>NW_019174577.1:1533629-1685220 GCF_002260705.1 Seriola dumerili | reverse complement strand
CTCTGCTTAATTACCTATACCTGTTGACTTTGATACCCCTTATAGTATTATTCACAAATTTCATAAACTTTTTATTCATCTAGTTTCTTTACTCATTTCCTATAGATTAGGATGCCCACTCGATGTTGTAGCCGGTTGGGGGGGTGGTGGGGTGGACGTATTCGTTCTGAGTATATGTTGTCTTGTGAAAAAGGAAGGAGAATATTACCTGTTTTGCTACCAACTTGTTCTTCCTTATTACCTTGTCCTCAATAAAAAGATATTTTGAAAATAAAAAAAAAAACAATAATCCAAGGTTGTTCCTGCACGGATACAGATTTAATATTATAAGCTACCAAAAGTGATTTTTCTGTATACCTTTTTTTGGGGCGGGACTTACAGCTGGGTCATGTTCAATCGGAGTGATTGTGGCTGTGTGCCTATAACCTTTTTCCCTCATCTATCTTCCGCTCCTTTATCCCCCCCCCCCCCCCCCTTTCCCCCCCCCCCCCATTCTGCCGGTGAGTTGGAGAAATTAACGAAAATCCCTGCTAACTCCATGCCAGTGGTTAAACATTTCCCTTGATTAGAGGACTGGCAGACGACTCTGTGTATCTGCTCGGCCCATGCTCGCAGTTTGGCGGCGCTTTCTACAGTGGCCTTGTGAACATGTGTGCATGAGATAAAGACAGAGAGTGGGATGAAGGGGAAGAAGATCATTTTCAAGCCACCTTCAGTGATGATGATCTTGATTAGACGCATGCATCCAAGAGATAATGACAATAATTACAGCTTGGGTCTAATTTTCATAGTTTTGGCCCTCATTTCTATGGGGAATGAGAGTGCTGTATTCATCAAAGTAATGGCTGAAATCTGGGAACACTGCAGCGTCGCTACAATAAAGCCTGACAAGCCAAGAAACAAAACGAATGGTCAAGCCTGCGTATCTAAACCGATGGTTCCAAACCTGCAGGTCGGGACCCCCAAAGGGCTTGCAAGATAAATCTGAGCGGCCAAAGGATGTTTAACAAGGTAGGAAAGAATATAAAACATATTCCAATATAAACATAGACCTATACTGATGATGATGATGACCAAAACTACCAAAATAAGCCTGTGATGAACTGGAATTATTCTTAAATAAAATGATCACCAGAACAACCAAAAGGGCATCAAGAGGCATGCTTCACCTCCTTGCTTCTTACACTGCTTTTGATTACTGTCTGAAGGTGTTCACAATTTTAGATGTTAAGGAATTAATTCGGTAACTATTTGAGGCTGCCTACAGTTCGATAAGTTCCTTAATCAAAAGCCAGGCAGGGGAACTTTTATGCAGTCTGAGAGAGTTGGAATACATGTATTAGAAACACAGCACATCAAACCAGAACAAAGAGACTTCACAGCATCCCGGTGGACCTGTCGATGCCACGAGCACACACTTCTGAGCCTGATGGGTTACGACTGTGTCAGCGTACAGCCACTGATCTGAGGGGCTTTCATCTTCAGAATCCTCCATTTCGCTGCATGTTAATGTGTTTACGCACACACTGACGGCAGGGATGCACGTGGGAAAGCATGTGCGGCGTCATGTGAATACATGTGTATAGATGTATTAACACATGTGTGTGTTAATAAGTGACTACATGCACTGCCTGTACCCATGGCTCAGTGATTTTGCTCATTATCCTTCTCTCCTTTGCCTCTGTTGAAATACTGCAGGCACTATTTTGTTTCTTGTTTTTAGCACACCCTCCCTCTTTCCCGCTGTCCTGTCCTCTTTTCTTTTTTCTTTTTTTTTTACTTTTTTCATTTCTTTGAACAGATACACTATTTCTCCTACTGCATCTGTGTCTCATTCACACATAAACACAGAGTACACCTCGTGAGCTGTGAAGCTAACACAGATGTGGTTCAAGGATGGCAAGAAACTGAGTGAGAGTTAAAGCCCTTTAAAAAAAGAAGCACAAAACGCTGCAGAGCTCCTTACTTGGAATAAACCTCGCTCGCTCGTAAACTGAGCTTACTTTCGGGATGATTGTAAAACCATTTACAGCCCCTCCCTGACAGCGAGAGCACGGCTGAGGGAAGCTGCAGGAGAGTTCTGCTCGACTTGCTGGTAAAATAAAGATAAATATATAAAAAATTAAAACCACCCCCAAAACCTCGGCTCCTGAGGGCCAGTCAGACTTGGCTGTCTCGCACCCGAATGATCAATATGTTAAAACATTTATGTGCACCAGCCATGTGTTTGCAATTAAAATTCCATAAAATCTCCACCAAAAAAACCTGCTGCTAATAGATTCAGGTCTTCAGCTGGGTCTATTAGGAGGAGGGCAGATCAGGCTTTCGGCTGGCTCAGAGTCAAGGTTTGCAATGATGACTGCATAATTACATACCTGCACGACTCTCTTGTTACCTATACATCCCTCTGTTCCACCTCTCACTCTCTCCTTCTGGCTGCCCGGTGTATCTTAATTTTTTAACTCTCTCCCTCCTTCCTCGTTTTGGTTTTCTTTCTCCTTTTCGTGCAAACAGGAAAATCTCTGCTTGGGGTAAATGAGGTAAGTAAGTCTAGATTTGCTTTAGGAAAACGCTATGTGTTAAAATTATGGGGGGGGGGGGGTGGGGGGGGGGGGGGGGGACTGAATCTTGCTGTTGCTGTGTAATCAAAAGCTACAGGACTTTTTTTTTTTTTTTGTTTCCCATAAAGGTTTTTTTCTCAGCCTTTGCACTCGTGTTGCCATCAGGAATGTTCCTCATTGAATTTGTGGGTTCAATTACATCAGGAGCTCTTGTTTTCCCAATCTGGTCAACCTTCAGTGAAAGGCCGCTTAACAAGGGCGAGTCTGTTAACAGTTTCAGTCACATCCAGTCCAAGAAAAGCAACTGAACTGTGGTGGACACTGTGGAGAAATAAATTGTTTTCCAGAGAGTTTTGTGTGCAGGGGAGTCTGTGTGTGCAAACGTACATGTGTGGGTTTCTCAGTAGGATGTATTTTTTTAATTCTTTTCCTCTACATCCCATGACTTACAGGTGATGGTGTTGGCAGCTGTTTTCATTTGGTAATTGATATTCTCATTTTAGGTGCAAAGCCAAAAGCAGATTGCGGAGAGCAATAATAAATATTCACAAACATGTCGCAGGCAGTAAATTGGAGCGCAGGTCCGCATAGCATTAGTCTAACGATCCGCCCAGAGGGTTCATATCTCTCAGTCCCAAATCATGAACCAGGTGATTTCAACTTAATCTTTCTCACATGCTACATCCACATATCGCATCGGAGCTATGCACGGTGCTAAACTATACGCCCACCCGCTGAAAACACATGCCAATTTGTTTTTATGTTAACACCCCCGGCGCTGTATTGTTGGACTCGTTCCCAATACAAATTTATGGAGGTTTAACAGAATGATTAAACCATCAGGCCTCATGTCAGGGCTGCACGCCATCTGGTGGCTGACTGAATCTGCTCTCGCCCCATTCGTTCAACCAGCCCACCCTGTTCTCTAAATTTACAGGCCGCCTTTAATGAAATGTCTCCACTGTGTCACGGGCCAAGGCCTCGCAGGTGGACATGCTGTCAGGAAGCATCCTCGGCCGAACGATCACTCAGAATCACAGCGCCTGTCAGCTGACCTGGACTAAAGGGAGTTTAAGGTGATCAATACTGGAGGTGCTGCAACAAACTCAGGAGTGAAAGCGATAGGAAGACGCTGATGGGAGAAGTGACAAAGTCAGGAAAAGCATATAGGAAGTCTTAGAGGGAAGAGGAGCATAAAGACAGAACGAGAGATTGAGATAGAAAGAGTGTGTGACTGATGGAAAAAGAGCGAGAGAGGGAGTGCGAAAAAAAGTAGTGTTGTGTTATTGATGTGTTGCAGAAAGGAGGAAACGTGTTGTTTGATGCAGGGAGTAAGGGGAACTCACGATGGTCGATTTCTGTCTGAATGATAGACACAAAAACAACCCCCAGTGGTGTGAGTGGAGAGCAGTTACAGTAATCTGAAGTCACGCTGCAGGACTCTCTGTTGAGGCATTACACAGCGCCTCCAGGTCCTGCCTGCACTTTACAGGACAACTATTACTCAGCACAGGACACAGACCTGCCCCAGGCTCTTATTCATCATCAGCTGTGTGTGTGTGTGTGTGTGTGTGTGTGTTGTGTGTGTGTGTGTGTGTGTGTGTGGTGTATGTGCTTTTGTGTAAGTTCAGCCAAATTCCTTAAATACCAGTGTCTGGTGTTTAAGAGCCGGTGGCTTCAGTGTGTATGTTTGTGTGTAGCTGGGTGTAAAATGGCTCTAGGTCCTGTCACATAATGCTTAATGTACCGATCCATCTTTTTTTCCCCATCTTCCCACGGACACACACACACACGCACGCACGCACGCACACACACACACACACACACACACACACGCACACACACACGCACACACACACACACACACACCTTCTGTTTGGGGCTGGCGTCTGTATGACATAAGATCAACACATTCACCCGTTCATGCAAACACAGATACAAGGTACAAGGTTTTGCAGAAGAATTCCTGCTTTCAAACTGTAACTTAAAGTACACGCCTAAGTACAAGTACATAGCAACAAAATGTACTTGAAGTATCAAAAGTAACAGCACTATTTATGCAGAACAGCCCCTGTCAGGGTTGTGTGATATTATTGGATCACAAAATCAGAAGTTGTGAGAATAAAACAATACTGAACCTGTGGTAATTTCACTATTGAATTAGTTTTAGGCTGTGACAAAGAATTTAAATTGAACTGATAATTAAACTGAATCACTCTACTATAATGTGAAAATGTGAAAATGTAATTAAATGTAGTTTAATGTTACCATTTTGAAATTTTTCATCATGTTGTTCTACTTGAGGAAATCTTTGCAATCAAGCACTCTGACAGTTTTATTTGTGCTTTAAAGGTACAGTTTGTCAAGGTCATGGCCTCCGGCTTTTAATTAATCCAAAAAAAGCAGCAGCACTAATATTAGACATTAAAGCCCCTGAGAACTTGGTTTTCAAACTTTTGTATTTCTACATAAAACTAGTTCCCTGCCACTGAAAATGTTTTCCTTCTGGTTCCTTGACTTGGATACAATTATGATATGATATGCTGATTCAAAATCAGGTTTTTTAAATACTACATTTGTAAATGGAGTGATATAATATGTAATACAGTACAGTGAAGCCACCTGAACATGAAGAAATGCCATCTGTGATTTACATTCTTTAGGGTTAATATGTTCTTTTTTTTAAAATCTATCTATATTTAATTTTGACTATTTTACTTTATATGTATTTTTTTTTTTACTCAGAAGGACTCTGTTGCAGCTTATTTGCATTTGCATTGAATCTCCTTGTATTTTCTCTTCAGTCTGTATGAGCTGAAACATTTTCTGAGCTATCAAGGTTGAAACAGGGCTTCGTTTACTCTAAATGGCTTTAATTACTGGCCCTTTGCAGAATGGAACAAGTTTTAGATGTGTGACATAAAAAGAGGGTGGGTTTAGGTTTTCACTGTTTTTCACTCTTTAGTGCATTTTTTGGAGAAAGTCAGTAAAACCAACAGCTAAGAGTAACTGTACTCTATATGCATACAGCCTTCACCACCCAAAATCTCACTTCAACCAGTCCTTGAAAGATGGCAACCCTACACACACACGCACACATGCGCGCGCACACACACACACACACACCCAACACACACACACACACACACACACACACACACACACACACACCTATCAGCGGAGACCCGTGGCTCGCTGAGGGGTCAGCAGGCCCTCTGTGTTTTTCAAGGCTCTCTCTGAGGCTCCCGCTGTGGGGAAGGAGATGTGAGGAGCAGGGGGAGGACTCAGAGGAGGAAGTCAGATGAAAGAGCTGAAGCCCTTCAGGAGTCCTCGCACCTCGCCAAGCTTTCCAGAGGCTGAGGCTGCTATTCTTATCTTCTTAGAGCTCGCTAAAAAAATTCCACATCTCTCCCCTGAACAGTGCACACACACACACCATACACTACTTTGCTTCTCTTTCGCCTCTGCCTTGCCCAAGTACACACCATACGCGCGCACACACGTCAATAGTTATAAGGCACATAGGTCCTCACATTTCATCAGCCAACGGTTTTCACTGAGGGGATCAGCTCTGTTCTCTGAGAAACTCCTCGGGGTGGGAGAGATGTGTGAGTTACAGCGCAGTCTGGTGTCTGGGGATGCTCAGCTACACACCACACTTCCTCTATCTCTACTTGTCTATTCTTTGACTCCCTCCCTCCCTTTCTCAGCGTGCCCTTGGTGTCTGACTTGCAGGAGTGACAGCAGAGGGAGTTAGGGGAGGAGGCAGGACGGCTGTGGCGTCAAGGTTACAGAGCCCTCTCTCGCTCTGTCTGAAAGAGAAGACCGCACTAAACAAAAAATGAACTACCCCCCGCTTTCGCTCTTGTTTCCTGTCTGTCTCCGTCTCTCTGTTGGGGTTCAGACTACGGGGGAACACATTTATCATCAGAGGACATAAGACCCTGTGCTTTAACTAGCTGCCATGTAAATACAAAGAACTGTGTCTACTTTATGGGTGCTCCCTCCTAAGCCTCAACTCAGGCCTCTCTCCAAACCGCAGCAATTAGAACGGAATTAGATGAGACCACAGTCATAAATTTGGCAACAAATTTTCCTTCTTGCACAAAACAAAACCTCCTCACTACATTACAACCACCAGAGAGAAAGACAGTCGGCCCTGGCTACGCAGTGACCGTCATCTACTCTAACATGACGGACAACAAGGATTCTTCAATCTCCCTTCGCCTTATTGATGTTTCAGTGGACCTCAATTACTGAGCGATTGCGTCCCGCTGTCCCAGCAGTCAAAACACTGCCTTACTTCAGGAAATATTTTCACAGCACCATAATTGCTTCCATCTGTAGCTACACTGTGGCAACACTAGCTATGTCATTACGCCTGAGTGAGTTCACAGCAAAAACGGGTCGCGAATGAGTATGCGCGAGTGTGAACGTCTGCGTGCGTGTGTGTGTGTGTGTGTGTGTGTGTGTCGTTGAGGGTTTGGATGCATGCATTCGTCGGGAAGCCTGCTCTGCTTTTATCAACAAAGAGGAAAAGAGATTTGAGAAATGTGTTGAACTGGAACAACGGAGGAATGTGATGAAGCAGGACGTGTCTACAGCAGCTACAGCCCCACGTACGCCCCCACACAACGCCTCCTCTGCCTGTTTGATGGCTGGTTTAACAGAGTTGACTTTAGCTGATGAACTGTCTGTGCAAACACAATTTGAGTCATTCCCCCAAAATGCCTGCAAACAGCAAAATAAAATGAGGGAGTGTTTAGCTCACTGCTGCAGGGAGATTGAGGCGCTTGGCATTTCTGAGGCTGTTGCAGGGTCCCAACTGAATGATTTAGATGCACAAATCTTTTTCCTTTAGAATTTAGAGACCCTCATGGCAAATTAAAAGAGAGAAGCTTGAGGTCTGGCAGACCATTTAGACCGTGTTTATGCTGTAACCGATCTGCCTGTCAGCAAGGGTCACAACCTGGAAAAAGTGAAGCCAGCCAATCGACACGTCGTGATAACCCGCCGCAAGTGGATCCGACATCCTATACCGTGTGTCGACGCCTGAACCAAATCCGACTCATTACGCTGTTTACAGAAATGGTTTATATTACCTATCGCATGCACATTCGCACGTGCTCACCTCTCACACACACACTCAAAACTCTCAGCAGTTCAGACTTAGTTAGGTGGTTTCTGTCAGCTGAGTCTGTTCTGCTCAAACATCATTAAAACTAAATCCAGCACAAATCCAGCTGCAGTTTGTCATGCTGTCTGAGTTGTCCACTGTGAAGAGCCTACTAATTTAGAGGGCACACAACTGCTCACACACATACATCAATAGTTTTATTTTCCTGTGAGCTAAACTGCTAGTTCAAGCTCTGGGTACAAATGGGTGTGACCAAATAAGTTTTTGCAATTTCAGAGACCACAGGCACAGCACAGTACAAACTAGAAAAAGAGGCTGAAGCTGAAATTTATGCATTATTAGTCGGAGGAATACAATATCAGCAGGTGGAGTCAGGGCAGGATTCACTAATGGCCAATCACATCGGGTCTGACAGTTTCCTAATGGGCCAAGAAATGTCTTGGTGCAGAATCCAAAACCACATGTCCAAAGCAGTCGAGACACAGTTTTAGCAGTTTCAAAGTACATTTTCCTTTTATACGGGATAAAAAAAAAATCTTCTTATTCTTCTTATTTATTATCAACCATTCTCCTGAAGAAACTAAAATGAGAAATGAATTTAAGCCACTAACACGTAGTATTTGTGTTGCCAAAGGCTGATATTGCTCATGCCTCTGTGCCACACAACAGCATTGTTGCCCAAACACTATAAAAAAACACATGAAAGAGCCAGAGTGTTGCACCAGTATTGCTTCTGCATTTTTGATCTCTGAGAGTAGGTGTGCGTTGGGTTCAAAGTGTGTTTACACCGCTAGTTTGACAAGCTGAGAGGAATAAACTCACTCCTTCCAGAGGAAAATGGTACTCAGAGATTTGATCATCCAGACACAATATTGATAAATCTCAGGATTAATCCGGAGGAAAAGCTGTGAGATGTGTTATCAAATTGAATAATTGATAAATATATCAACACAGTTTGACCTGCGTGCAAGTATGAGTATTACATCATATCACTCAAATTTGAGACTGCAGGTGGAACAAACAAACCATTCCTGCTGCTGCATGACAGCCTCACGAGTTTAGCCAAAAGAAGAAGGAAAGACCATATACATTAAATACTCAAAGCTGCTGTAGATTATATTATGATTAGAGAATCTGCTTTGATCACATTGAAAATTGTTTGCGCATCTGCTAGCTAAAGCCTTAAAAACTGCTCTTTGCACTTGTGTTTTCGATTAAATGTGGTCTGAGCAGGTGGAAATACAAGCACAACTTGATGCCAGAACAGCTGCGTCACCCCCCCACCCCCTCCCCCACCCACTCAGAGCAAGCATGCATGTCTGGACCCACAAAATTACCGAACAACAGCAAAGTTAGCCTGCATAGCACCTGAGAGAAAGTAGAGTCCGTATAGACTAATGGACATACATTACGCCTCACACGCATATACACACACACACACACACACACACACACACACACACACACACACACACACACACACACACACACACATAATTGAACCCAGATATTTCTCTGACCTCATCCCTTTCATCAAAGCGTCCCTCCCACAACACATCGTCTAAATTAGACGTTGTGCTTCCAAACCCTGCTTTGATCAGAGCAGGCTTAGAGGAACAGCATGTCTCTACATACTAATATTTGGTGTGTGTGTGTGTGTGTGTGTGTGTGTGTGTGTGTGTGGGATCTTTGTTTTCCAATAAATGCAGAGAGAACCATGCATAACCACAAGGCAATAACCTTAGCTACACTTGACTTCCTCGTAGTTTCCCATAACTAAAGTGATGTCACTCTGTGGTCTTCTGATACGGCAAAAAGACATTTGGTTAGCGATGGTGTGAGGAACATTATGCTCATTTAATCGATTTTTATGACAAATTAAGATAAACTGAAGGTCCCAAAATAAAGATGTAGATGGTGTGAAGTGAGGATACGGGCAACAGCTCAGTGATACATGGAAAGAAAAAGTTATGAGGATAAGAGGCAGGTGGTTTACATCACTTTGGCAGAGTTACAACCTGGCCACGAGCCCACTGAGGAGGCCAGTGACAGTGCTGTGACACAGGAGACGCCGGTGGCACTCTCAGACCATTTGTCACACCGACCCCGTCCTAGCACCCATGAAAATAGCCGCTCCTCTCACTTCCCTGCACCTCCCTCCATTCGCAAAGCTTTCATCCCCCTCACCCGCAGTTTCCTATGTGATTACCCCCTTGCCACCTCGCCTTTCTTTCTTCCTGCAACCTCACATTTTCTGTCCTCTCTCCCCATCACTCTGCTTCTTTTCTTATTCACCCTTATGACTCCACACTTCTGATCCCCTGAACCGTTTCACCCTTTCCATCCTCAAAGTTTGCCTTCTTCCTGTGATCTCTCAATCCCTTACTCATTCTTTTTGCTCTGGTCTCTACTCCTTGATCTGATTTACCCAGGTCCCCCCCCCCTTTGCTCCTCTCAGCCCCATTCCTCTCCCCTTGCAGAATCACCCTTGATATCTATTCGACTGCCATCAGCCAGAGGAGAGATGAAAATCGATTCTCCTTCCAGCAACTGCTTCTCTCTGGCTAAGGAGAAAGGGGAGGCAGTTAGCTGGGCTTTAAGTAAGGCTGTCCATCCATCTCCCTTTGAGGTCTGACGACAAGGCTGCACTGAAATCAGTGTAGCACTGACTGGGGCTGAAGAGGGATGAAGCACGAGGAAGAGAAGCAGCAGACGAGCAAAGACTTTAGTACAATAAATTACTTGTTTTCATTTTTTTTCAGACTAACTACAAAGACGAAACCAGCATAACAAGCTGAATATAACCATCTTAAACTCAAGGGGCTGGTTCAGCCAAATTACAAAAACCGTATTTTCTTTCTTCTTCTTTTAACTTATAATACTTGGGCCATGCAGACAGATTAGGTTACATTTGACCAGGTTTTTAGATATCTGTCTCTGAGATTTTGTTTCTGGTGCCCACAGCTTTGAAAAACATTGTAGAGAGGAAAGCCTGCACAATGAAAAAGAATCTAGAAGAGGCTCAGATGCAACAAAGGGTTCAATTTGTTATAAATTCAAAAGGTGACAAGGAAAAGCACAACTTGCCACAAACAACGGCCCCATTTCTTTTGAAAAAAGAAAAACTGGAACTACTTTGTACAAAAAAAAAACAGTCCCTTAAGATCAGGGCAAATGGAAGTAAATGCTATGTGGCTAAGTGGCTACATACCACTTGAAGGTGGAGAAAAAAATGCGCATTTAGTAATTTAGGTGAAATTTAGGACACTGCAGCCTTTTTGGTCTGTGATTCGATTAAATGTCTCCTTGTAACCACTCGTCACAAGTTGCTGCCAAAGAGGAATTCTCCCTTGTAAACTCAGATTGTTTCCTTAGCCACAAGAGGTAAAACTCTCTGGCCCTTGGAAAAAGGCACAGATCAGAGAACAGTTTTAAAACCCCTCAGATTTATCTTGTGATCCACTAGAGACACCCCAACCCCAAGGTTGGGACCTGCTGGTTGACTGTACCTGTTACCTGACAGTAAACAATAGTCTTCATAAAAAAAAAAGAGAGATTGTAAGAGCTCTCATGAGATAGTAATAAAAAACAGTTTATTCTGATAATTGACTGTTGAAGATTAAATGAATTCTGATCATGACTGGAGGCTGGAGAGGGAAAATGCAGTTCGACACGCAGCTGCAGAAAGAGACTCCTCCTCGAGGAAAGAAGTAAGCAAAGAGAGAGTGAAAATGAGATTGCTGAATTTCCCCAAAGAGAGATAGATAGGCCAGACCATATCTCACCTCCCATCTGCTGGGTCAAGATACAGGCAGGTGGAATGAGTCCAATATAGAGATATGAAATATTCACAAACCAAAAGCCTTCTGTCTATTTCACCAATCCAAGTCCCCTAGGAGCTTGTGTTAGTGTGTGTACTTACAAACACACACAAATCCTATGAGTATTTGTGTGTGTTTGTAAGTAGACAAATGTACATTGTGCCTCCATTGTGCGTGAGGAATAAGGCATGTGAAGAGAAGCAGAGAAAGATGCTGACAGACACATATAGAGAGGGTGTGCAGGCAGTTTTCAAAGTCTTAACGGTGTCAGTGACAGTTTGTCATAACAAGCCCATTGAAGCTGCGCCTCTCTGTCTTCCTCTGACTGAATGTTGCGTTTGCAGACGGCTGAGAGAATTTGTCTCACAGGAAGACAAAGAAAGATGGACTTAGCGTTAACTAGGAACAGGAAACACTGAGGAAAACATCCATATCAGAGACAATGGAAATGTCAAATAAAAAAAAAAAGGGGGGTATATGATGGAAAGATAGAGCGCGGCACCAAGCTCATCACAATATCTGGAATAAAGCGTTGATGGCAGCATTCAGATAGATGCAGGCTCGCATTGCAGCCATGCCAGCCTAGCAGCTCTCGTTCATCTAGTGACAACAGAGCTCACCTCTGTCAAGAGAGTTCAGCTTGGGCATATTTCATGACGGGATCAGATGCAGGCACAAACATGCCTCAGAGCTATGAAATTCCTCAAAGGCAGGGCCGGAGAGCAGGACGGTACATCTCTATCTGACACCGGTCCAAGGAGAACAGAAACCAGGGAGCAGAACACTTTGATCCCAGTGTAACTGAGTGAGCTGATGTCTACAAATCTGAAAACTCAAATTCTGCTTCATATTTGGGGACAGTTTAAAGAAGTATTACGGATCTATGAGGTCTTCTGTTGCTCGAGTCTAATGAAAGACACGATCAAGATGTATTGTGGGAAGTGTAGGATCCAATGTTTTTGGAGCTTGCCCCATACTAGCTGTAGAACATTGATACTGTATGTCTTAGTTGAAATGTCTTTCACAATGTCAACTATTACTGGGCAAAAAAGAAATTGTGTTTTTGGTGATACAATTTAAGAATAACTGTAACTAATTTAGCTAAAATAAGAACTGGCATACCGCCTCCCCCTATATAGAAAAAGGGTCAGTATGCTGCCTGGGCAGGAGGAAATTGAATTTGTCCAATATGTGATAAAGAGTTTCAGTTTGTATTGGATTTTTTTGATGGGCATGAATGACTCACAATGACTGAAACAGTTATTTGAATATAAGACATTCAAACTGACAATTTACTTAGTGAATGCATGGCTGTTTGTATAAGTAAAGACTAATATTTGTTTTAACACAATCCCCTGGACTGATTTGTAACCAGTGAATGTGGAATCTCTTTCCTGTTGCACTGTAAAAACTGATGTTTTGTAAAGGTATCTTATGATCCCATGTGGGATGGGCTATGTGATGGCTTGACACGTAAATATAACTCAAAGCATTCATTCTTTCATTCCATCTACATGTATTTCTTTGGCTTTTGTCCACAGTATGTTACGGAGAAGCCAGAGGTGCTGCATTGCTCAGTTTCAAATTCCACGACACAATGTTGCAGGCGCATGCAGAAAGGCATAGAAGTGCAGGAAATGACAGAGAAAGAGAGAAAGAGAGAAAGAGAGAATGTCTAGCGGATATTTATAGAGTATGTGAGGCGACTCGGTACTCTCATTCACTAGGGACTAAAAGTCAGGATATTTCTCCTGCTTTATTTGACCTTTTTTTTCTCTCGTAAGTTCCCTAACTTTAGAGAAATGAAATCACTGGAGTACTGATGATGGACATTTTACAAACCATTCAGAAAAAAAGTGCTGCGATGATCTACAATGTGCAGAGAGTAGAAAGCTTATATAACTACACCTTCAGTATGAGTGTCATTACTTTCTCTGACCCTAAGACAGTGCACCAGAGGTCAAGATATAACAAATAAAGAAGAGGATCCAAGACTGGAGCTTGTAAAATAGTACATTAGCACTGAGCATGAGTAATTATGTACATCTCTCACCCAGTGGTGTAGTGCAGAAGTAGAGTAATGATCATAGAAGTTGCACTTTTAATTACAAGCTTTCTGCACAACAGCATGTATCTGCTGAAGTGGAGTTCCCTTGTGGAGAGGAAATTTCTCACATTTTTCATCTAGTTTATGTTATTTTGCAAAAACTTATCAAAAAAAAAGGAGAGATGCAGAGCACAACCTTCTTTAAACAGAAACAGACCGTTTGTAAGATCATGGGTTTCTGTGTAGGAGCAAGACAAAAAGCTTGATTAAAGTCCCGCACATGTTCTATAGGGAGCTAGAAATGGGCTTAATGAAGACAAATAACTAGCTTAACTTCGCTGTGCACAGTAAGAGCATCAGCCATCAGTTACAGAAGCTGTCCCCCGTGGTTTGGTGGTCAGAGGACCTGAAGTGAGAGAGCAGCATCAAACAGAGCACCCATCTGAAACAGGATTAGAGTTGTATGCGGGTTCCGATTATGCAATATTTATCTGTTCTTTTCTCGGGGAGCACGGCACATGAACTCAGGGAACTTTCAGAAGCAAAGGATTAATTTGCACGCATTGGAATTAGCGCTCACATCAAAGCGAGGGGGTGTCATGGGACTATCCAAAACCTCTGTGTATCTAGAATAGAGATTTTGCTTTGCTGTGTACCACTTCTATTTTCATGACGATATGGGGAGGGGGAAAAAAAAAAAAAAAACTGAAACATCAAGGGGAATTCAAGCTGGAGTTGAATATAATTAACCATCGTGTACATGCAACAAAACCTACCAGACCAAAGCAAAGATAGCATACAAGTAAGGACAGAGTAAACAGTAAGGAGAACAAAGCTAGTTAAAACATACACAGGGATTTTCTTGCCGGCACAGAGACAAATTGAGACTAGCAGACCGTCTTCGTGTTGGATCTTGGTGGTTGCTGCTGGGAGAAGTGAGATACTACAGAGCAGTGAGGTGGACTGGGACTTGTCTCTGTGTTTATTTGTGGATTTCCTCTGTATAAACCGAAACTACCAGGCTCTTCCTCTCTTTTACTGTATTGTTGTTTACCCTGAAGATACACAAGTTATGTAAGGATCTGGGCAAAGACAAGAGCACTATTAGCTGCAACACATCTGGGCAAACACACACACACACACACACACACACACACTCACACACACCGAGAATCACTCCTCTTACCGTCACAGTCACCCAAGTGGGCCACGTTTCCCTGTTCAACATCTTGCTCGAACGGCAGTCTGCAGAGGAGAAGAGACACAGTCATTAATCAGAAGACACAGAGGCACAGCAACTCGGCCACTGACACACAGCATAGATCCACTCTGATAGAGGAAAACTATCTCAATGTTACGGCAGAGGACAAGTAACAAGGAAGCGTATATCTCTGGAAGCTCCTCTGACACCTAGGTTGTTGAAGTCTTTGTTTTTATTGTGAGAAAGTGAGAAAAACAACAACTTTAAAACAGCAGAAGAACCGAAGAGGCATTTGAGCTGCCTAATATCTTGCAATAATTGTCATTAAAATTTGAAGTTAACCACTTGTGTCTGCAGGGTCATTAATTAAGCTAATTAATGCACCAAATTGCAAATATGTCTAGGTCAGCATACTTGTCTTCACATTAGAAATTTGTGGTGTAAATATAAAGCTCATGCCTTCAAGTATTAGGGAGTCCATCATTAATATGCTGCTTTAAGGTAGCGAGGCTCTCAAAACAATGCCAGAAGATCATCATAACAGCTTTATGAAAAACCTCTTATACCCTTATTAAAAAATAATTTGTCAGATAAGTTAAACGTTCAACAAAAACAAAACCTCAAACTTTCTTATTACGTTAGATAAATTATGACATATCTTATTTCTACAGCTCTAGCCCCGTGATTCAAAACTCATTTCCCATTTGGACAACAGGGGAGCAAGGAAAACTCTAAGGACAATAATATATGATGAAGTGTGGAAGCAGAGAGGAAATGAGAACAGCACACAGACCAGGTGCTTACAAAGAAAAACACATCTGCTTTCAGTATATCGGAGAAAAAAGAAAAGTTGCAATGGATAGACTGAGTAAATGTGTGTGTGTTTGAGTGTGTGCCAGTAGGTTTCATTTAGTACAGGGTACCGGTAATTAAGTGATTCAAGTCAAACATATGAGATGTGGTTGTTTTAGCTTTTGTGTGAAAAAGACCATTTTTTGGTAATGCTGGATATCTAATGTGGGAAAACAATAGACACACACACAGACAAATCAACAGCTATACATCATATCCAAGTAATGTAATGGTGATTTATGCCTTAAGAGCAATTAACATTGGAGACTAGTTTCCACCATAACATTAAGGTATACATCAAAAAGTGTATTAAAGGTGTAGTTTGACATTTTGGGAAATATACATATTTACTCTCTTGCTGAGAGTTATATAAGAAGATTGATAATACTTTCATATCTGTTCTGTACAGGTAAACTGATTAGTTTAGCTTAACAACTGTAAACTGAGGGAAACTGCTAGCCTGGCTCTGTCTCAACAAAATACTCGCAGAGCTCCGTAATTAACACAATTCATCTCATTTGTTTAATCTGTGAAAAAACTCAAGTGTAAACACAGGTTGTGTTTTAACTGAGAGTTACGTGCTAAAACCATTTCTTCAGTGGGCTAATTTACTTTGACTTTAATGCATTATCTATAAATGGATTTGATCCCTTGGGCATAAATTGTTAGAATGAACCACGGAGACATGACTCACGCTTGTAACCAAACACTTCAGGGTTCTCTTAGTAAGGATCTGTCGTATCAGTGAGGACTTGGCAGCAGAGATGCCCTGACCTGATGCAAGCCTATGTAATAATTTAAAGGAGATTAAGATATATGTGATCTTACTTAGAGTAACAAGCCTTCAGGGAAGCAGCCATGAAAAAAGAATCTTTAAATTTCCTGGTGGGTGGATATCATAAATCAAAGATGTACAGACATATGTTTCTTTGTCTTGATCTGTTGTTTTAAATGAACCAGTCAAAACCACTGAAGACACTTTGGATTAATGTGGGAAATTGCTAAAAAGAAGTAAACAACCATTTAAAGTTTTTCATGGTTCTACACTGAGGCACCATTTGGCCCACAAACAACCTTTGAAGAACCAGAGCACGCACTGCCCGAGGATGCTGAATTGAGCTCATTGAGACAACAGACTAAGAAATCAGCATTCTGCAATTAGCTAAAGGCTCGGGCCGCAGTGCAGCCAATGCAGTGCAGCCAACGCAGTGCAGCCAACGATTGTGCTTTTAATGCCGAGAAAACATTGTGACAAATGAGTCCAACTGTGCCACGGACCTACAGCAATTGTCATCTTAATAAAGAACACTATTTTGTGTTCAGTTGGCTGGCTCTCACGGCCCATGGGTCATTTACTTTATATACATTAGCTTTGTCTGTGGGATCTGTGTATGTGTGTGTGTTATGTTTTGTTTGTTTCCTTTTTTTTTTATCCATGTTTTTATTTCAAACACATTCTCCCAGGCTTCATAATAAAGCAGAAAGGGATAAAAACCATATGTTTATGCATATTGAGTCCTGTGGACAATGTTTACAGATGCCCAACCAGGAGTATCTGCACCCTAGGGAAAACTTCTGCAGCCAGAGGCTACGTGGAAAGACTATGGAGCAGCAAAGCTTATTTAATGAAATAAAAATTATTGTTTAATTAAAAAACAATTCTCCAAACATTGAGTCAGCTATAACACCGGAACACCACATATTGCAATTATAGTAAGAGGGTGTGCGTAGTTAGCATGCGGACAGACAAACAGTTAACTAAAAGAAATGAATAAATAGTTGAAATATTTAAATGTAATGAATAAAGAGTTGTTTTGTCACCATATTCTCACTGGCAAGAATGTTTTTGTATCACCTTGTTGTAGTACTACATCTAGTGAACAAAATGAGCACTGGATAATTAGAAACACACATACATACAACAGTAAAACCAAACTTAAAACTATTTTTCCTCCCAGTAAAACGACCACAACAACTTCTTTCATTAAAAAGTACAAAACTTCTCTTCCTCAGAAACAGCCCACATTGCAATCTGATGTTATATAATGCCAATTGCCGACTTCTCCTCTGGCGTCAGTTTGCAAAGAGAGGTTGCATTATTCCACAAAGAGGAAATCCACAGTAACTCGATGCGAAATCGATTGTCGAGTTGACCGCCCTTGGTAAATCAAATCAAGACCAACACAGAGGCCTTTAATAGTATAAGCAGGCAGCCGGAGGTGGTCTTTAAGGCCCATGTTGTCTGTTCTGCTGGCACTACACCTGTGTTTTGAGAACCTAATTCAGTAAGCAGCCTGACTAAAGAGAGATTTGATTTCACTGGAGAGAGCAAGCTGCGACTGGAGGTGAGCTGTCAAGACAGACCGCTGCGTTTCAGTAGCAGGAGAGGAGGGAGGTCACACACACACACACACACACACACACACACACACACACACACACACACACACACACACACACACACAAAGACATCCAGGCAGATACACACATTCATGCACACACCCAGACAACACACTGTCTGGCTACACATGCATAATACAGACAGTGTTACACAACGGACAAACACAAAACTCTGCACACCTACAGAGTTTTATATGTCCACTACTTGATAACAAGCAAAGTGAAAGAACATTGTTTAACAGCAGCTGCAGACGTGCTGAATCAATAAGGGTAAACAGAGCAGACTGTGTGACAGGCTACTTAGAGGGCACAGATGTTACTCAGAGGCTCAAATAGTGGCAGACAGAACGACCGACTTCCAGACCAAATAAATAATTTATGGGATGTCTCTACGGGTGTGCTGTCAGAAAAATAACCTTGAGAGGAGGAATGATAAAGGTAGAAATAAATCAAAACAAAACAAAAAAGGTGTTGGATTAAAGAGGAAGGTGGTAAAACAACACTTAAAATTTCCGATGGGCAGAAGAATAAAGCAGACAGGCAGAGTGGCAGTATGGTGACACAGGGCAGGCACTGTGTACTATACGAAGCAGAGCAAACAGTGTGTGTGCTGTGGTGATGTTTAGTGCAAACAGAGAGGTGTTATACCTGGTCCCAGGTCTGAGGAAAGAACAGGTGCTTCCTCTGGTCCAGCCACAGTAAGGATCCCTGGAGGCGATACAGTTCCTGCAGAGACGCACAAAAATTCACTTTCTCGCTCTGACTCGAGGTTGTGTATTCTGCTCTGCTTGAACTTGGCTGTAGTTTAAAGGATCATACTGATGGTTTCTGCAGATTTTAGACCATCAGCTACAAAGCACAAACACCAGCAATTTATTATAATTTATCAAAGGAATATCACACATTTTTAAACTGCTTTTCTACCTCAGAGGAGGCCACTGATTTTCTGTCATTTTAAACTTGTGAAGCTTTGAAATTTGCTCGATATTATTATTCATCTCAGTGAATAATTTGTCATCTGTCTGGGGTGAGATAATGCACTTGAGGAAGGATAGTTTTAAAAAATACTCCCTTTTTGGTGCATGGAAGGGATTGTGGGGATTGAGTGTGAAGATTCATTCTTGACTTTGAAAGAAGCAGTTGGACAGAACCGGTCGACTTACAAGGTCCAAACTCGCAGTGTAGTTAACAGCTCTGGAAAAATCTAGTATGTGGAATCTGATCTAAGATTATTTTCTCAAACTAGTGTTAGGAAATTCAGATATTCTGAGATATGAGAGTGATTTGTACAGCAAAAACCTTTTAGAGTATAGTAACCATTTCTCTTTTGAATCTTAATACATGGTTCATAAATCTGGTACTTTTATACCATCTTTTACTCTGTATTTGTGCTCAATCTCTAAAACATCAGCTGTCAGACTGTCCTTGACGACAGCTACATGGAGGGTTTTTGAAATATTCAACGCTCATAACTAGACTACCACTCGATGTTATTCTGGCAAAAATACAAAGCCAATGAGATGTTCACTGTGGAAGATTACCAGTCTAAACTAGTGTCATGAATAGAAAGCATTGTATACCTGGAAGGTAGGGCATCAACCTAAAAGTCTGTCGCATACTTGGGAAAAGAGATGGCAGGAAAGTAAAGCAGCCCAAAAGGGATTAGTCATTATTGACCAATAATACAGTACGCAAAGCTTCTGCACCGATATGGTCTGCTTGCTCAGTGGTTGACTGCAAAACATGAGTTTTTAATGATGAGAATGTATGTGAAGTTAAATGAGGTCAAAAGGTCTATCTGCAAGTGCATGCTCTGTATGCACTGGAGAGCAGACCATTTACTGTAAGATGTTACATTATTAAAGATTTATTTGACCTTGTTCGCTGAAAGCTGGTCAGACAGGAATCAGTCCATTAGTTGCAAACATTCAAGATCAAAAGTTCTCACAAACACTCTACAAAGGTTAAAAACCTTAAGCTGCTCAAGCATCACACAGAAACCTTGAACATACTCGCATATTAACTCTTATACTCGCATCTAAATACATAAACGCTCACATTTTACACACTTCAGGAAGCATGTGAACGTTTCTTAATGCGCTCTGGATTACACTCTTGTATGACTCACCTGGTTCACTGAACACACTGCACGCCTGATGTGCTGGTGTGTGTACCAGTTTGTGTTAACGTGTCAGTGGAGCCTAACAGGCCACAGGCACAGGCATTGAGGCTCAGTAAGTGTGCCAGACAGGGAGAGTGAGTCTGTATTGTGGTGTTGGTGTGGGCGTATGCAGATGAGGTATCATCCACTATGA
The DNA here is from genome assembly GCF_002260705.1 of Seriola dumerili. NCBI lineage: Eukaryota > Metazoa > Chordata > Actinopteri > Carangiformes > Carangidae > Seriola > Seriola dumerili. The sequence continues at coordinate 1,664,886 of NW_019174577.1, read as the reverse complement.
ATGATATAGAATATATCACTTTGAATTTATGCATTTCTATGTTTAAATAGGATTAGTAGACTCAGGGTACTTGCTCTCTCTTGCTCTTCAAAGTTAAACACATTCACAACATTCACACAGCTAATTGAGCAACTTCTTCTTTGTGGCTTATGATAATCTAATAACTGCTGGATGAGGACAGAATAGAAAATTATAAATTAGCTGCTAAATTGAATACAATCACGATGATATAGTGATATTATTCCACTATTATTCGGTTTTGGTACATGTTTACTATTCACATTATAGTTATTATCATTTATTGTTATCAATTATTTACACTATTATATATCATATTGCCAGAAAATATTATTATCATCATTATTATTGTTATCATCTAACAAAATTACAGTGCACCTATGATAAAGTTAAATTGCAGGCTGAGGCAATAATGCGGCATTACTTTTAATGACGGTATATTACACAAATGGCTTTTATTAGATTTTCTTCCAATTTACTGGCGCATTTTATTGTGTTTTTGTTCATTTCAGTATTATACAGCAGTTAACAGTTTATCACCTTGCTCAAGGGCACAGTGACAGTTGTTATTATTACTATCATTGCAAGAAAATTCAGGTCAGCTAGAGAACAGCAAGTCTGGAGCTGGCAGCGCTCCACTGTGTCTTCCTCAAGGACACTTGTGAAGGCATGATGCACCCTGTACAGTCACCTGGCTTTTTATTATGCTGCCCCTGCTGCACTTTTGTGTCCCTGCTAGCACAGTATTTGGTGCGGACTTACTTCATGCATCGGGAGTAGAGCTGGCATCGCGCCACTGGTACTCTGACCACACAGGAGGGAAAGGCGAGGAGGAGAGTGTGGCTCGCCCGGTCCAGAGTCAGAGACAACAGCTGCCTGGCCTGAGGAGAATCTTCGGCACACCTGCAACACACACATACACACAAACACAATCAGGCAGGCACACACGAAACAAAAAATGCATTAGCTAACTTCAATTAGCAGACCGAGACTGCACATTAAATCTCTGACCTCACTCTGAACATCAAAGCAAGAAAAAAACCTCATCATGACTCAATGTGAAAGACAACCAAACACTACCACTTCTAGGAATAAAAGCCATAATAAAAGTGACGAGAGGCCATCCGTGTTGCCAGATGTTATGGTGTCAACCCAAATATGCTCTGTGCTGATTGTGAAGGTTTGAGAGGTCGGCTGGCCATCAAAAAAACAGCAGCCGGGAGCCGAAGCACATCTAATTGGCACTTGGAGCTACTATAGCCAACCGCAACCTGCCTCCATGAGGCGGATTTATACCTTTTTATGCACATGTGCACTCATGCATCAGTTGTATGTGGATGGTTTATGGTAATAACCTTGCGGCGGACCCACAGTCATTAAGATAAATCTATCATTCTGCTAAGGCCAAGCTGTGAGTCATTCTTCACAGCCACTATCACGAAGGGTTAGAAAAAGGAGGGAGAGATGTAGAGAAAGTGAAAAAGTAGAATATACAACTAAAAAATGGAGGAAAAAGGGCAAGAGAAATCAAAAGAGGAGAGACTCGTGAAAAGAAATATTAGTGTTGTATCTCCTTCGGGTCATTTCCTGGTTCATTATGGCAACACACCAGTCGTAAACCGGTGATTCCTATCTGTGCTGATCTCTTAAAGGTTAGTGGCCCTGCTTCTATGTACCCTGGGGTTTATTGCAGCACACAGGGCTTTGCTTTGTCTGTGTATGTAAGGTGAGGTCGGGAGGTTGGGGGGGTGGCCTGGAGCATAAAAGGATAAAAGGAGAAGCCTGATGTGGCTGTGCTCTGTCTCCTGATTAGCTGGGTGACTGCTGTGATAGCTGGACTGTCAGTGACCTCCTGGTGGGCTCACCATGCACACCAAATTAACCCTCACACACTGGCTCCGGTCTACACCAGCTCACTCATCACACAGCCCTCTCATTTCATTTGCCATCACTATCCTTCATTTCAGCATGTGTGAAGCAGAACAAATAAACTGGGACACAAATTGGTGAGCATATTTTGGATGGAAATGGGAAAGGAAGGAAGTTTAATACTAAATAAGACAAGTAGATTGGACTCTAGCATGGGAAGAAAGTGTGTTTCCAGGCAGTTGGGTTCAAGAAATAACCACCCCCCCCCCATGCTGCAGAAAAATGGCATATATATCAGGGAGCACAATTACCATGACAGAAAGCTAGTGTTTGGAAACATGTAGTTTCTTTCAAAATGCCTCTAATTAGCCCTTGTGAAAGATAATCACCAGCCAAATGTGCCTGCATCTGTGTGACAATCTTCCACCCCACACCCTGCAGCTCTCCACCATGTGGAACAGTGCATCTCAACAAAGAACAAAAGCAAAAAATGAAGATTGAAAAGGCATTGTGCTCAGTGTTCCTTATGTACTGATCGGCATCCAACGAAGCCTCGAAGCCGTCTGCGTCATGCAAAATGCTAATTAGAGAGGGACGAGCCCAGATTCTCTCCGATCTTTTGTCAAGATCCAGATATTTAATATGATTCAGCTTCAGACTGAAGATAAAGGGTCATTTTTCCCACCAGAGTGTAATTTCGGTCAAGATTGAGGATAATGTGATTTTGTCATCATTTCATTACTTTCTGATGTCTTTCCCCTAATGCCGTCCTACAGTACGTCTCCACCTCATTAGAAGATGTTCAGATGTGATAATGAATATTAGACTCTAATCCTGTTCTTTTCTGTTTGCCCTATTTGTATGCTCTGCATGAGGTTGCATCGTCTCAGTCAGATCGGGCACAATTATGTGTATCTCTCGGAGAAGAGGTGAGATTTTCTGCATAATTCAGGACACGTCATGTTCCCAGGACGTCGTGGGTTTTTTTTTGTTTTTCTTTTCATTCTGCGACTCTTTTTCTAGGCGTATCACACCACCAGCTCCCCACACTGTGTATCCATCAACCCCAGTCAGGCATTTAACCCTTTCCAGACTGCTGCTGTATGCCTTCTCTCTGTGAGCTGTTTCACATCAATCCCTCTCAACATTCAGGTTTGTTTTCAGGAATAGTTTAATGTAAATGTGACTTAAGCAGACGGTTAACTTAGCCTAGCGTAAACACTGGAAACAGGAGGAAACAGCTAGCATGGCTCTGTCTAAAGATTAAAAAAAAGATTTGCCTAGCAACATCTTTAAAGCCCACTAATTAACATGTCAGGCAACCTCAAAGAGATAACAGCACTCCAGGAAGCTGCTGCATGCTGCCATGAAATAATAAGGGGCACACAACCCCCCTATGAAGGCAACATGACAATTTGACACTTCAGTTTATTTACAGATTAAACAAACAAGATATAACGTGTGAACTGGTGAGCTTTAGAGTGCTAGCATGTGTGTTACTTTTAGACAGAGCAAGGCTAAATGTTTACCTGTTTCTAGTGCTAAGCTGAGCTTCATATTTAATAGACAGACATGAGAGTGGTATCAATCTTCTTCTCTAACTCTCAGCAAGAAAGCTAATGAGTGTGTTTCACAAAACGTTGAAATATTCCTTCAACATTTCTTTTCTATCTAGCTTTAGCATCTTACTTATCAGGGTTGAATCCCTCCAGTTCCTCCAGGAAGATGTTGCTGTTGGTGACGGTGTTGTCCTGGTTGGGCATGATAAGGAACTTGAGGATGGTACCTCTGCTCGAGCCGAGGAAAAGGACGGTTCGGTTTCTGTAAGACCCTGCTTCTGTATCCACCACAATCTTATTCAGCTGGTACCTGCACAGCAGGAGAGAGACAGAGCATTACATTAGTGGTACACAGCTGTGTGGCTCATTTGGGACTTTTCTTCCATGAACGCTAAAAGCATCGATAAGTAGCTCCTGGAGGCCAGTTTATGATTTAAGTGCATTACAACTGATTGTTTTAGGTGTAAAATATGGACTCTTATGAATTTAAATAATAATATGCCATTTTCTCTTGAGTCATTGTAAAATGAAATGAATTCCACGGAGAAAAAACTGCTCATCAAATTTGCATAATAAACTAATTACAGCAGACGTTCAGTCATTAATAATATCAGTCAAGTAAATGGGCTCGTCCTGGAACAATAGCAGAGTGTTGCTGAACTACACACAGTCCTGTGTGTCTGAGTCAATAGACTAGAATAGAAGCCATGTTGTGCCGGGTGTTTAATATTCCACATACATCCAGTCCCTATAATCCCCTGGTGGCTGGACGGCACCGGGACTCCATACGGTAGATTGTGGAGCGAGAGAGAGAGAGAGAGAGAGATAGAGAGAGAGAGAGAGAGAGAGAGAGAGAGAGAGAGGAATGCATGCATTTATGTGAGACTTGACGTGCTACAGCTGCTTGCCTGTTACCACAGGCTTCAACGCCCAACCAGGATAACTTAAACAGAAAGAGCCCACAGCCCCCGAACAGACAGACCATGTGTGTGTGGCTGCACACATACATCTGTGTGTTTGTAGCCCTTTAAGAAAACATACATCGTGGAATCAACTGATGTTTTATTATTGATTTAATATAGATATATACGTTTTATTCATTTCTAGTTAAATTTCTACTTTTCAGACCCTCTCAGAAATGATTAAGTTTTGACTTGATGAGTTCTTCTGACTTGAAGTCTTGTGATGAGTTGAATGAATGCACTGCGGAGTGTTGAATAAACTCATTAAGTCTCTAGACAAAAAAAACAAAAAAAACAAACAAAAAAAAACAAAAAAAAAAACAATTTATTGGCTTATTAGCAGACTTCCCAGCATGCAATATTTGAGAGTTAAAACTCACCACACAATTTTTTTTAAAATAAAAATTAAGTTTCTAAAATACCAAACCACTTTGCCAAATTTGTTTTGAGAGAAATGTAATTGCTGCTTGGATTGTGTTCAGTGATGTTTATTTGAGTGTAAAATATTTTAGTATTGCAGTCAGATGGTGGTTGGAGCTGATGGTTATCAGACAGGGCTTTAGGACTTTGACACTGGAGACTGGGGTTCACATCCTGAGCTGCATGTGATTATATTTAAGCAACAAAAACACTTTTTTATGGGTTATAGAAAGTTATGGAAATGTTAAATGTTAATAAAGTTTCTTTGGACTTTTTCAGTATTTAGCCATCATCTTTCCTTAAACTTAACCAAATGCTGTGAAAAACCTTTATTACACTTTAGTTGCTATGACAAATGAATGATGTTATATTATAAATAAGATATTAGGAGATATGTTCATTAAAAACAGTTCCTCGTTATGTTGATAAAAAATATAATTGAAGAGTTGGTGTTGCATGTCTGAGTTCGTTCTCACCTAACCATGGTTCTGACTATCCACGGTCTTTGTCCGAGTGACGGGACAGCTTCATCCATCAGTGGATGGGTCTTGACGAAGTTGAGCATGTCATCAGGGAAAGAGTTGGAAGAGTTAAACCTGGATCCTTCAACAGCACAGCCCCCGGGTCTGGAGACAAAAAGTTTCAGCACAAGTTTAGCAGACGGCACAGAGGCAGAATGGCGTTCTCATTTCGGCCTACTTCAGGCCTCAGTGAAGATGCAGTTATATAATCAAGCAGTCTAGACTGCCTGAGTGTCTCAGATTCAGACAGATATTCTTTTTTGAACAAGAGATTGATTTGATTTTGTCAAAGGCTCATATTTTGTATATGTTAGTGTATAAGTATTTGGAAAGGGATGGCTATTTGAATGAGGTCAAGACATGCCTTTATACTGGGAGAGAAAGAGCTGTACGAGTGTGAAAAATGCATTTTGCACAGCTACGTGACTTTCAGTTTAATGAACAAAGTTTTCAGAGGCTGTAATACCACATGCAATATCTTTCTGCATTCACCATTACCTGTGTATATAATCAGACTTGTTTTACCTTGAAATTAATTGCACCCTACAAAACACACTTTCTGAGGCTGACGGCTAACTTAAATAAAAGTTCATTACACTGTTTTCCCCTCATAGTTCTCCGATTAACAACCTGAACACAGGTGCATAAATTGATTACAGCCATCTGCACCTTGGTTTCGGGATGACTTCATCTGGAACAGGCGTCCAAATAGACTCGGGTGATTTCTGCTCCTTGAACCTCCCATCAAACACCGCCGCCAGCTGCTCCATGTCAAAGGCGCACACCGCCGAACCCGGGATACTAGAGAGACAGAGAGACAGAGAGTGGTGAGACAGGTAGATTGAGTCAGAGACTGTTGATTGATTAAACACTCTGACCTGACATAAAATGACTGTCAGTCTTGCGTCAAGTGGGTTTTACTTTCAGACAGGGGTACTGAAAAATAAGTGATGGAAAAGAAAAGATAAGGTAGAGAATACCGTCTCTGACAAATAGAGTCAAGGAAAGAAGTTAAAATATAGAAAGTCAATTGTAAGTGTGAGAAAGGGACAGACACATGGTGAAGATGACAAATTGGATTTGGGCTGTTCATATTTTGACAGTCAATGCTTGAACACAAAAGGAAATTATTATTGAGATGGAAAGAAAGACAAGATAAAATAGATGCTGTCAACTCTGTTGGCGAAGAATAGATATGCAACGGATGCGGCGGCCAGATTAGACCCATGAAAAGATCTTGGCTGGAATTCCTGGAATATAAAACGAAATAGGAAATGAGTCACTGAGTTTTCTGCCTCTCACAAAGGAACGGAAGATTCTCATAAATGAACCCAACAACACGTAGTTCCAGTAAAAAGCCCAGTGCACCGTGGAGGCTGTTTAACTACTCGTGAACCCTGCAACAGGGAACAGAACATCTGTTCCAATATGTGTCCGTAGCCCACACACACTCTCCCAGACAAAATACACGAAGTCCCAACAAATACAGACATTCACAAAAAAGTTAGAGTATCTCTTCACTGAGTCTGATGCCACGTTTTTTGTGTTATGGCTACAGAAACTACTGAGACAGAAATAAACAGGGCAGTGTCAGGATGAGATAAGGAATGAGTTTTAAAAAAACATCCCATGCTTCCTGCTCCGAGACTCAACTCTGCTCTGAATGTGTCCTCATCAATGACTAATGGTGTGCGCGCGGTGTGAGAGCTAGTGACTAAGTGCTAATACCACAGTGAAAAAACCTGAGAGACTGAGTCACCTGCTGCCTGTTGCTACATGAATCCCACACATACCCCATCTGTTTCTTTTTCTGTTATTTTCTTCAAAAACAAATGTCCAACTGGTGATTTGAGTGTCTGTGCCCCCGTGATTATGAACCAAGCGGAGCAGTGTTTCTCTTGAGTCCCCCTATGAGAAAGCCACAGAGGGGTTTGTTTGGGAAGGCAACGCCTGAAGGCTGGATTTTTGGTTGCGGCAGGGAGCTGTTCTCTCCTGATGTTGCATTTGATCAGGTCACGCCGTCTCCCTCCGTACTTATCATTCATAGGCAGGGATGTGACTCAACCCCGGCCAGTGCGGCGAAGCTGCAGGCGGAGCTGTGGACGTCTCTCACAAGACCGCACGCACCAGATGTTAGATGTGACATGTCTGCCAGCTCTGGACCAATGCCAGCTTGGCTTCCTTTCTCTACCTTTTCCGCCCCCTACTCTCTCTTTCTCTCTCTTGCTGCAGGTCACTGGGTTTGCCCCATGCAGCGATCTTTGTCTAAGACACATAAGACAAAAGGCCCCAGGCTGTTTTACTATCTGAATTCTTTCAATTATTTTCATTTTCTCTCTGTTGTAGTCTCTCCTGCCTTTGTTTCTTGGTCCATTCATGTTCTTTTTTTGCACACAAATTTCATTTTCTCTGTCACCCTCCGCACTTGAGACAAATTTCCTTTGTTTTCTTTCAAATTTAGCTTATTCCTCTCTCTGTGTCCATTGGAAATTGTCCTTCCTTCACTCTTTCTCCTTGACTGTGGTTGAGTGATAGGCTGTCCAAGATAGATACATAGGGTGTCTGTTTGAGAGAGCTGCTGTGGAGTCTATACTACTTCCTCACTATTTAACAAGTTCACTGACAGCTTGGAATAACACGGCCCTCACGGACACATGATGCCTCTAAGGAGGAGATGAGGAAGAAGAAACGAAGGTAGGAGTCAGGCAGAGTTTCAATGTCAATCCTTTAATTAAAGGTTTAAGTCTGATATACTTGAAATTCACCACATGGCACAGTCACAGTAAATATAAAAAAGGTCTGTTAAAATGTTAATTTAAAGTTCATAAATCCCACACACTCAGTCTGATTATATGTACAGCACAATCTTGCCAATTGGACCATTTCCTCTGAGTCTTTGTATATTTTCTTGTATATTTTCTGGGATACTTTTCATAATCTGAAGTGTTTTTGGGTTTGGTGACAAGATTGACTGATTTGTACCAAACTTGGTATGGAACCTGAGCCAAATCAGATAAACTGTTTCAACTACATCAAACAACTTTCATATTAAACCCTTCTTTTTAGGCCTCTAATTCCAGGCCCTCTACATCCCCAGAATGTCTGCCTTTTATCTTCTTTTCTTTTTTTTAAGTTATCTTTTCTGGCTTTTTATGCCTTTATTCCAGCTGCAGTGAGAGAGAGACAGGAAAGTTGGGGAGAGAGAGAGAGAGAGAGAGGGGATGACACGCAGGAAAGGGCCGTGGCTGTGGCAAGGACCAAGCCTCAATGTTACGCGCTCCACCAGGTGAGCCACCAAGGCGCCCCCCTTTATCTTCCTTTCTTAATATTATTCCATTATCAGTTTATTTCCATCTGTTCTCCTGTAAAACCTTCAGCCTGATCTGTTTCTTTGTATTCAAGTAACCCAATTTTTCATACTTTTCCTTGACCTTTTCACATCACTTCCCTGTTGGTTTTCTCTTCTCTCCCTTACTTGACAATCCTAGTCTATGTGGACTAGCTAACACTTCTGTAACAACTCCTCAAACTCCTTGTGACATGGCCCTGCTGTCAACTACATGTGGTATTCCTTTCCCACACCCATTTCTGTGTCTCCAGGTAGCTACCTAACTATGTATTCCTCTGCCCCCTCCACTTGCGGGCCCGGGGGGAACTAGCTTGCACATCTGTGCATCTTCCCCTGTGCCGCACTTCTTCTGGCAGTGTAAACCTGTTCTCCTCCTGCTCCTTGTCCTCCTCATTTCCCCTCCTCTGCTGTGTTTTCCCACTGGGACATCCTGCTGTCTGACCGTGTCACATGGGATTCTTTACCGCCAAAAACAAATATGGCCTCCCACTCTCAGGATGCACTAGATTTACTTTGCTTTGCGTGGGATATTTTCCTTGCATTCTTGCATGACTCCATTAAGCCTGATGAGCCTACGTCAGTCTACTCCAGCAGTAATAGATGTTTTCAGCTGCCATAACAATAGCTGAATAACAAGAGTTGTTTGTGTTTTCATACCAGCCCAGTGCAGCAGGATGGCAGTAAGACTTCCATTTGACATCCTGCTGCTGTTCTTTTGACATACAGTATACCCACTTATTTATGTTGCTAAATAAAGCAGCAAATACATTTTCCCTCTCTTCTTCTCACCAGTGGTCTCATACTGTTTCTCCTCATGCCTCCTTGACCACTTGAGCATCAGGAGTGTGAGTGCAGGAGGTGTTCAGCAGGAAATTCAAGCTCTTCTTTCATTCCCACTCAAGAGGAAGGGCCTGGGGCTTCAGAGGTGAATCCACAAAGGAACTGGCAACTGGGGGCAATTTTGGACCCTGGAAGCAGTGACTGAAGGGTCCCACAAATGCAACTCCATAACAGTTAAGGAGCTGGTATGTGGCTGTAAAATGATCCCTGGAGTATGTGGGCACAGGGGGGAGATGAGTAACTTCAGAGTCCAGGGGAGATTCTTGGTAAAACCTTGACTCCATCCTGTCATTCCCATACTACAGAGCCATACATGCTGCACAGGGCCAAATGGCAGGAAAGAATAGCTATTCCTCCACTCACAGGTCCTGCTTCATGCTGTTTTCACTGCACGCTGCCAGCCAAAGCAATTTGTCTGGCAAGCACTTAGCCAGTGTGGCGCAGTGGGCCACATGGGGCTAGTGGGAGTTTTGCAGCTCACCTCACACATTCTCTCTTTCTCTTTGTGTTCATTTTCCTCCATCACACGTCTCCTTATCCATCCATCTAAACCTACCTTTCTCTCTGTCGTGGCTGGAAGTTATTTAAAATAGGACCCAGTAGCAGTTTAGAGAAGCAGGGGTGTGTGTGTGTGTGTGTGTGTGTCTGTGTGTGTGTGCGTGTGTGCGTGTGTGTGTGTGTGTGAGTGCATGTATGTGTGTGTGTTCAGCTGGTTCTCCTCTGTGGCACGCTGTAAATGCTGTTATCTGGGAACCATTGTAAGTGTGTTTGTGGACATGTGTTTGTGTATGAAAGTGGGAGTGTGTGTGCGTCGGTCTGTGTGAAGCTTCCATCTGTCTCCGCAGGCAGTGGCCCCCTCTCGCAGAGTAGCCTTTCCAAACACGCAGATAAGATGCAGCTGATGAAACAGTTTTACATCTCAGAGAGCGAGGGGTGCACGTGTTGTCCATTACTGACTTCCTCATCCTTGAGTTTCTCATCCGTCTCTCCCCCTCCTGTTCTCCGTCTTCTTCTTTACTCCCCTCCGTGCCTTCCCTCCTTTTGCATTTACTTGCGCATTGTTTTGTTTTTTTCTCACCCCCTCTCTCTCCTGTCTCACACTGTGAGGTGGGAAGCCCTCTGCTTTGAGACACTGTCCTGCAACTAGTAGAGAGTTTTATTTTTATATTCTAAAAACACAGAGATGGCACTACACTGACAGGTGATAGTAATGCTGCTCGCTGCAATGAAGTGAGAGACTGTATTGATTCTAGGGCAGCATTAAATAGAAGGCAGTTGTAAGTATTTCTAAATGTTGGCTATAATGTGCTGGCACTAGCAGACACACTAAGTGGTGTCGGGGCCATTAAGGTAGTGTGAGTTGAGTGAGCCATTGCAGGAAAGTACTGTATAGTGATTCTTTTCTATGATTTGAGCCACTTAGACTGCAATATGATGTAGTAATGCTTTATTTTAAAGCACAGAGTATCTGTTCATCTGTGTGCAGCTTAGGAGATACATAGAGGATGTTGCTCCAAACACACACATCTATTAATAAAGACTGTATTAAGTATCGAGAGCACAATTTTCTTTGTACTTTTGAAAAAAAAAACAAAAAAACAACAACTTTCTGTGTCAGTATCCTTAAACAAAGCACGATAAACAGATTACTCTTACTGCATCAGAAAAAAACTATTTGCACTCGATATAAGGGGAATTATCCCGCTGGTAGTTTTTCCCCTCATATTAGGAACAGTTAGGACTGTGTAGCTCATATAAATATTTTTGTTAAATTCCCTTCTTCTCTCTGTTATTCAGTTTCTCTGGTTTGCTGTTTGTGTTGTGTCTGGCTCTGCAAATACCCTCAGTCTCCAATAATCCCCCATTTACCAGGGCCGCATCTCTCCTCTCCTCTCACCTTTTCTCAATTCAATCTTGTCTTTCAACAAATCACCCCTTTGTCCTCAATGAAAGCATTCCATGTGTCTTAAATTACTTTGTACCCCACAATCTTGACCTCTGCACCTCCACACACGCCTCTTTCATTTCTCCAGCGCTTTGCTTGGCCTGTAGGAAGCCTTGCTCTTTTTGACTTCACAGGTGAAGGAACAAACTATGGTGGGTCCACTAAATTTTCAAGGTGAGACAATGAGTGCAGCATCACACTGGGTGTCTATCCCTGTCTCCCTGGGAAGTATGTCAAGATGCGTGTCTGCCTCTGTGTTTTTCATAAAAAACACTCAGTGTGATTCCCCTTTTCTCTCTGAGACAGGACATCGATTGAAATCTCTCTCTCATTTCAACCCTTACAGTCACACAAGTGCACGCACACATACACACAAATAAGGCTTCTTATTTGAAGGCAGAAAGGCTGAGTATTGATCTAAATCAGTGATTCCTAACCAGGATCTGCAGTTGCTTGGGGGTATGTGGAAAGATTGTGGAATAGTAATAAGTAGCAGTAGTAGTAAATTGAGAGGCAGTAATTTGAAAACATAGAAATTACGATTTTGAATCAGGTTGAGTTGAGTTTGAAACAGTTAGCTAGAAGTAGGAGTTAAATGGTAAAATATACAGTAGTAGTGTTGATGAAGGGGTACTTGAGGTCATCTGATAGGACTGTAGGGCACAACTGACAAAAAAAGGACTTATCTTGAGTTTATGTCATTGTGCACACATTTGTCTGTGTTGTACCTGTTTGCCGGTGTGGAGAACACCCCGAGGATGATGTCCCTGCCGTGCATCCTGATGATGGGACTGGTGGAGTGGAGCAGGTTAAAGTAGAAGTGGGAATCACCGGGGACGGAGCAGTTGAGACGGGCTTTCAAGAACGACGTCCACTGCTTCTCAAGGACGCGCTGAGACCCGCCCTGGTCCCGTTTACACACCCGGGCCACACGTGACACCACCACCTGTGAGAAGTCAAGCACAGGGAAGCAGACATAGGCAAAGAAAATGAGTGTGCAAAATGCATTTGCAATATACTAAAAAGCATATCCATCCTGAAGCTCACATATAACTCCAATGACGAGGTGGAGGGTTAGGAAATATTTCCTGAGCTTTGGGTTTCATCTTCAAAAAGGTATGTTTAAAAGCTCTTTTCAACTCCAGGGTGATCTCTAAAGAGTCATTTGCATGCTATTTGCAATGCAGAAATCCTGTTTTGACAGATCATTGTTTTATAATGGTAAATTTAATATCAATTATTCATGAAAATGTCAGCCCATCTCAAAATTGCTTCTTTGAACAGTCTCATCTACACAACGGTGATGCTGTTTAAGTATCCATTTACTCTGCTTTCTGTAAACAAGTCAAAGCCAGAGACCTTGTGCAAGCACTTTTTCCCAAATGTGAATTGCTAATTTATTAGGGCAGGGGGTTTCCTGTTGCTGATATTTTGTTTTTTCATAAAGCTGTACACCTAACTCTGGAAAGGGCAGGGAATATAGTCGCTATAAAAAAAAAAAAGGGCTTTTCTCAGGTTAATACAGACATGAGTTTGCTCAGACCATGATTTGTTGGATTAGATATGCAGACAAACAAATATGCGGATAAAAGGTCAGTGTAGCTGTTGGAAAAGAGTTGATATTGACATTCAAATAATAGCAGCGGAGGGATATTACGCCAGGCATCGCCTTTTCGTGGCGGTGCATTTTAACGACAAGTTCACATACTCTGCGGGTCTTTTAAAAGATGATTTGAAAGGACCAGCAGTTCCTCTGTGAAAATACTGAAAGAACAGAAGTAAAAGCGGATGTTCATCAGAATGACTTCTGTACCTTCTCCAGGTAATTGAACTCCATGGCTATCTCTCTGAAGAAGAAGTAGATGTGAGGTCCCCACTCCACAGCACTGACAAAATACGGCTCTGTATTGTGAGAGAGAGAAATAGTGAGAAAGAGGAGAGGAAGGGGCAAGTACATACAGTAGGAGATGTTTGCGGGGAGCAAAGGTTTGATGAACTATAATGGAGCATGAGAGAGTGTACAGCAAACAGTGTCTCCATTTGCGAATGCATCGTTCACTCCCATGACACCGAGGTAACATGAGGGCAGTGAGAAAGAGGCACAGGCCATGCTTAATTTCATTACATGGTGAAAGGGGATTTCACACCAAACAATAAGCGCATTATGACTCCCTGATGTTTCTGAGAAATGAGTTTCACACTATGCATTTTGGCGCTATTACACCGGGGACCGGCTACAACCTGTATGTCTGATATCATGGCCTGCATGTCTGTGTATTTTTGACTGTCCCACTGTCATGGTTAGGTTTTAACTGCAGATCGGCCTTGGTGTGGATGGTCCAAACTCTGTCAGGCAGCAGTAAGTCTGACAGCTGTGTCCAGCCTGCTGACTCAGCCCTCTGCTACTGACACATGTATCGATCCTGTGTGCATAAGTGATGTGGACACACACTCAACCCATCAGTCTCTGATGACAACATCAACAACAAACACGATGCTTACGAGAAGACGTGCTTGAGAAAATTGCACCAATGCGCCTACACTTGATAAAACACAAAAACAAACACACCTTGACAAGCATACAAAGGCGGACACACAATGCACACACACTCAGGTACCTCTGAACCACTTGGAGTCGTGCTTGACGGTGCGCAGAGCGGGACTGTCCCCAAGGCTACGATAGATCACCGCATCAATGGCCAGGAAGTCTGTCACTGTGGCTGTAAACAGATTCCCCTCTGACACAAAACACACACACACACACACACACACACACACACACATACACATACACACACGCACAGACACTAGTGAGTTGGACAGCCTGCCAAAGCAACAACATAACTGCAAACAATAAAGCTGGAGTCAATGTTACTGTTTTCTGAAAGACCTGCATCATAAACACGACGTAGCTGACCAGTCAACAATGTAATTGTAGTAACGTAATTGCACCTTTGCACCACTCCCACGCAAGAAACAGCTTCTTTTTCTTTTTTTTTTCTTTCTTTTTTTTTTTACTGCAAGCTAATGTGAGATAATAGGCTGATGGCTGAACAGTAATGGCTCCCTACAGTTTCAGCCACAGAACACTCTTGATTTGATTATAGTGAAGTGTTTAAATCTGATGAAGTAAACACAGGAGATGAATAAAATTGAGGAATCACAGTGACTCAGTTTTGCTGATCTTTTTTCACATATTCAAGCGTCAAAATATCTCTCATGGAGGAGCGATGATGCTCTGCAATGATATTTATTACTGCGACCAGTAAAAGTAAATGTGTGGGACTAAAACAAAAGGTGCGTCTTACCTGCAAACAGCGCTACATTGGCATGTTTGGGGTCATAAGGGCATCTCGCCATCCCACTGACTGTGTCTCCTACCATCTCCAGAGTGTCTCCCTGTAACACCACACACACATAAACACACACAGGTGCACACATCAATCAACAAACTCCAAACAATACGAATGCGTCTACAGCAGCATCCAGAAAACAAGGCACAAGAGAATGGCAATTAGGGAGTGTTACCGTAAGTGCAAACTAATGATTCACTGGTGG
This sequence comes from Seriola dumerili, assembly GCF_002260705.1. NCBI lineage: Eukaryota > Metazoa > Chordata > Actinopteri > Carangiformes > Carangidae > Seriola > Seriola dumerili. Next base: position 1,649,845 of record NW_019174577.1, on the reverse strand, counting down.
CAATTAGGCACAGCAGCAACAACAAGAGTCACGTTCTCATACATAAATAAAACAGATAAACACACACACACACACACACACACACACACACACACACACACACACACACAGGCCCATACACCCACATAGAGTCAAGCTGGCAATTCTAACAAGTTTCCAGCTCTCACACAAACATACACATATACAGTGTATATACAGTGAAATCTCTGCATCTCTCACTCCCTCTCTCTCTGTCATATTCACAAACACTTTCACAAGCACACACTTAAAAAGAAGCCTCAAGCAAACTATTCCAGCAGCACAGTGGAATTCTCGTCCACAGTTGAAAATGAAATAATTTATAGGTGTCATTTCATTAAAACCCTGCTATAAATAAAACATTAGCTAGCATCACTAACTAGTCCCAAGAGAAAAAGACAGCCTATCAGGCAGAGACAGGTGTGTTATACACTGTTGTAGAATGTCATTAGTGGCTGACAGATAATGGGCCAGGTACGTCACAGTGTTCCACTATGTTTGAAATGTGAGAGACTGAAAATAACACTTATCTGAAAAAGCCTTTGATAGTGAAAGGATTTTTTCCCCCCTCTCTTTCTCTCTCCAGCTCAACTGCCTTTATCCCTCATTTAATATTCCTGCTGAATGATGTGAAATCAGCCGAGCCGATGATTAATATTTATGTGTAGTTTTTCTTCCACAAGTTTAAAATTGTTACTGTAATTGAGGGAGACAGGGATTGGTCGGGAAGTGGAGCACATTCATGCTTGGAGGAGGATTCAGGTGAGTTGCTGTTGGATGGATACACATCTTCAGGGTTTGACAAATGTATGAATCAGGTCAGCAAACACTTAGCCTGAACCCTGCTGTCTACTTAAATTCGGCCTCCAACTGCAAAATTGCTTCACTTTCTTAACCACTAGCAAAAGAAATCAAACCAGGCAAACAAGTCACGTCTACACCAGCCTTGTCTCCGAATACCCTCCTCTTCCTCTTCTCCACTCTTTGTGTTCTTCTTGATTATCCGTCCTCTCTGACTCTCAATGATAACAAGCTCGGCAGACCACAAAGTTTAACCACTGAGAAATAACAACTGTTGTATCTCAGGAAAACAAGGCACTGGAGCTGCCAGAGAACAAGGATAAATAACTCCTGAAGTGGAAGTCAACACTGCCTCGAGCGCTAAACAAACAACTTTAATCAAGCTGTAAATTTTCACCTGAACAGTCTTACTAATTGTACTATGGAAGCGAGGCCTCTCTTCTGGAAAAACAGATAAGCCATTAGTCAATGACGTCAAACCAGTCATAAGAATTAATGCACGGTGTGGACCAGTCACATGTTTGGGGCAGGTGGCGCTGTGATAGTAGGTGTGGGCATGCTCAGTTGTTACTTACAGTATAATTGGCACAGAGTGGGTTGAAGGCATTGGTCCCACACACAAACAGGCCTCCTTGCCTGCTGAGCAGCACCTTCATGAAGTTACGGCATTCATCCTGCAGGAAAAAGAGAAATAAAGAGAGGCAGAGCTTAATATGCAGGAGGGGGCTAAAACTGAAGGGAAGAAAGGCAAAAATGATGGAGTGAATAGAGGAAAAACTGAGTTTATTTTTCAGACTGATTATCCAGCCCGCTCTGTGAAATGAAGCTTTTCAGTTGCCTGATGTGTGGAATTATCACACCATTAACGCTGTCAATCATATTGATACAGTCTGAACGTAGCCTGCAGAGACTTTAAGTGTCTACTCTCTTCACACATGCACACACAGATACACACGTACACAGTTGCTGTTGATTGACAGATGGTAATCTAAACCAGCCTCAGGATTTTAAAACAAGCAACAGATTTAAGGCTAATTCCTCCACTGTGAGGTGTCAAACTACATGATGCCCGTCTAATGACTAAATAAACCCGAGTCACAGTTTCATTCTTCCATGCCCTTTCTTTGAAACGAGAATTCGTGTAAGCACCACATGACTTAATGGCTGCCTTTCCCCCCACAGTGCCAGATGGTGATAAATGTTGGTTTAGTGAAACAGAGAAAAATGACATTCAAGGTAATCTCCTGCCTCCACAAAAGTATATGTCAGTGTGCTCGTAGTAGAAATTACTTAACACATGTAATCCCGAACAATTTACTTTGCTGTGATGACCACACAATTCTGCACCACTGGTTCAATTACTTTTTATCTATTTCAGACATTTTACTTTTAGCTATTTCAACAATTTACAATACTTTTAGCTAACACTTAAACACTATATTTATCCATCATAGCGACTATTTCGCCATTACCTCTACCATAGTCATCGCTTACAATTTCACCATTACTTTTCGCTAGCTAGCCTATTTCACTTTTAGCTATCTATCCACCTGTTTGCCCATTACTTATTGCAATCTATTTAAACAGTTTTATCCATTACTTTAGGATAAATATTTCAAAGACTTGTACATCTTATCATTACTTTAACATAACTATTTAAGCAGTCTATTTACTACTTTTAGCTAGCTATCTATTTCAACCATTATCCGTTAGCTTTAGTGTAAGGTTAGAGTTAGGCATTACAGCTGGCTCAATAAAGAGATATATTTTCAAAATCATATCATAATTTTTGTTTTATCAAATTTGTTGAGCTACTTCAAAATCTATCTGCTTACCCCCTGAGAATGAGAGGACTTTCCTCTGGGGTATAAGAACCCTATGGTTGGAGATCACTCTATGGATCGGCTTTTTATTAGCTTTTCACATAATTCCTATGGATGAGATAGAGATGCAAAATAGGACAAAGAATGATTAAAACATTTATAAAATTTTAAAGAATAAACAAATTTAATATGGAAAATTTGTGTATGAACACTTTACAATTGATATATTCCGAGCTTTTTTGGATTTAAAATGAAGCAATACAATATCTACTTATGACTTCTCACCACAAGTACTTCCTTAGTGTGGACATTAGTTGTGAGCAGTTTGATTAAATTATGTCACAGTCTGAGGAGGTGCAGGTATTTCATTAAAAAAAAAAAGAAAAAAAGAGTCAGACAAAATAAACATACATACAGTACTGGTAACACAATGTTTTTTGTTCTTTCTTTATCATCTGTGATCCCTCAGACTTATCTTAAGACCCCATTGGGATTCTCTTATCCCCAGGCTGGGAGCCACTGTCTCAAGGGCTTTACAACCAAAAAGTAACATGATAGTAAACAAACAAAAAACCTGTCAACACAGCAGTGAATCTGTGTGTGCAGGAGTTTACATTCTTCCCCGAGTATTAAACCTAAATTCCAGTCATGACCTTTGACTTTAAAAGCCAAAAGGTACTGACACTAGTTTGTCCTTGCAGGGCCGAGTCCACCACCTGTGTGTGTGAGCGCAGAGTGGTGATGTACAGTAGATAACTGGTTGACAGCAGCCAGCAACCCCCTCCCCAAACTAGTCACCTAGCCAGGATGGCACCAGCTCTGCCACACACACACACACACACACACACACACACACACACACACACACACACACACACACACACACCAGATGGGGTCCACTTCAAGACCACCACCCGCACTGATGTCATCGGAAAGAGAAGTAGGGTTGGATCTGAAGCGGTGGTGGTGGTGGTGATAGCGGGTATGCCAAATGACTATGTATGTGTGTGTGTGTGTGTGTGCATGTCTGTGTGGAAGAGATCAGGGGGCCAGCAGTGATATGGGAGATGGGTGAATGTTATTCCAGATGCTCCACCCTACATCCCTCCACCCCTCCACCTTCCCACTTCACTCCCTGCAGGGTTCTCATTTTTCAACAGCAAAAAAACAGGAAAGAGGAAAGTGTTTTCATGTGTGAGTGTAGAGTGTGTGTGCGTGTGTTGGATGCAGGGGGTGTGTCAAGTGTGAAGTGTAAATTTCTAATGGCGCAGCACTATGTGACAAATTGAGGAGCGACAGTGGCAGTATATGTATATGTGTCACTCTCCCACATAATAGCATGTGTTCATGTGTGCATAGCCTACATCTGTGTGTGTTTGTGCATGTATTTGTGTGTGTATCTGTGTATCACCGCACAGATGCGTGCTCATGTGCGAGCATCATTTGCATGCTGTTTGTCAGTGGGGTTGCAGTCTGTCAGCTTGGTCAGAGCTGTAATCACAAAGCCAGATGAAGCACTCTTAATAACAACCCAGTCCCACTGCCAGCATCTCAGAGAGGGGAGTAAATACTTCAAAGAGCCAAGCCGCTGCACAAATGTGTGCAATTGGCAGTGCTTGTACACATAAAATGAAACATTTCATGGCTACAGGATAAAAACAGGGTTGGAACCTTTGTAACATTTCAGCTATTGAGCTTTGATTGCCATTTGCACTTTACAGACATCGTCAGAATTCATCCCCTCCTGCATACATGCATTTCATTAACCCTTATTCATCAGTTCCAGGAAGCGAATTGGCACTTCCAGGTATGGATCTTTCTTCATTAAAGCCAATTCAGTCAGCAGGATTAGGGTTTTACTGTGGTTTCCATATTAAAAAAAAACAAACCAATTATAAAAGGAATTATAAAGCAGCGAATCACAGAATTAAACAATTATACATAAATCCAAATGCTGTACGTCCTGGTGCCTCCTTCCTCTCCCCTCTGCCTCCTCCCCTCTCTCTGCTCCCTCACTCCCTGGGCAGAATCCAGACAAAACGCCACCTGTGCAGGCTGGCAAGCCTTTCCGAGACCCAGACGACTGCAGCCCTCCTCCTTCTCTTCCTCCACCTCCTCCTGCTCCTCTTACTGACAGTGGCAGAGCTGACTGGGCTCTGAAAAATTAATCTGCAGCACAGATGAGTTACACAGCGGCACGTGCCTCAGTGCAAATATGGACTTACTTATGAATGGACGGGGAGATATAACGAAGATCGAGGGAAAGAGTGAGGAAAGATAGGGAGAGATGGTCCAGAAGCATGTATATGTGAGTCTGTGAGCAGGTTTGCTTATGTCAGATATTAGCCAGGCTAGTTCAACTCTGCAGATGTTGCACAAGTGCATTATTTGCCTTTGTAATTTCTAGCACGGACACATTCATTTTCCTTTGACACACAAAAACACGTATATCCAAAAGTATTCCTAGACATTTAAATGCAAGTGATCACACGCAGTCAGAGGATTGACAACAAAATTCTCTGTTCATACAACACATCTGCTCCAAACAACCTGCATCAGTCAGACAACGTTAAAACTGAGGAGTCTCCATCTTCTGCATCTGCTTTCCATCTATTGTCTGTAACTCAACCTACACTGAGATGATAAACAGCCTTTTCATTTGGCCTGAGCCTGGGCTCAATGTTTGTTCTGACGATGACGATTTATCCCAAAACCTAATGAAGGCGGTGTTTTACCTCCGGATTCAATCAGCATTCTCGTGCATTGGTCTAACCAAAATACGAAACAGGTTCATACGTTGTAAAATCTTCTGCTCATTTCCTTGATTTAGGAGCAACCACAGCGTTCTTCATAATCTAATAAAATATAATAAGTAATCCATAAGACCTGCCTTCGTACAATAGGAGCCATCTAAGGAAGCGCATCAGGGGGTCATATTTAGCAAGCTGCTCCTCTAAATCTCCAAAGTTTCCATTACATGCCTGGCTGGTCCCCTGATGTTAGCGACCAGGGAGAAGAGAGCGCTGCTCTGCCAAGAGTGGCCATTGAGCCAGAACTCTCCCACACATACTCAAACACACACACACACGTACTGTATACACAATACACACTCACACACACAAAGATTTGGCGAGCCCTCTTCTCCACTCATTAACTACGGGGCTGTCATTTCCAGAAAAATCCCTGATGCACAATTTTGACTGAAAACAGAGTGACTCTCCATGACGGGAAGAAAGCGTGTGTATGTTTATGTGCATGTGGGTGGAGGATAAATTAACAGCGGTACCAAATTAGCAGCAATGTGCTGTTCTGAGTGCTGCGGTCTTACTCAGCATGTTAAAGCTAATCCGCGTCCCTCTGCAACCCTTCTTCTCTGTTTGATGGTAATTCTGACTGAACACACCACAGGCCACAAACAAACATCAGACACCAGAGGGGGGTGGGGGGTGGGGGTGGGGGGGCAGTGAGATAATAGAGATAGGAGGAAAAAAAACGAAGAGAGAAAGCGACGTAGAGAAACACGGAAACATAGAAAACTCCAGTCCAGTCAGCCATGTGGCAGCCTCAGCGGTGGAGCTGACCTGCAGCAGGACCTACAGATCGTCATGTCAGCTGACCTCCACTCCCTGGTGGACAGATACACACAACAGGCATTTACAAACACACCCGCACACACTGCCGTTCAATCCTTGACCGCAACACTTAACCTGAGTCACCCCTGGGTGGGTCTCTGTCTGACAACCCGCTGAGAAAACTGTGGCAAATAGTCACATTAACCAAACTATGATTAATGTGTGTGTGATACTGTAAGAAAACTGGCTTTTTGGGATTATAAGGAAAAGAAAAAGACTCAGTAAGCACACAGAGGTCCAATGCCAGTATTTCACAATGAAGCTATATTTTAGTCACTGAACCTTCATTAGGCCAAATTTTTAGGAAAACCTTATAATGGCATTGAATATGCTTTGTCACACAAGTACACATGGGAAATACAGTTCAGAGCTGTAGATTCCCTGGTCCAAATACATAGCACACCCTACAATTACAACATATCACAAAAACTGAGGATGAATCAATACAGACAGCCGGTTGGAAACCGGAATAATGGAAAAAAGAATCAAAAGTAATTAAAGCCAAGAAAATGCTGCACAAACATCTGGAAAGCTGACATGAAGTTTATTTGTGTTTTGCATCACTTGCCGTGCTAACCAAGAACTCTGCGTCATCATTACATCATTATATTGGAACTAAGTGTGCAGAGCCTTTATTGGCTTCCAATTGATGTTTTTGGCCACCTTGCACTTTAGATTTGAGTTTTGAGTGTGGTAATCTTTTCAAAATGACACCTTTGAAACAAAAGGCTGCGGCGATACAATGAATGTTGAACTGATCACAAGTGTAGGACAACCTACAGAGAGAAAAAAAAACAGCTAGAAAACCTACCATGTACAGTAAAATTTAAAATCAGCTCAGAGACTTAATACAAAAGGCAGAGAAACTAGATACTTTAAATACATGAAGCGTCAGTGAGATTTAAAATGAAGACCACAACTACAAGGAATGAAAGTGACCCCATGTGCGGTATTTCAAATTGATTAATTTAGGAGCCAAAAAAAGGCTATGAAACCAAATCTTCTGACAGTCCAACCCAGAGAAGGCATTTGGTCTGCACGACTGAAAACCCAGAGCTCCTCGGAGAGCAAGATCAACGCTGTATTGATCCAACAATTTCGCTAAGTGCTGCTTATAACGACGACCAACTGCTCTTTAAAAGCGTTCTATGTGGAATTGCCTTCGTTTGCATGTACATGCCGCGCTGCCACGGCCCGATGTGTTGGCACAGAGCCACCTCTGGGGAACGTCTCACCCTCTACATCTTACTGTCTTTTGCTTTCCCTGGAAGAGAAAGGGAAGGGGTGACAGAAGGGGAGGCAATGACAGCAAGAGACAATGAAAATGGAAAATACAGGAGAGATAAAAAGACACAGCGGAACGCAAAGGACAAAAGAAGATATGATGGGAATTTGCAGAGTGAGTGACAGCGAGGGCGACTGTTATGTTCATCAACAATCACTTGGTCAACACAGGAGAAGAAAAAAAAAAAGCTAAAGAATTAGGATATTGAATTTTCAGCCTAATTAGGGGGAATACTATGTCCTTTGTGATCAACCAAGCAGAAATATTTAATTACAAAACCAATTACGAGGTGGCGAATGTATCACATCTGACACAACCATCCCCCAAGCAGAACAGGACATTTTCAGGAGGTGAAGCGGAGGAGAGAAAGAGGGGAGGAGAAGGTGAGGGAGGCACACAGAAAATGGCTCCCTGACAGATGTGTTTGTAGAGTTTTTCTTTTTAATTGTGTTCACGTATGTGTAGGAGAGAGAGTGGCTAAAAATAAATACACTTGAAAATCATGAATATGTATGAATACAGTACGTATAATGTAGATGAGGGTTGGTGATCCCACCTACATGTATGTAAGAACCTGCATGTTGTGTGTCTGCATGCATTAGAGTCAGAAAAATATAAATATTCAGTCAGCACACAGTTGATCTCCAACATCTTAATCAAAACAGCAACAGGGGGCAACAAAAGCAACACCTGTAGCAATCTGATGCAAACCAGTACAAAGGCCCTTGAGTAAACACTGGAGCAGGGCAATACATCAAGGTAATCTTGATACTTTGATATCAAAATACATCTTAAATGATGTCTTTTCTAGATCTTAAAGCAAAATGATACAATGTTGTGAACTTTTAACCAATTGTAAGAAGACCAAATAATCAGATATGAAGAAAAGAAGACTACACACTTTGGTCCGATTCACGTAGTTAATGATAAAGCAAAACTTTAGTAAGATAAATGTTTGACAAAAGTGAGTCCCGCATCTTTCATACCATCAAACAGACCACACCTATGTTTTGACATGCAAGTTATTAATTACAGTTCCCAAGTGCTTTTGGTTAATAAAATGAACAGTGAATCATTTTACTTGTTTGATCGCAAACTAATTTAAATAGCTATACTAAAGCACCAATATAGATCCCCTTATTTTTTTCTATTGATAGAGGTTTTTTGTTTTAATGTATCGCAACACGTGAGTTTCACATTATCACCTGGTGCCAATTCCAGTGTCCTCGTTTGATCTATGAGAGATCACTCAATTGAATTTGTATAGAATGTACTATACCATAGTATTTCTATTGTGACACTATCTGTATGAAGCTTAAAGGTACCCTGTGTGCACTATGGATTAATGTTTTGATGATGTGGGCCTCCATTTTCTTTGTATCTCCTGCATGCACACAAGGATGCACATGTGTACTGTACTGCAATGGCATAAATGTGCATGGCGTCAGCAACCGGCTGATTTATGTCAATGGTTTCACACTATTCCACTGATCGACAAGTGGCTATGATGACACTGGCAGGGAACAAATGGCCTGCAAGCCAGCAGACACAGATGTAAACAATGAAGGTTAAAAGTAGGAATGTATAAATATAAATGTTTTATAATAGAGGAAATGGGTTAAACACAATGCTTTTAAAATGTTTCTGTTGACACTGTGTTAGAGAGGTGCTGACTGAACTCCAGTCCTCTCAGAGGCTGTAACTTGTGCTGTTGTTTTTTGCATTATATAGTTTGATGTGTTTCGTTCCAACTTTTTCATTATTTTAAGCAATTGGAATTTAAATCAATAAAATTTTTGTTGCATTATAATAGTGAATATCAGCAAAACAACTAAAAAACATTGACCATAGTGATTTAAAAATATTGGCTTTCAGAAACCAGTATCAGTCATACTCTAGAGTGTGTGTGTGTGTGTGTCACTGGATGTGCTTGTGTGTACTTGCATAATGCACACACAAGCACATCCATTCATATGCGTCTGAGCCCAGAGAGCTGACGACCTGGCAGTGTTCTTATCTTCCTCACATTGCCGTGTGACTCTCAGCATTACCAGGCAGCACAGTCATTAGGGGCAAGAAGACCTTTCATATCTCAGTCAGCCCCACAGCTCTCCTCAGGGCTGGCCAACAGGGACCTTCTCCTCTTCTCCCCTCTCCTTCCCCTCTCCTCTCCTTCCCCTCCCTCCCCCTTCCTTCTCTCCTCTCCTCTCCTCTCCTCTCCTCTCCTCTCCTCTCTCTTCTCTTCTCCTCTCCTCTCAGCCTAGCTTTTTGTCTCTGTCCCTCTATTCTCCATTGTGTTTCTGTCTGGCACTGTCTCACACAGATTTAATGTCAGGTGTTCTCTCACTGTGTTAAATAAGTCATTTTTTTTTTCTCTGCCTTCGGGGGACAGAGCCCATGTTTCCCCCGTCAACCACAACCATCACCACTGTGCGCACGCACGCACGCACACACACGCACACACACACACACACACACACACACACATACACACACACACATACATAGAGACTGAATACGGGCTGTTTATGTTTGGCAGACAGCATCTAGGGATGTGTGCCTGTGTGTGCTGGAGATATAGGAGGTATTCAGGCGTGGGCTGCTGGTGGCTGCTGGGACGTTTCACCCCATCTCTTCCTCGCTGCCTTAGTTTCCTGACGCCCACCTACATTTTCTGAGGGCACAAACTGAATTCCTAACTCATGATGGTGGAACGACTGTTGTATAGGTAGGAGTGGTTCTGTGCTTTTGATCGTTTTGTTTGTGAGTGTGTGTGTGTGTGTGTGTGTGTGTGTGTGTGTGTGTGTGTCTGTGTTAGATGGTTAGATGGTTAGATGAGCAGGGACAATGAGATAATACACGGTCAATGCCCCCTTCTTCTTGGGGTTGTGCCAGCAGGCATGTCAGTCAGATAACTGGCACAATGAAACCAAAGCTCCAGGCAGAAAGGTAGAACATGTGCCATAATTTATGATGATCAATGTGTGTGCGTGTGTGCGTGCGTGTGTGTGTGTGTGTGTCTAAGAGAGCTAGTGTGGGAAGAAAGCTGTGAGTGACTAGACATTATTTCAACATATTTTTCAACATATCATGGTTCATTATCATTCTACAGTATATGATGTCTGCATGTACTGTAATTTCTCAGTGTGTTTTGGGTCTTTATCAGCTTTCACTGAGAAATATGAAAGCTGAAAGAAAGCAGATTGGTTTAAAATGATTCTCACTCAGATTTTATGCCCGGTGTGCAGTGAAAATTTGTTGCATTTCAGGCTGCTAAAAAAGGCACTGTTCATTCTAGTTTACAACAAATGCTGTAATGAGATGAGAAACAACTCAAACAAGTTCGTTCAAAATCAATAAATCAGTGTAGTGCTAAGTACAAACCACTTTTGTGTCACTTTAGTGAGAGAGCATGGAGGTTTTGCCATTGTTTATGATGAGGCTCTTTAAGGCTGCTATAATTATTTTAACAAGGGATCAAATGACTGCTTGTATGTGAAAGTTAATGCAGGTGCGATGTGCTGTTTTCATGCTGGTATTGTACTGCATAATTGTTGTGAACTAGATTTAGTAGACAAAGACATAGAGACGGTTCGAAAAAAATGATCTGTTTGAAAAGAAAAGATGGAGGAACAGATGGTAATCAGTCTCACCTCATGTTTGCCCTTCATCCTGCAGATCCTGATGTCATTCTTGTTCGACTCCCATGTTCTTTTCTGTACATTTGAATAGCACACATATACACACTGCTGGTTAGCTACATTTGCACTTCTCTGCAGTAGAAAATTACATCTTCCAGCATAATGATAAGTAATACAGCCTTATGAAAGATGTACATGTCGTGCATGTCTTTTCTGGAAGGTGCTCACCTTACTGTAGAACATCTCGTCTCCTGCAACGATGTCCAACTCCACACGGAAAAGGTCATCCCTGGAAAGAGAGAGAGATAGAGAGTGACAGTCAGGCAACACAGCACTACCCAAAGCAAGACACTGCACCAAGCAAACCATGAGTATCAGCTCCTCTGCAAGAGTACAACTTGGATGTTATTGCCAGCTCAATGCAGATTCTTTTTTGAGTGAAATCCAGTCCACACACTCAATAGAAACTCTCATTATTTCCAAGGTATACTGAATCTGTGTGGTTTAAATAATTCTCTACAATGTGTATAATCTTGCTCCAGTGCATGTAGCTATGTAATGCAAACATATTAGAGACATTTATTCCTTTAAAGTTGATCAGACCCACAGAGATTAGGGAAGAACTTTACAATGTCTTCCATTTCTCCCAATATATATGAGAAATGGAACCCGACTGCATAATGATGTCTCATATTTCCCCTTCGCCTTTTGCCTCTGCTCATTAAACTTGACTTGCTGCATTGAATTTTCTGCCAGGCCCCCGAATTCGGCTTATCAGTCTTATTCAAAAGGCCTGAAATTGAATTAATGGATGATTTAATCAAGTTGTTATACTGATGTTTGCACACCCACACATGCTGCCTACACGTGGTCCAAAACACCATGCATGTATTCATGATTTTTCCAAACTCTGCTTTTTCTCACTGCTACTCCACTGATAATTCTGCAGCAACCTTGGACGAACCTGTGAAAATGCCCACTAAATGAGAGCTGCGCTAGGCAGCTAACAGCTGACGTTTGCATACTGATCAAGGTCTCGCTATCTGATGGGATGGATCTGAAGTTTGGGCTTCATCTAAGCAAAGGACCAGGCTCTGAATGGGCTAATCTGTAAATCTGCCATAGCCGTGTTATTGCAGCAGTATTGATCCCATCTCTGATCCAGCTCTGCCTCCCTTCTGTGCTTCATGTTCTCTCTTGGTTCCTCCTTTTTCTTTAACAGAGGGGCTGGTTATTACGTGTGGGCGTCCACGTGCAAGTGCTTGTGCATATGAGTATTCAGACCACCTGAGTGTGTGTATCAATGCGTTTTTGCATTTATTTTTCTCTTTGTATTTGACAGTGAGCTGTGAGAATGTGCGCTTGATGAGAGCACAGGTAGGCCAAGTGCCATCAGGTTACTCATCTCCTGAATAATTCATCCTGGCTTCCTGTTGCTGTGTTAGAAGATTCCTGCTTTTATTCAACCTCGCAGACCAGGACAACGGCTGAGTGGCGAAGAAGTGCAAAATCACCAAACACTTGCTTGGTGCGTTCCTGCTTAACAGGTCAGAGTTTAAGCGTTCTCCAAACAGTGGAGTGGGCCAGAGTGTGAGGCGTAATCTCATCCAGGCTGCTTCAGCGTTGTCTCAGCATTAACATAATGAATATAGCAACAGGCCTCCTAGTCAGAGTGGCTGACAGCCAGCACTGTTGCCTCTGATAGAGCAGAGGAGGGGGAATTATTTACGCTGCTGCTTCTCTTTCTCTCTCTCTCTCTCTCTCTCTCCATCTCTTCTCTTGCCTGCTCCAGGTTGTTTGAATGATACAAAGCCTGTGGCCTGTATGCTCATGTTTGTTTAGATGTGTGTTAGTGGATTTAATGTGTGCTGCATGTGGTAGAAGGTTAGGATTCAGGGTAAGGACAAACACATGAACTGTGTAAAGATTTCATAGTTCTTTATGTGTATTCTATATGTTCTTTATGGGCGCACGGCCTTGAAATACCTCAACTCGTCAAAAAGGCACCTCAGCTCACAGTTCCCTGTCCAAAACTCTCCTATTTCTCTGCCCTTGTCTGGCCTTGTGTGTATGTGTGTATAATGTGCACGTGCCTCAGTTGTTATTTCATATATGCCTCAGACCTTTTTGACCTGGCTAATTCAAAGTCAACACAGACTCTAGAGAAACTGTCAACATTTCCTAAATTTCTTTCTTGACCAGCTCATGAACTTTCTCGTTGTGCTTAGCCAAACAAAAGCAGACTCAGGTCAGGTCAAGAACTCTTAAGCTGCCAAATTTCCCCATATTTCTTTTCGGTTTCCCTACCCTTTTTGTTGCTAGCTGCAGTTTTGTGGTTTCCTGTGAGCAGTGCTAAGCCTTTCTGAGCCTGCAAATAGAGTGAGCAGGAGAAGCCACTCCACTGGATGAAACTGAAATAGAAAGGTTTGAGCTGACCACCTGGTTACCTTGAGATGAACGCTGACTGAGGGAGAGTGTCCTGTGGCATGTCTGTGTGTGTGACCGTGTACCTGTGTGTCGGTAAATATGTGCCCGGCTAAGTACATGTGCCCCACTTCTTGACAACGTATTCACTCGGACCACTGAGTATGCAGGGATTTCAAAAGTGAGAAGTGGGTAGTAAACCCCTGCACACTGCCTGCATTAAGTTTATCAAGAAAGATGTTTTGGTTTAAGACCTTCAGGCATTAAACTCACAGTGCTTAGAAAACAACATCTGTATACTTGAGCCTTGAGGAGTCAAGTCGCAAACACCACAGACATGTTACATAATTGAAAAATACATAGAGAAAATTAGATAAGAAATGTTACTCAAATTACATAGTAATGATTTAAAGTTATTTTTGAAGAAAAAATGTCAAAAAATACAGGTTTCTTTTCTTTTTCTATGACAGTGAACTGAATGTCTATAGGTTTTAAACTACTGTCAGAAAACAATCATTTTTTACAGCTCTAGTAAAATAGTCAAAATTTAAAGCAGCAGCTGTTTTTGCAGACATCAGTCTCTGCACATCATGTGTCATTTCATTGGTTAAGCACATTAATTTGTTGTATATTAGCTGCCAAAACGCTATCTGTCAGGATTAGTCCACAGTGCACAGTCTATTGCACCAATACATAGTGTGGAATCAGTGTTTGTGGTATGTGTTCATGTGGATGTGTTCACCTGTGTGTCTCCCCACATACTCCTGCATGCAAACTTTCTCTCCCGGCCTCACTACAGCTGAGCAGCCTGGCAGCTCTACCCCCCAAAGCTTCCCAGTCTTTGCCACAGTTGATCGTCTCCCTGTCCGTCTGCCATGAGTCATTTGACCTGTCTGTGACCTCTGCGTAACCTCTAGTGACCTCTGTGGTCTGTGCCTGCGGGCTAATAAACTGAGCAACTGGCAGTCAGCACACTTTCCCTTTCCAGCTAATGCAAAACGAACACACACACACACACACACACACACACACACACACACACTGCAAAAACCTCTTATGCTTTATCAAAATCAAACAGTTAATCAAGATTTGGCTGCGTTACTTTGGTCATCTTGTCAATAGGTAAACACTCTCCAATTGGTTTATATTTGTGTGGATTAGCCCTTTGGATCTGACCGAGCGCTGCCTGCCACCAGCCAAATACATAGTTTACTTTCATTTAGCAAGGATGGTAGGGGGACAGAGAGAGGTAGCCGCTCTCAGCAGGTGCTTGGGGCAGGGATTTAGCAATGCTTGCAGTCTGAGGAGCAGCTATGCTAATGGTGACAGGATTTGGGGATGAGTGAGGCGTCTTATCAGGCCATGCACTCTGCAGGAGCTTTTGGCAGTCATACCTGCCACCACAGGTACTTATTTATACATTACACATTTTAAATCTGCCTTCCTGCTGGGCTGTCTCTGGCTCACACATGCATTTGCAGATGGATCTCTTTCTTTCTCAACTGATTTTCTGTCAGGAAGCCGCAAACACTATTAGCCGCACTTACAAGAAATATATAAATATGCTCTTAAAACTCTTTCTCTGTATCTCTCTTGCTGCCACCAACAGCCCTCGCCTTTCTGTGTGTCAGTCTTGCATTTTATTTTCATCCGGCTGCCTGAGACATTCATATCAGTTTACCTCTGCTATTCAGTAACAATTTCTGCAGCTGTAAATTGAAATGAACGTTTAAAAAAAAATGCTTCATGGCTCTGCTTATATTTTAAAGCAAACCAACAGTAGCTGTCTGTGGGTAGTTTTACTATCAGGCTGTTTGCATGTCTGTGCTTACAGACCCTCTCAGCACAGACAGAATGGCTGGAACCATGTTACATGGTTTGATATATTTATTACCAACCCTCACTAGTGAGGTTAGACCAGCTGGAAGCCAGGGACTGGGTCATTTCCTGTACCACAGTGGCGTCTCTTATTGGAAACCACTTCAATCTTCTTTCAGACTGCCACTACAGCAAATAACCAGTGCCATATGTGGAAACCGACTGTGTCTCATTTTTTTCAGCATGTTTCAAGCTAAATTAATTTTTGGATGAGACAGGCAGTAAATCTTGAGGTGCGTGTTATTTGTTAACTCAGTCCGTCTCAGGTCGGCTCCCGAATGACTCCAGGGTGCAGCAGATGTAGCTTTACAGTGTAAACCCAGTGCAGCTGAGCAGGTCGTCCTCATCTGGCCCTCCTGACACCAGGGCTACTGCCTGTCCAGGATCAGCACATTCAACAGACTGACAGACATATGGGCACCAAACTAGAACACATTTCTGTCAAGCCAAATATCATAATTCAGATGCAGCTACTGTACCAGATTGGTTAAAAAGAAAAAATCTGTCTGAGTTCTGTAGTGATCTTACTACAGTTACTGATGTTAGCAATTTAGTCCATAAATCTCAGTCAGCTTAAGAAGCATCTACTACCACCAATACATTTATAGCACTATAGCATTAACTGACCTTTAAGTTTTGACATTTAAAGGTGCTACACACCCATAGTTTACACTCACAGGTCTTTTCAGTTACTTTGTCCACTTGACCATGTGGAGATGTACATATTGTGATGGAAAAGATAGATATTGATTGGTTCTGTGACTTTCTGCTTAGTTTTGATGTCCCTGAAAAGACGTCTCAAACCTTTGTTAGTTGGCCTCATGCAAATTTACACTGAGAAGAGGTCCATTCAACCAGAGTAATAAACATCTCTGTCAGTCTTCAGGGTTTATTTGTTACTCATTTAATGCATTTGATGATTCAGGTCTTTTGTGTAGAGTAGAAGACTTAGGCAAATGGAGGTGCTAAAATCTGAGAGACTATATTAAGGAGACAGAATATTAAGGAAA
Source organism: Seriola dumerili (assembly GCF_002260705.1). Taxonomy (NCBI): domain Eukaryota; kingdom Metazoa; phylum Chordata; class Actinopteri; order Carangiformes; family Carangidae; genus Seriola; species Seriola dumerili. The sequence goes on along the minus strand of NW_019174577.1, from coordinate 1,633,333 downwards.
GTCTAATGGTCAGAGCTCAGTCTTTCATGGGGAAAATCTATTGACCATGTTAAGCCTTGTTTTTGTGTTATAATCAGGCTGCAGCATGTGGGTGTACTTTTGCATCAGTTTTACTTGGGTACAGCTTTACTTTGAGCTAAATGTTGAAATGCTGGCCAAAGTGTTGGACCAACTAACTGACAACTCTACTCTATCCTGCTACAATTAATAAATTTAAGAGGTAACACTTGGCTCTCTACAGCAATGCTGATGGTATTCTTTAATAAGAACAAATTAGGTCAAAGGCTCAGACAGCTGTAGCTAAGTCCTAAAATAATGTCCAATGTATATGGCTAATGTTGCATGGCAAAGACAATCCAGCAGATTTTAAAGCTGAAAATCGCTCTGACAGAGCTATATTTGTATTTGTATGTGTGTGTGTTGTGCAAGCAATTATCATATCATGCATATTACCCAGATTTGTCAATGCTCATGTTAACATATGGCCATAAATGAATAGCAAATATGTCTGTTTGTATGGCTGTGTGTGCTGGCGTGTGTCGTACCTGGCTCCAATGTACAGTGTTCGATTGACTTGCAGGATCCTCTGGATGTGTAGAGGCTCTTGTCTCAGCCATGTTCGGTGGGGTCGGCCCAGAAACACTGGATATCGTCTCACCACTGAGAGACAGAAACACGCGATGACTGATCACAAACTGGCATTCCTTTTTGACAAAAGCAGTCAAAATAAAAGGGGTTTTGTGTTAGTTTGTTTTGACAGTTCGGCAGCAGTGACAGGGCGATGTGGAGACAAAGTTTGAGACCTGCAATTGAAACAGCAGCATATCTGATACATTAAGCAGACAGAGACACAGAGCAGAGCACAAACAAATAATCTTCTGAGAATGAAAGCTGTCTGAACTATACTGCATTATGTCACTGTTGTTTTGCTGACTGACTGAGACTCACTTTTGATGAAGTGTTCATTTACATGCTGTTTTTTGTTGACAAGTTTGGAAATACATGTTACGCCGACTGATTCAGATAATTCAAAAAAAATGAGAGACACAGAGACAGGTGACATTTTAAAAACATCAAACATGTACAATAAAATCTTCAAAGTGTTTCAGAGGACAACGGTTTCTGTACATGGGGGAAGGGAAAACTTAAGGGAGAGAAATCAAAGATAAAAGTGGCGGAAATTGTTCATCTACTTTTTTATTACATTGTCCCACAGATGTGACACAGTGTAAATATAAAACTGAAGAGAGAAGCAGAAATAACAGTGACCTATGAATCAGATGGATTACTGGTGGAAAACCAGCATGGCTATCTGTCTTTGACCTTGACTGAGGTGAATGGGACAGATTTCCTTGTATCTTCTCTCTGTCCTACCATTATTATTTTTTATATCCAACCCTATAGTTCATTTATCAGTTTCCTCTTCTTATCCACCTCTGTGTTTTGTCTGCTTCTGCTTTATGTCGATCCTGTAATTTCTTACCTACATCACTCTGTCCTGGGATCCACTACTATTCATTCTTTTCTCTCCGTTTTCTCCTACCTTTACTTTTCTGTCCATCTTCATACTTTCGTTTATTTGTGTTGTCCGTCCATCCAGATGAGCTTGCGTTTCATACTATAACGTATACCAACTGTAAACCACAACAGCTGAGTTCAATGCAGTCGCTCCTGTGTAGCTCTCTGTAGCCTGACAGCCTCTTCACTCTACTGTGTGGTATTGATACGCGAAGAAGGGTCTGGACTCAGCTGGGAACCCATCAATCAATACTATTGAACTGCAATCAATCAAGGTCTGGCCTGAGCTGGAGACTGCCAAGCTGATATGGAGACTCAAAGTCTGAGTGTGTAAGGAGCTCTGTCTCTTGAGGGTCTGTGTGTGTGGGAAAGTCATGAAAGTGAGAGCCCCTTCCTACACTCTGTTCTCATTCCGGAGTGTGACCCCACACCCCTTGACCTGCAAACCAGTCAACACCCGTCGTGTGAGAGCCTGTGTGCCCTCAACAGCCCACACCGTGACCTTAAGCCACCTCCATGCCCCCCCCCCCCCCCCAATTCAACACCCTACGCACTAGGTCACCTCACACATCACGACCTGCGTGAGAGCCACGCAGGAGAGTTGACGGCTAGAGGGCGAGAAAATCAGTGGGGTCAGTACCTTCAGTGGGGATGAAGTTGAGGGGCCCCGGTTCCTCAGGGAATGCCGAGCTGCCCATTCGGAGGAGCCAACACAGCAGGAAGAAGGAGGGAGGGGCCACGGTCGCCATAGCAACAGAACTGTACTCTGTGGAAATAAAAAAAAAAGACAGAAAAAGGAGAAAATGCAGTGAGTGGTTGCTAAATGAGGCAGAGGAATGAGACATACATAAACATACACGGACAGAGAAACATTCACTCACTCAATCACCGCCTGACAAACTAACTAGCTTAATGGCCGAATGGCTGGTTTTCTCAAGTGAAGCTCTATCTTTGTATTCCCACTGCATCTCCATCTCTTCTCCCTGATGCCAGGGGAGACAAATAGCTGCTCAGAGCGAGGGGTTAAGTCATCCACTGAGGGAGAAGTGTCCAGTCAGCTCTGAGTGCAGCCAGATCACTGTGGCACAACATCACCACATCAAGCATCACACCACCTATGACAAATCTGAAGACTAGGAGAAAGAGAAGCAGGAGAAGAAGCAGAGGGTGTGACATCTTGGACAAGTCAAAGGCCGACAACGGAAAATCTGCACAGGCAGAGAGTGAGGGAAAGGCTCAGTAATACTATAGATATTAAGCATTATCTAAGAGAGAGAGACTAAGAGAGAGAGAGTGAAGTGGTGGTCTATGTAAATTAAATGCTGGCCAGTGACGCAAACACTGTTAGTATTTTTCATCGGGCACATGCAGGTCTTGGACGTGATTCATGTGGAAATACAAATGATACCCAAATTAAGTTACCCTACACGATCCATCTGGAAAATGACTCCGGCTCTTTGCCTCATAGGAGAAAAGCTCTCAGAATTGCTGTTGACTTCAGCCACAAACCTCAGAAAGCACGATGGGCAGGCCGCTCCCGCGATTATGTTGCTGTAGTATGCGTGTGTTCGTATTCAATGTGCAATCCAGCGGGCAAGTTTCAAGTTGTTATTATCTTGAGGTCTGATTCCTCTGTAATTACCTATTAATTTCCCCTCTCCCCTCAAATCATACCCTCTTGAACCATGTTGCTATCTTAATGCTGAATGCAGCATTGAATAATTTGCATTGAAACTCAAGTAGAGAGATCTTACATCCCCACCACTGCAAACACAAAACATTTCATTCAGGCATACACAACTGCAACATCTCTAATTTGAATACTCAAGGTTGGATTTCTTTATGCAAAACATTTTAGCATTTTACTGTGGTCACAGATGCACGAAGCATATAACAATGCAAAAACAAACACCTTGCTGAGTGTACGGTATCCACTATTCATGTCCTTTCTGTGTCCGTCTTTATCTCTCTTTGACTCCTCATGTCACCTTCAGTTCAGTTCAAGTCGGCTAAATTGCATTACACAATTGTGTACCCATTCAGGCACAAAAGCAAAACTGAGTTTGGGCACTAATGTTGCCCAAATGGTTCTCCAGTTCATACCCAAGGTGATGAATGTGTTTAACGTCAGGGCTCTGTGGAGGAATCATTTATTGGCATCACTTTGTGCACTGAGGCATTGTGATGTTGAAACAGAAAACCTCCATCTCCAAAATTTGCCAAAATTGAAGATGAAGCCCTCCGTTAAATGTTGCTGTGGCAACACTGCAGCTACATTCAGGACAATTAATTAAATAAATAAGTAAATAAGAGTCATTAACAGTGCACTGGCGCTGTAATGCTGATGACAAACCACAATCTAAATATCTAAAGTTTGTAATGTGGTTAATTAAGTAAACTTGTTAACAATAAACAATGGGTTTATATCAATGTTACATTAAAATTAAATGAAGTTAGGTGCAGAAAAAAGTTTTAAAAAAAAGAGAGTAAACAAATAGAATAAACATCAGCAATTGAGAAAGGTGACACACTGTGGTATAGCACACATATGGAACCAGCTTCTTCAGTCATTCTTTTTCTCTCACACACTCTCACTCCCCCAAAGGACACAAACAGCCATTGTGCAGCCCATCTCTTTAATGGAGTCCCAGACATAACCTTATCAGGACACATTATCTTTATGGGACATTTCTCAAATTCCTTGTTCTGACATCAGAATAAAAGTGGGAGGCATGCTAATTACCCAACACCCACAAGCAAAATTACAGGAGGTGAAGGGGAAAGAGTCAGAGAGAGAAGAAAGGAGGTCATGGGGTAGCAAGAAAGAGAGATGGAATGAGAGATAAGTGAAAAACATAATAGAGAGAGGGAGAAGATGAGAAGTCAGGAAGTCAGTATATCCAATCACAGATTCTATTGTTTCTGCTATTAATAATGTATGAATAAATGTCAGGCGGTACGCATTCGATTAGTATAATTAGACACCCTGGGCTATACAATTTCATGGGACAGCAGAATAAGTAGATACACAAGTATTAAAGTGAGTGTGTGTGTGTTCTCTGTGTGCATGTGTGTGTGTGTGGGCACGCAAATAGTTCCAAGCCAAAGCATTGCAGTAATTATGACAAATGGCTACAGCCGAGTCCATTCAGAAGCCTCGCTGCATGGCACAAGCTGCATGGTAGTATGCCATTAACATTGAGCGAGGCGCACTGCAAGTCACATATACATTTTGCCATTTGGAGGAGACACTAATTCAAAATATTCAACCCATGGGTGCTGTAGCACTCCATGTACAAAACTGAAATGACAGTTGATGGCACCGAAGTAGTATTGAAGTTGGCACACAGTGTGGGCTCCATGGATTTAAAAAACTTTAAAAACTATACTGTCAGTAGCAAATTATTGTGTCAGTTCTTTCACAGTGGGGACTATTGTTTCCAGTGTTGTGACAAAAGGAATTGAGCGTGATTTTGGGCACTATCCCAACATTCTTATTTGGGTGCCAAGTTAATACAGATGGTAAGTGACGGAAGTAGAGAGAAAATGCAAACGATAGCTAGTCGAGTGAAACTTCAGTCTGAGCTGTAATCCCCAATCCGCTACAACTATCTTGTGATTACTATTAATGAAACAGGATTCCTGAAATCACCACCATGCTCCACTCGCTTCAACAGGATTTACACTGACTTGTTAGTTTGTCCTTTAACACAGCCCAGATCAATTTGATGATGGGTGTTTAGGCAGGTAATTTCCTAAACAAAGTCATTAAGAGATAATTTAGCTGCTGAAAAGGTGGAGGGAGTTGGGCGTGGAGGGTCCCTGGACCCATCAATGCCACATCAGAATGATAACCACAGTAGCCAACTTAGATAACAAATCACCAGCAAATCAATGATGCCTAGTGTCTTTAGTGAAGCCCTAATGAGGACTGATACTGTTCTGAGTCAGACTAAAGTCAGACTAAAGAGCAGAGGCTTAAAAGAGAAGAAAGAGAAGAGGAAATGGTTTGATGGCAGATGTGAGGAATGCCTGCAATGTGGAATTGGATGCTGGTTATTCAGAGATAGTGACCCTCTGCTACAGGGGTTTGGATCCTTTGCATGCAAACAGAACACCTCATCATCAAACGAAGGCGCTAATATGCTCTGCATTGCTTTTGTCACTTATTACAGTTGCCATGACTCTCACTCTCTCCTCTCTCTCTACCTTTTCCCTTTCACCATCTCGTTACGCCTTGGTTTCTCTCTCGCTCTGCCTTAGCCCCAGTCTTGTTGATGTGTATGTTCTCACTGTGTTTCCATTACACAGCCGTGAGGTACTTGCACTAAAAATTGGAGAAACGGTTGAAAGAAAACCAAGATTATGCGTGTCCTAGATATAGGGAAAATGGTAATGAAATAGAGCAGCATTAATAGGGACACAGTGGTGTTGGTGTTGGTGCTGGTGGTTAGGGTATTTATGATTAATATATTCAACACAGTGGTTATCAAGTATTATGCAGAGGTATCAGCTCTGGTAGAATACAGTACTCAAGCAATAGTCCGATAGGCTATAATCCCTTTTCACACTGGTCACCCAGATTCAAAAAGCCTACATAGAGAATGAATGAATTTAAACATGGTCTATTTCCAGTCAAATCCGTTTATCATCCTTTTACAAGGCAAATTATGTTGTTCTGGTTATCATTTTTTTCTGTTTTTCCTAACCCTTGCAGATATTGCATATAAAGCTGCCCCAATCAATGTTTTTATATTAACAATGGATATACTTGTATGTACAAGAGACAGCTGTTTTCAGTGAAAAAGATGTGCGGTTATGTCTATGGTAGTAGAACAAGCTCTACTAGCGGTAGAAGATGACATACCAAACTCAAACTTTTGATTCAATTCAATCCATAGCTTCCAATAATGCTCAAAAATGAGATAATACCGGAGGGAAGAACAACAACCTGATGGGTTTCAAGCTCAAATAACCCTTGTTATTGTATGGGAGACACACTCAAACTACCAAAGGACTTTGGGCTTGATCCTCAAAACACTAAATAACTTTTGAAGATGAGTTAATGTTCAAAGACTTTGCTGCAGGCACAAGAGTGAGCTTCACTTTTCTCTGCTTTTATTGTTCCACATCAACGAGATGACCTTCAGAATTCTGTACATGAGACTGTGCCAGTACATGGGAAACGATATTGAGTAAGCAGTGGAGGATTTTATGATTGTTCCATTTTCTTTATGTGGACTTAAAGACACCCCATAGATTTCTCAGAGACTGGCCTAATTGTCATAATAGTGAGAAAGGAGAGGCTGCTTTATGGAGTGTGTAGAATCAATGACAGGTGATAGCCTGGTGCTGTTTGGATCTCCTTCAATCAGCAATAACATAAGATGCTGTATGTGGCAGGGATGTGAGGAAGAAAGGGACTCAAGAATAAGACATGAGAGAGAAAGCTGGGAGGGATGATTTAAAGCAAAGATGGAAATATAGGAAACTAGCTATAAAAAACTGACGTGGGAGAATGTGGAGAGGACAAGGCAGGACAAAGAAAATGACAAAAATAATGCACTACAGGGAGAGATGAAGAGAAACAGAGGTGAAAGAGAGACAAGTGAGGCATTCAAACAGAGAGGGGGAGTCACACTGGATATATAGAGAACGAAGCCAAAGAATGTCCGGAATGAGAGAGAAGGAAAGACAAAGACACAGAAGAGAGGAAGAGCAAGAGCATAGAGCCAATGGTACTTTTGCATTGCCAGATTTATCTCCACACTGAGCCAAGAGCAGACTAGTGGGAAGGACCTCCTGGCTCAGCACTTGCCTGGTTTGCAACTTATCAAAAGGGGTAACATTTTTCTGTGTCTCTTTATGTGTGGGAAAGTGGAATCCCTCAGGGCTCAATAGTTGGACCATTGCAATTTAGCTTGCACATGTTGCTTCTAAACCACATAATCCACAGACATGGGTAATTTACCACAATTACACTGATGACACTGTTATACAGAACCTATCCATGTCCCCTAGAGACCTTAACTTTTTAAAGTCACTGGTTGAGTAAATTAAAGATGGAATTAACTGGCTTTGCAACAACTTCCTGGAACTCAGTGAAGACAAAGCCGAAATGCTTGTTATTGGTGTTGAGCCTCTGTGGCAGGAAACATGTTCTCATTAGCCTTTTCCTCTCTGGAAGTACATAACCACAAAGGTTATAAATGATGGTGCTATTGTTGATTATGACCTTATGTTCCACAGCCACATCACCAATAAAACAAAAACTGTCCTTTTATGTAAAATATTGGCTTCTTAGAGGCTTCTAAATGACTTTGTTCTGACATTTTCTATAATACCTGTGGTTCTGGCAAATAAACTATAGTATGGTTAAATTTAGGCAAATAATACAGTTAAGGTAAGAAAGGTAAGAAAATACCATGGTTAATAAATTTTGCAGGTCTGTGACAGGATGCAAACTTCATACTTCTGTATTAAAGTCAAACGCACTACATGCCCATCCACCACCCTGACCTCTACATTCTTACTTTCTACTGCCTTGCTTGTAAAGGGCAGACTATAAATGTTAGCACTGGATGTAAATCTTGAAGTGTGAACCTGTCCAACACAAATAAAATTTTTAAGGATACTGGGGCTGGTTAATTATTCTTTTGAAACGCCCTTCTACTCAATCCTTTCTTACTTCTCCTCTATAAGGCCCTACATGGCATTTCTGCACTGTACCTCTCTGACCTGCTTATTGCATATATACAGTATATATATATATATATATACATATATACATATATACATACACACACACACACACACACATATATATATATATACTGTAGATACATACATACATGCATACATACACACACACACACCTCTCAGACCTCTAGGTTGGGATTTTTATGATGGTCCTAGCTGCTGGGATACTTTGCCATATTGCTTAGATGTGCTTCACATTGTTAAGCACATCAAGCATTTAATTAGTTTTGTTGTGTTTATGTTTTAAACTGTATCTGATCTCTTGTTGTATACTTGTGCACTCTATCTAAGCTGGTTCTATATGAAAAACTTTTCTTTCTTGAAAACCACCTCAGATCTGCTCTGCTCACCCCAGACAGTTAACCTCCCCTCTGACTGTTGATATTGATGCACATCTGTATAAACACATATAGTATATACTCTACACACACATGCACAGAACAAAGCAACCAACACACACATCTCCTCTGGGCATTGTGCCTTCACTTAAGCCAAGCCACAGTCTTCCCCTCTAGCTCTTTTTGAGGACTAATGTAAAAACGATGTAGGAATTCCCTCCACTAGAGCAAAATGCACACACGATTTCTTCCCTTTGGCTGGGATTTGAGTGACCTAGGCTCTGTTTACTAGATATTTGCATCACCATGAAATCCTGGAGCCTCAACAATATCGCACATATTTAAAGAGAGAAAGAGGGAGTGAAAGAGAAAAGGTCGAGAGAGAAAAAGAGGGGGAGTGCAGAGTAAATGAAAAGTGAAGAGTGACCTTTCTGCACTGAACACTGATTTTCCCATGCACTGAGAAGTGCCATGGATTTATGTAAAAGGGAAATATGTGCAGCATGTGCAGTAGGACAAAACATTTCTATAACACTTCTCTTTTATCAGAATCAGCCCATGAGAACATGTCCACTGTCTCTTCTCCTTGATAGTGGGGCCAGTTATATCAGTTAGTACACTATCTTTTTTTTTTTTTTTACACAACACCATGTGTCTAATGGATATATAATTTCAGGGGATTTAAAGGTTGGTGCTGGAATAAGATAATCTCTGACTATTTCTCATTGCAGTACATGTGCTCCCATTAACGGGCGAGAGGTAGCCAACTAAAGAGCGCTGGATGACAGAGCAGCAATGTAATACCTGTAATAGCTTATTGTTGATGAATGGATATCTTTGAGTATTACTGGAGCTCTCCCCAGCATTGTGTCAGTGTCAGTGTCATTAACCTTCACAGTTCTCAAAATTACAGCTGTGGAGACGCCGGGAGATGGAGTCGCAATCTAGAAAGAGTAGAACAAAGATTTTGCAGCACTGTCTGGCAACGTCTGCAGGTTAATTATAGGTCTGTGTTTCAGGACGAAGACTCTCCAAGAAAGAGTGCTGAGATAAATCTTTTTATTCTCTGTACTGCACATATCTTATATTTTTCTACCCTCTATGTTACTTCTTCTCATTTCTTTAATCTTTTAAGCTTCAACATACCTCTCTTTCTGAACAGTTCTGACTGTGATCATCAAAAAGTGATCTGTGAGACAAGGAGAAACATCGTGTCACATCACAACAGCAGAGATAGACCTGACCTTTGGCTTCCCACCAGTTTACAACCATCATTAGCAGGGCAGGGATCAGGGACCAAGGCCATAAATCACACTCAAACCATCCATGTAGGAGGAACCCAGATACACTGCAGTAAAAATGAAAAGAAAACACACTCTCAGACTGACAGGAGGCTAAAAGCAACTCCATCCATCACTAGCTAGAGGCTCCATAAAGCCAGTAACACAGGAAAACACGAGGCGATAATCTCTAGCATGGTTATAAATAATACAGAAACCTTGCTAATGGCAGTAAGAGGTTCCGCAGCATGACAGAACCCCTTGTGATGTGATTATTTGGCTAAAATTCCCCCCAAGGACAAGTATTATCTTGCGTAAATACTCAGGAGTAACTCAATCAGGCAATATGTTCCTATCCAGGGACTATTTGCCCTTTTTGCTTGTGAATCAAGAGGAGAGGTGGATTTATTGTAATGGCAACAAGTGACTATCAGCTGGGCATGGGGCCGGGTGGTGGGCAAAAATAGAATATTTAGGGGAAAGTGGAGGGCATTGAGAAATGGAAATGGACTCAGCAGACAGTAGTGCTCACTTCTGCACATTAGCACTACTATCTAGAGTTTGATGTTTGCTTTTCGTGATAGAAAGTATCGGGAAAAATGGTTGAAGGATGCAAATGAGTCTTTCTTACTGTGTAAATAAAAACAATAAATGGTTCACCTGCAGAGCATTTTTCACCTTGATAGTTTTAATCCAGTTCAACATTTTTTTTTATGAACCTCCTTTTTTATGAAACACACAGAGTGCATGATTGCTATTATTACCAATAGTGCAGTGAAGTAATAATGCCTTCCTGTTTGCCAATGGACAAAAAACTGTGAAACATGAACAACTACCTGAAGTCTGCAGTCATGGGCCCTTATTGCAGATATTGCAGCTTAGCCTAAACAATGGAAACAGTGGGCAACAGCAAGCCTAACTCTGGGTGGTAACAAAGGCCAATTAGCAACACTTCTAAAAACTCACTAATTAACACATTATATCTTAATCCGTACAAAAAACCGATGTGTAAATACGATAAGTTGTGCTTTTATGTGTTGGATATTTCTTGGCCTGAAGCAGTTTCTTCCTGGCGTCTTGTTGTCACTGTGAGGTTGACAGGAAACCAGTGGAGACTGCAGGAAGCCACTGAGCCCAGCCAAGAAATAGTCCTTCACACAACCCCCCTCCATAAAACAAACAAGATATAAAAACGTTAATTAGTCAGCTTAAGAGGTGCTGGAAGGCAGACTTAATGCTGTTTCTCCCTGTTTGCAGGCTTTATGCTGACAGTGGTATTGATCTTCTCATCTAACTCACAATAAAACATATAAGTGTATTTTCCAAAATGTCAAACTATTCCTTTAAATTTCAGCATTGGAAGGTTGCCATGAGGAATAACAAGTGGCCTTGGAAAAAAAAAAAGCCCTGGTCTCTCAAACACAACACAAAATGGTTGAACAAAGCATTTACAAGGTCAGATTCTACAATACACAGTTATTTTTGAATAATGAATTGTACGCGAAAGGGCAGCATGAAATTGTCTGTCTAAGCGATTCTGTTCTAGAGAAGAAGAGAGCCGCCAGCAGAGGAGGGAAGAGAGGGGGAAGGAACAGGGAGTTCTGTATACATTTTGGGCTTCACAATGACATCTCTGTATGCTAATGGTGTTTACCTTCTGTTCCTCTACCTACCCTCCCTGCACAGTGCATGAATCTCTCTGCCAGATGAAGCCCCTGCTTGGTTTCTTCTGTCAAGATCGGCATATTCAAAACAAAGTTGATGGTGAAATAATTCACTGCGCGGCTATATACCATTCAGGAATAATATATCCCATAGCTGTGTCCAGATGTTTTATTTATAATGGCAAATTTCACTGAAATATCGTCTTGTCAAACGCCCCACTGTGAACACCCCCATCATAAACAGTATCTAAAAGCAATTTTCTCTTTCCCGACAGAGACAGGGAGGCATAGTATCTTCTCCCAGTGGAAGGCTGACAGAGCAGGGCTGGCACTGGTTAAGATAGAAGGGCGTACTTGCATGTCCCCAGCCTTCGATTTCACACTGACAATCGTGCACACATGCACCCGAGCTGTAGCTGTGCATGCAGGCTTGTACACTGACACACACACTTACTCGGACTCATACATGCACCTCCCTAACCTCTTCTTTCCCCTTTTCACCATCTCCTCTCGCCTCCGGTTTCCTTCCCAGTCTATCTTCTCTCACCATAAATCAGAAACCTGCTTGTCCAATTTAGTCAGACACATTCCACCTGTATCACTTTGAATACAACTTCACGCGCTACAGTAACTCTGGGTTCCTTTTCCTGCTTTATCTCTCCCTGTTGCTTTGAATGTCACATCTCATGTGGTACACACACACACACACACACACACAAACACAGTGGCGTCAATCAACAGACATCTCCAGTTGACAACTGTGCACACAAGGCAGCTGTGAACAAAGACACATTTCCTGTGTGTGTACCTAGCAGTAGACCCAAACTCAAAACAAACAAACAGAAATAAACAAACACACAGACACACACACACACACACACGTACACACACACATACACACACAGCCATTGCATTGCAGGCATAACTCCCAGGCCTGGCTGTGTGCAAGTTTGATCCCTCTCACCGTGTCTGAGAAGCATGTTAATCAGCGAAGGAGGCTGCCAGCTCAGCCATATATGTCTCTATCGTTCTCCCTCTCACTCCGTGTCTTCGTCTCTCTGCCTCTATCTGCATCTCTTCTCTCCAATCTGTCTTCGCCCCTGTCAAACCCCGTTCCTCCACCTCTACCTCATCGTATTTATCTCACATTCCTCTCCTTCTCCTCCTTTTCTTGCTTGAGCTCTCATCCCATTACAGCAAATCATGTCTTTCTTTTTGCTCCTACATTTTAATGCATCTCCCCCCTGGGTTCAACTGATGGGATTTAAGACACTAAAGACTGGATGGTTTATTTAGAAGGGCTCAGTTAAGATAGCTCACTTTTACCCACCAGCCTGACATTTCATTGCCCCCACCCCCACCACCCTCCTGTCACCCGCCACTCCTTGCTCACCCCTCCGCTCTGAGGCTTTGGGATCTGTTTGTGCCTGTGCTAAAGTGGATTTGGTTGTGGTGACTGCATCCGGGTGGGTGGCTGTGGGATGCTGGATGAGTTTCACAGGACGAGTTTTAAAGAGCGAGCTTTGAAAGCTGAAGGGCAGACAGAGAGAAAAAGAGAGAGAGAGAGAGAGAGAGAGGAAGGGAGGATGGGGAAGATGGTAAGAGGAGAGACGGTTGTGCGGAGAGAGATATAGCCGTTATGTGTTTACAGAGACGGTTCCTAAGGAGATTTCTAGCCAAGCACACAAGTTATAAGTCACGATGCGAGGGAGTGAAGGGAGGTGGTCATCTCCATGAAGACAGAGATAACAATGGTGAGGCAGATGATGACGAGGGAGTGGAGGGCGGGGGGGGGCAGGAAAGGAGAAATTAGAGGAGAAGGAGAACATGAAGAAGTGTGGTGAGTGCAGTCAATTTAGATAGAGACGCATGCCTATTCAATAGCTCCACATGCGAGTAAAAGCACAAGAGGCCCTTTAGCTTTATTAAACAATGGTGCAAGGCTGAGACACAAATTAAAAGAGATGCTGCTTCCTTGACCTGAATGATCCAGGCAGGCGGTCAAAAAAGACGTGTTATGGTTGACAGCTTCTTTTCTTTATTTTACCCCATAAGGCTCCCGGGCTTGGCCTCCATCCGTCGTGTCGCACTTAAAAATAAATGCATTCACATGACACACTTCACAGATAACATCTCAATGGGGGTTTTCTCTGCTCAGTCAGCCAGGAACATCCATTCCCATTTGCATAACACAGGCTCAAGCTCGAGCCTCCTCACCGGTCTTCGGTCGCTGGGATGTTCAACAATGTCATTTAGTACCTGGCATCTCGCGGAGCGGATCAAATCAATAAAAGCCATTTCCCTTGCAAGTCAATGGCCCCCGCTCTGGTTGTCAAGTTAATTCAATAAAGGCAGAGACGAAACGAGCGCAGAGAAATACCTCCGTGAGCGTCTCAGTTGCACGGCAAAACTTTACACGAGAGAGGGTGAAGTATGCAGGATGTAGTATCGATTAAGAAGGTGAGACTACAGTACATGCTCAAGGATATGTGAGGGTGAGAGGGTGTACGGTGGAGCTATTCTCTCTGTGGTTACCTGTCATGAAGTCAGTGGAAAGGAATGAAGCAGCTCATCTGGGCCTTTTAAATCCCACATAACAAAAACAAGAATCCAACACATAGCTCCATCAGCCCGCTCTCTCATCTCCCCATTAAAGCACCGGTCTGGTACACAGATTCTTTGTGCTCCTTCCACTCTGGCAGATTGGTAGCTACAGACATTATTTTGTTCTCCGGATAACAGGGTAAGTGGCTCGTTCACTGATTGGTCTTTCTCTGGGCTTTTGAGCAACAGGGTATAGCGCTGCGGAGCCAAACAGACAGGAGACTAATCCCCCTGCTGCGGCTGTTGACAGAGGCTGCCATTTAAAAACACTGAGAAGAGGACAAACAACTAGGCATTGAGGAAAATTGCCTAGCTTGGTTTCACCAGACATTTTCCTCCAACACTCTCATCATGCAGGAATATCCTAACAAATACTCAAAAAAGAGGGAAGTGTACCCGAAAAAACGGATAAGAGAGGGGGATGCTTCAGGGAATTGTCCAATTTGCATGAGAAGAATATTCCTCCTTTGGATACTCTTACAGAGTTGTACATCCTCAATCTGTGATGTTCAGTGAGTTCCAGGAGCTGTTTTGTGATGAAGTAATTTGCATTTACCCTCTTTTCTTTAAGACCAGCTTGGTCTACTTCTGCTGAAGTTTCCTACACTTAAGAATGACTCTGAACTGCCCTGAGTGGATGTAAATATGATGCATTCAGTTCGTGTAGGTGGACACAACGAAAGCTGTACAGTAACAAACGCATCTAAAACACATCATGGCCACAAGCTGCACGGTTTTCTGGACTATAGTGGCTATTGTCAGTGGACAAACTTGCATCACTGCCTCTTTTCACAATGTCTGACTGTATGTTGGACTCATATAGAAACTAGAAAGTTTGAAAGTATTCAGTGTTTGATTGTGATTGAGACAAATTCAGTTAGACACATTCTTGTCATAGTTTATAACTAAGAAAAATGTTACATTTGATTTTTAAAGGCTCCATTCAAGCAGCTCTCCTGCCCACTCAGATAGCCATCTCCAACTGGGCAAAAACAAAACCACCCTGTGGGAAATGAGTGAATGGAGCCAAGTCATCACATTGTTGTTCAGTGTTAGCTGTGCACATGACAACGCACTACAGTATATGGTTGGAAATGTAGGCACAAATGCCTGATATATAATATATAGAAGTGATAATGGCAGCAAGTAATCCATGAATTAGCTTAAAATGAATAATGTATGAGTTCAGCTGGTCAGTGAACAGCAGGCAGCAGCAGCTGATCATTGGCTGATCTGTGCAGCACGTGTTCGTGTTCCCGCCTGAACATACGCTCCATAAGGTGACATTTAACATCTATGTGCTAGTTGTATCTGCTGTTAAACTGTTGTAAAATATGTCACTGCGCTGAACACGCCTTGATGTTTTGCCTTGTATTCTACCTGTGGCCAGTCATCTGAAAAGAAAGAAAGAAAGAAGAAAAAAAAAAAAAACAGATCACAAAATAACAGCTTTTTTTTCGAGCCTCATAAAAAATAAAAAAAAAGATACAGTGACACTGTAGTGTGTGGTTTTGATTATTCCTCCCACAATACATAACACTGGCTGCCTGAAAATGAAAACATATCCAATACAGCAGAAACCATTGTGAACACATGTGAGAAGTACCATAAAGATTTTGGCTCACATCACAGTAGGGTGCCTGTGCTGTGCTGTCAGTGCACATGGCAATTAGAAGTGAAGCAATGCTCCGGGCCTGGATTGATCCTGCAACAACAACCTGCCTGTTTATTGACAGATCTCCAGGGTTTCACTGCTGCACAGATGCCCTGAGGCCACTTTGTTTGGCCCCAGCTCTCTCTCTCTCTCAGTTTCTCTCTCTCTTTGTGCGTCTCTCACCCATGCTCCCTGTTCTTTGTGACCATGTGAGAAACAGTACTATTCAATAATGCCTTGCCAGTGTCGGGTTGGGTTTTCCTATCAACATAGAAATCCAGCCTCAGAGCATGAAAGTTGTTATTATTTAATTCTAGCACTGGCAAAACCTTGCCTCTGCCGTGAATCTGAATACAGTTTCTTAACATTAATTCATTACAATGTCTGAATATAACTTCTTGAATTAATATCAGACTTCTACATTTCTGATGCAAACGCAATGCAAATTCAGTGTGTGCCAAACCTACACCACTGACCCACACTTATAGTGTACTTGTAGAACTTATAATATAGTTCTGTTTAGTTAGTTCAACTTTTGTGCATTGATTTCATCTTAGCCATCATTATAATGAATACAACAACAAATCTGATGGGGCATCAGACAATGAACAGGTGGTACACAAGCCTGTGTGGCTCTAGGGACGGTAACGTTGGTCAGTCAATCCATTGACCACTTTAACTCAGACTGAAGTATTTTAACACTTATTTAATGGATTGCCATGAAATTTTATACAGACATTCACTGCTCTCAGATGATGTATCCTAATGACTTTGGTTCTAGTGCCATAATCCAGCCCAAATTCCAGTTTGTTTGAATATGGTAAGCATTGCTATGTGTAGCTACAGCCTCATGAGGCAGTACTGGCTGTAGATTCAGAAGTCTTGTCTAGAATTTTAATAATCCCTGATTGTACAGGACTAACAAAAGAAAGTACGGCAGTTAATGTGAATGATGATACCAGGTTGTACGAAACTGAAATTTCCCGTTAAATGTGCGGTAACAAATCTTTTTAAGGCTATAGTGCTGTCAAAAGAAGATTTCCAGCATAACAAAGCTGCACTTCTGTAATCAGCGCTGATGAAGCTGTGATAAAAATGTACAGTAGCTCTATTTACATGCTCTCCATCTGTAGCCAAATGGCCGTGGAAACACCACGTACATTTGAAGGACAGCTGCCCGGAAATCCTTAGTGAAAGGAAAAAAAAAAAGAAAGAAAGAGAGACTTGATGTTGACCAAGAGGTGAGGATGGGGAGAAAGTTAAATATAAGGATATAGAGAGAACATCTGGAGACAGAGAGGACAGAGAGGTGAGAGAGAGAAAGACCGCGTAAATGAATTTTAGAGTCAGAGGGAGATGACACAAGGAGATAAAAATAAAAATAGAGGTTCGGATTGGAGCGGCTGGAGACAAATGGAAAGATAGCGGAAATGCAGCCGTACCAGCAGTGTGGTAACAGTTAGGCTCTTGACAAGATAAGGACAGCCATCACAACCTTAGCCTCCATTTTTACTCATCCCGAGTGGTGGCTGAATAACACTTCTTTTAAAACTCTTTTCCCCCCACAGCCCTTATCAAGAGGTGCTATTGTTTAAAATCACACACAGACACTAACTCACACAAACACAGAGGAACACGCAAATGATTAGCTGTTACAGTGGCATTAAATGGAATTTAAAGACCGTTGCAAAAGGACAGTCACAGTTCATCAATTTGTGTGCTCCTGAATTACACCGCTGTCTTTATGAGTCTGAGGCCGTTAATGGCTGGTTCATTTCGCTTTCTTTTCTCTCTGTCTTCTTATATTGCAGACTTCTGACCACAGAGCAGAGGAAATGAGAGGACTCGGTCTAAGGCTATATGTTATAGCCTCCGTGAGCTTTGAAATGGCTGCCCAGTGCTAATCAGAATGACTCATGCTGTGGCAAATCTGTCAGAGAGATAAAAAAAAATGTGAAGGCAGCGAGGGGCAAAGAGATGAAGGAAGCAACAACGAGGTTTGAATTACCAAACACCCAGGTATATGATTTTCATTAACCTAAACATCCGTCCCTCGCTGTTCTCACTCATTTCTTTCCTGTGTATTTCCTCCTCTTTATGTCTTGCTCTCGCTCTCCCTGCTTCTACAGTCAAGTCTTGCTGCGTCCCTCAATGCCAACGGGCGCTATGGCAACAAGACACTCGCAGAGTCTCAGTGAACATGGGAACCAACGTGTGTGTGTGTGTGTGTGTGTGTGTGTGTGTGTGTGTGTGTGTGTGTGTGTGTGTGTGTGTGTGTGTGTGTGTCTGTCTATCTGTTTGAATACAGTCATGCATATTTGCCACCTTCTACTGAGGGATTAAGGCCTTGCCTTTGTGAAATACACGGTGCTAGAGGTTTGGTGAAGTAGGGCAGGGCTACTTAAATTACTGTGACTGGTGACCTAACTGCTACCACACTAGCAATCTTGGTACTTACAGTATCTCTGCAAGCTCCACTCTGGCATTTTTCTTTTGGGATCATACATCATTTCATTCAACAACAACAAAAAAGAGTTACTGAGGAGGGTCTCCTGTCTCATAACTGTCTGAAAACCAAGTGATTGTGGTTATCCCATTGAATTGAATTTACCAAATTTGCACATTTAATGTTTTTTATTCTGCAGTAAATTTTAGATTTCATCAGGTTATATCTCTACATTTTTGTTTCACATGATTAAGTTTACACCACCTTTAGTCATGATTGATCTACCTTTATATTTATTGCTATATCACACAAGTAAGACAAGAAAAGGTAAAACTTTGCATCTTCTATTCAGCACAAAAGTCAGATTTGAACATCTCTTGATTTTCTATGAAGCAGTGAAAACAAAATGAAAACAGAGTCAAAACAGAATACGTTAAACCCTTGTATACTGAGCTCTCATCAGCTCTTTTTCTCTGTTACAAAGCCTCATCTGGCCAGTCCACATATGCTGCCTCAGGCCATGTTTCCCTGCAAATGTATCCGGTCATAAAGTATTGTAGTGGCTAATGATAGTAAACTTCCCACACACAAAAAAGTTGACAGCTCTCATTATACATAAAAACTTATCTGGGAGGATGTGAAAACAAACAGTTTTTCTCTCGAGGCACGCAAAAAAAAAAACCCCAAGAGTCAGAGTGCTTTGATTTTTAGATATCAGCTTTTTGCTGTGTAAAAAAGAGGAGCAGAGTTCAGTGGACTGAACAAAAACAGTACGCCTATGAAGACAGCAAAACACTAAAATCACTAAAATCCAACCAATCACAAATAAACCAAGAAGTTAGGCTCTGACTGAAGCTGCTCTTTGCTGCAGTGGCTGGTTGACTCGTCAAGCTGAGTTTCAGCTCCCCACAGAGGCCAGGGAGGCTGCCTCCTTCATCCTCAGGCCATGATGAGTGAACTGCTTTGAAGGGGGTTTGAGTAATGAGGGTAATGCTAACCTGGCAAGTTGCTACACAAGAGGATGCCAAGAAAGCAGAGCTGCAGCCTTTTGGGAGGAGACAGCGAGGGCAGAGGATGCACTTGGAACCTCAAAATGAACAATATATGTTTTCGCATGCTACCAAAATATGTGCGGTTTTAGCTTCCAGTGGTGTTAATATGCAGTTGCTGCTGAGAGCTGACCAGATGTTGGGATGCATTTTCTATTAGCTGGTCTTCCTGTAAGTGGGAGGGGATCTGGTTAGTCCAAAAGCACCAGATGCTGTTTATAGTGATCAAAGATGGAGAAAAAGAAACAAGATGAGGAGACAGGTTAGGTGAAGAGGGAAGCTCAGATATTTTATTCTGCTTCTAACTTTCTCTGATATTAATCAATATCAAGCATTTGAGCAGAAGTAAGTGACCCTGATGAGTAGACGGGGAGCAGCTGAGTGAAATCATTCACTATTCAAGCAAATACATTTGGACTTTGGTGTAAAGGCTCCATAGGCATCTTCCCTGTCCAGTCAGCCATACTGACACATATTCACCAATGAGAATATAGAGAGCAGAGCAGAACAGGGACCAAACAGACTCAAGTGCCAAAAACTAAAAATATGACCTATACAAATCTTTGTTCTGGCAGAAATCTCATCACTGTTACAAGGATATTTTAGAGGAAAAAAGCAGTGCTGAATGCAGCAGTTTCAGAGAAAAAATCTATTATTTAATCTGAATGCTTCACCACAACACAAGTATTTTTGTCTGCACTCTGCAGGTGTCACTGATGGTTATTATAGAATGCGGCTTTTAGATGAGAGATAGCCCGGGGGTAAAGGGTAGATAACCTTTCAGGCTTGTGATTTATAAATATTTATTTTCCTGTCTAACTCACATTAGACTGGAGTAAGAGCAAAACTACTTGCTTCACTCGAGAGATTAGTCTGACACATCTTTACAACCAGCCCCAGTTGATATGTACTTTAAAGTCAATTTCAAAAGCAAGTAAAAGTAATTGAACTGGAAATATGGGTGAAAGCTAATTTCCTTTCATGCTTCACCTGGATGGAAAGATGGGCTGTGAGTTTTTAATCTCAGAGTGTGCGCATGAGAGATCATGTGCGTGTGTGTGACAGCATCGTCCACCCACTTTTATAGCCACTTATTGGACAGCAGCCTAGCAACAACGCCTCGTTTGCGTAGTGTAAAAGTGTAATCAGACATGGCGTCAATTAACAGCACCAGTACAGGCAGTCCATCAGGCCTTTCACTGCACAGTTGGCCTCAACCTCAAGCGTGCTGAGTGGGGGAACACGTGGGAGGCCGTGCAAGAGGTTTGCATGTTCAGAGACAGTAGATGTGTGTGTGTGTGTGTGTGTGTGTGTGTGAGGTTGTATGGGGAGTGTCCTGGTGGCTGCGCCTGCTGGTGAGTGCGCAACATCGTCTGAAACAGCAGGATTCAAGCTCAAAAGCGATTCCCGTCATGCTGGCAAATCTGACCCTTTTGTGTAATCATTCTTGTGTAAATTAATAAAGAAATACTTGAAAGTGGGTTAGAGCTCTAAATCTCTTCTGGGGGGAGGGGGTGAGGACAAAAATGAGACATGGGACCCTGCTGATGGGGGGAGACATGTTGAACAAAACTGACCGCAGCGAGAAGCGGTGGTAGAGGGGTGGGAGGTGGGAGGTGAGAAAAGATGAGGAGTAACAGACGGGAAAGAGGAGAAAAGCGTGGGGAGGATGGAGAGAGAACAAAAGAGAGAAGGCAGAGGAGGCAGAGGGAAAAGGAGGGCGAGAACAGACAGCAGGGTTTGGCACTCCGGCGCGCTGGCACCCTGGCACCGGTCCAAGCATTGGCCTGTGTGGGCAGAGTAACGATTGATGCAGACCGATCGCGAGTCTTTCCCACCGTGCGGCCGATGTCACGTGAAATGTTCACACACTGACGCACGCGCCAGTGTCTCTCACACACACATCCCACATTTTCCACCCATCCAGTCACTTTTTAATGCTGTCACATGAACCTCAAAGCAAAGCTTGGGGGGGGGGGCTGGTTGTTGTGCGTCAGTGGAGCTGTCTGTCCTTCCGTCCCTCAACTGCCCCTCTGTCTGTCTATCTTTCCTTCCTTGCATTTTGTTCATCTGTTCTGCCAGTCTCTAACAGGTCTCTATTGATCATCCTATTTCCTCTTTATCTTTAATCAAAAGGCTGGGAAACTCTGTTGTTTAATTGATGAGTCTCTGCGAGAGGCCCACTCACTGGCTCCCACAGAACCCGCTTCTCATTCATAATTAATAAACTACTGCTAATTATCCAAGCGCCGCTCCACACCATGCACGTCCTATATATGAAGGAAGGAAGAGAGAGGAGAAAGAGACAGTGGCTGGCAGGGAGTGAAAGAGAGAAAAGAAGACAGTGAGGAGGGAAAAATGGCTGGAATGAGAGGCAGAGTTGGGGATGTGGGATTTGAGAAAGAGGGCAAAAAAAAAAAAAAAAAAAAAAAAAACCCAGAAAGATATTGGGCGAGAGGGAGGAGAGGATGAGGCCTGTCACCTGTGGCTCGCATCCACATCCAATCTATCTCCATTTCATCATCTCTCTCATCTCCATCACATCACACACTTCCTCTCCCTCTTTTCATCTTCTTATTAAAGTGCTCCAACTTTTATGGGTTCAGGGAAAACAGAAAGAGAGAGAGAGAGCGAGAGAGAGAGAAGGAGAGGAGGTGGCTGCAAAGACGGGCCGACAATAGTGAGAGAAAATGTGATTGATTTGATAAGGATTAATGTGTTAGAGGCTTATATATTTATTTATCCTTACATGCATCTCTACACCAAATTTCTCTCTGGTGCTAACTTCTGAAATGTTCAGAGAGTGTTTCAGACGCCGTCCACGGTTCTTAAAGTTGAGCGAGTGAACTCCTGGCATAGGGTGGGTAGTTTGGGCTCAGATGGATCGAGAGGCTGTCTCTAATATGGGCCCATCTGGAGGTGGATTGACCTGTCTGCCTACCTACCACAGCCTAATGCCGATTGATAAATGGGCGGTGAGGCGCTGGCTGTGGCTGTGAAGAGGAGAGGCTGCAGGCAAGGAAACTGGGACGGCACATCATGTTCCGATACAGAACCTGAGTCAGTGCTGCTCAGCGCTGCTTGAGTCGCATCTGTAAAAGACGCGTGAGGGGAGGAAGGAGTTTGGGTTGTTTGTGTGTGTGTGTGTGTGTGTGTGTGTGTGTGTGTGTGTGTGTGTGTGTGTGTGTGTGTGTGTGTGTGTGTGTGTGTGTGTGTGTGTGTGTACACATGAGCATATGTGGAAAGATTTACTCAAGGAAATCTATGGCAAGCTTAAAATCTTGATTGCCTGGACTGGAGGCCTTTAAATCAATAAAATAAACAGAAACAAACACATGCACTAACACGCACGGACTGAATAAACTCCAGTGCTCTACTCTATTAATTGGTCTCTTATGTCTGTTAAACCAGCAGATGTATCTATTTATCTAATTTAAGGCAATTCTAATAGTATGCTTTGGCTGCCCACAAACAAATTATAGGATTTACTTGTTTTCCCCCTGCCTATAAACCTTCTTTTATAATGCAAAAGTCAACTTTAGAATGATTTTAACAAGCTAAAGCACATTATTAAATTAGATTGTGAGATGCTTTGAGAATTTGCACATAGCTTTAAGCGCCAACTCTTATTCCTTTTACTATTCACACCAGCCTTTTGTCATCCCCCCCCCCCCTTCGTACTCGTTCTTGCCTGCAGCCTTTACTCCATTTCCATCTTTTAGCTGCTCGCTCCTTTTCTCAGAGAAAAAAAAAAAAAAAATGTTAGGAGAGGAATGAGCTAATGTGATGGGAAGCAAGTACGTTTAAAATACTTGATTCATACATATTCATACATTGTCAGCTCAGCTCACACACAAGCTTAGTTACTAAAGACAAAAAAAAGTGCTGGAAAGGAGCATAAATGTGATTTAGGCTTTCACCAAACTAGTGCACTTTAATACATTTTTTAACATCAATTTTATTTGACTCTGGATTTTTTTTTCCTCTCTGCTCACTCAGGCCTTACTGCCAGGCACTCCCACTTTCAATTCAGTGACCAGAGATTAAATTACAAACTCTCACAGACACACCTCCTCTTCCCTCTATCATCTTGGCCCTGTTCCATCTCTTTCTTTGCCTCGGGCAGGTTAGACCTCTACAGTCCTCCATATCCCCAAACTCCTCCACAGCCTCCTACCTCTCTCTATTTCTGTCTCCTTCACTGCTTGATGTCTCTTAACCCCACCCCTTCAACATGTCCTCTCCTCAACCAGGGGCTGTCACTAAGCCCTGTCATTTTGACTCTGGCTCTCTTTACCCAGAATGCAAAGTGTCTTCACTCGAACCCCTCAAGTGACGGTGACCTTGGCTTTCTGAACTGAAATAGAAGACAGATAAAGAATCACTGACTGCCTGCCAACACCAACAGCCACCCAACCACCCACCCACCCATATGGCCTGCCCCTTCCTCTCAAATTACACTCTAATGGTTTAAATGGTGCATTCCCCATGAGATCTAGGCCGGACTCCGTGGGGCCAGGGTAAAGGGTCCAGCTGACAATTTATGAGTCAACTAAAGGTCAGTGGTAAATCCTGCACCTCAATTATGAAGCTTCACTTAGCAACAGTCAACACAGCACAACTTGTGCAGCAGTTTAATCAAATCTAGTCCAACAAATTCCTCTCTCACAAGCATGAAGACAAGTTTTCGGAGCGCTGCCATATACATCAAACAGGGAACATTATTCGTCTGGTGCAATCTGCAGCCAACAGGCAGGGCCAGATAAAATGGTATCTCCTGTGACATGCTGTATTCCCAACTGACTCATTCACTGTTTGGCAACAAAACAGAAATTTAAAAATGCACAAATCAACCCAGTGAGTGCATGAAAAACTCATTTTCTAACCTCTGCTGTAAAAACACTGCTCTTTCTCTGTGAAATCGAAAAGAGCCAAAGGTGGAGTTTACCTTTTGCACTATGGGGTGTTTGCAAATGGAGCAGGTGGTATTATTTCATTATGACAGAGCCAATATGTTACAGTTATCAGGGGCTATCTGCTTTCCCACCTTGGATTACCATTGTGAGCGGGGCTCTCGTTCCATTTTCACACTATGATGCCAACCTGTAACCTGCCTGACTCCCATTCAAGTTGGTCTTAATGACACAAGTGAAGTAGTGAGCCTTAGATGAACAGTTAATGTACCTTCCAGCTTGGTTTTACTGTATCATTCATTTCACTAGAAGTACAGTAAAATGCAAATGAGTGCCTAAGTTAAAACAGCCAATTCAGACAGACAATAGCACTATAGTCTGTAAAATTAAAGGAACTGTTCAGCATTTTCAAGAAAGTGAACAAGTGCATTTCCCAAAACGACAAACTATTCCTTTAAGAAATCGTCCTTACAGTTGGAAAGCCACCAGTAAAGACACAGTCTGCAGATGCACTACTTTAACTGTAGAAAGTTAAAGCAATGTCATTTTTATTAGGTTCAGTATGGTGACACAGCATTTTTGTCCCAGAGAGAAAGTCCAAGGTTGAACAGTCCGTAAACTTTTGACTAATTCCTGTTTTTTCAGTCTTTCCCTCGGGGTACTGGGTCTTCTCAGACAGACAGACAGGGGATACAGAGATATGATGGACTCCACTTGATACATGGCAGCCAATATTTGTTTTGTGTTGAGAGAAAAGCTGTGTGGGTCAAAAAAGACACACACAGAGTTCTCTGCAATCCCTTGTCACTGGTGGATTCATATCTAAACTGTTTTTTCTTTTTTAGATTCAGAGAAAACCAAATTGAAACACTTCTGCTAAATTGCTCTGATGTCAGCCAAGTCAACTTTTAGATATCTCTTTGACTGTACAACAGAATCACTGAAGTGTAACATCAGTAGTGAGTGAGGGGCGTGCTGCAAATACAAAGAAGACACATGTAGTTCATACTTGCACAACACCAGCAGTTGTTACAGAGATATGACAAACTGCATGGCGGCTCATATTTGTGTAATGCTGAGGCCTCCAGGTCAGAAACACCTCTGTGATTGGCCACAGTATGCTGTCTTCAAACAGATGCCAGTCCCCACACACCCACAGTTTTTCTTAGAGTCCCAGCATTGCACACTTGCACTAGCACAAAGGCAAACACAGCTCTGAGCCCCAACCACTGGTCTCAGATCTAAGCTAAATATAGGCGGTGAGGTAGGGCTATAGGTAGTTGTCAGATGAGGCCCCATTATCAGCCTCTGACTGTGAGGCTCTTGTGTTCTTCCATAATAACCAGCCACTGCACCTGTCTCTCCGCCTGGCCTCTACACATGGGCACTCAGGTCAGACTAAATATAGCCGTGCTCCCTCTCTCTCCCTCTGTTGCCCCCCACTGCACCACTGTGCGCACGCACACGCGCACCCACACGCGCACCCACACACACACACACACACACACACACACACACACCTCCCCCATTTAAACTTCTCATTTGGAGCAAACGAGGTACAGTGGTCAGGCTTGCCTACTGAGTTACACTATCTCTCTCTCATCTCATCCCCTTTTATAGAAACATGATGACATTACAGTGGGCAGGAATAACAAACATGGATCTATTGGCACCAGAGAGGTGGCCATCAAACATTATCCCCATCTGATTACAGCGGTGATGTCTGTTTGTATGAGTCTATCTTTGGACAGCTAGAGTGGAGGGTCACTGTGAAGCTGACACATTTTGGGGACTGATTTCACCTCCTTATTAAGCATGGGCTAATCAATTATGGTATTTTTTTTAATCTGGGAGTTATCTTTTTTTAAGTTTTTATTATTATTAAATATCCAATATTATAACAGATTATAAAACAGTTATTTGCACAAACAGTGTGCTTAATATACTTTTTTGCCACAATCAACAGCCTAATTGAGTTTTCTCTCCATTTTCCCATTCAGTTTCTATTACATGAAGTAGGCCTGTATTCTAAATACTACTTTGCTCAGATACTAATGTTTTTTTTTTTTGTTTGTTTTTTTTACTGTAAAATGCATTGAACATTGTTGTGTTTCAGCCAAACACATAAAAACTTTTGGAACTTTTGCTGAACTTCTGGTTTCAGTTTGAACAGATCTGCTCCTTTTAACTTCAGGTTTTTCAACAAACATCTATTTTTTTCAGTATGACGTTACTATAGCGTAAAACAATAAAATACACACCTTGACTCAGTCGACTTAAGTTCACAGTTTTTCCAACAGTTTTTGAAACAGTCAGCTGCCTGTGAGAGCATTGAAACAATTTTTGCTATAGTGTGCTTCTATTGATTCCTTCCTAAAGTGTTTCCAGCGTAAGAGATAGGCAGTCTATCTGAAGTTAACCTTACACCATCCACACCAGCAGTATGTAGAAGTTTAACAGATTGCTATTACTACAAAACTTACCAGAAAAAAAAAACACGTAACATACAGCATATATCTTTTGATTCAAATCTTTTTTGATAACTTTCAAAAAGAAATCAAAACGACACAATTAAATAGAATAGCTTAGACAACAGAAACCTTGAAAATAAACTGTCTCCCTACCTTTAAAACAGTGTGGCTGTCCAACAGTGTATTAATTCTTTAGAAAATTATGTCCAAATTTACTGCAAGGGTCTAAAGATACTAAATTACTAAATTTGTTGTAAAAGCTGTTGTGGAAATCTGATTATAGCCACCCTTTTACTTGGCCTTCAGTGAGAAGCATAGGATTTCATGGTTTATTGCTTTGATTGATGTTTCTTTTCCTGAATATCTGCAAGGTTGTTCAGAGAGATCTAATAATGTGGATTACAGGAGAATGGATGGTCTTTGCCCTGTGATTCTATCCTCAATCCCAAAGGTGACATAAAGATTTGATGAAGGACTATTTTTTTAATGTAGTTTTGCAGACTTCTGAGAGTTTGTTGCGATTCTGTGCTCGAATATTAATTCCCAGGAGCAAAGTGAGAATATTACAGACAGTTATATTATGGTCTGTCTCCTTTCCTCTAGTCTGCCGCTGACAAAATGTCCAGGACTGCAGGCAGTAGAAACATCTGCAGTGCCAGCATCACAGAGGAGAATGACTTTCTGAGGTAATAAAAGATGAGATGGAGTGATTAGGGAAATGCCAGTGAATGGCTGCCAGGCATTCTAGCTCTAACTCCTTCTCCTTACAAATGCCAGTCAGGGTTACTTCTGACAATAGACATGCATCACCTGCTCAACCTCTAAAACAAGCAGCTAATACTCATCTCGTTCTGAAAAAGTAAATGCAATCACATAAATTGAAAACTGCAATAATGATAGAAGCATTACTGTCCTACATCTTCATCTCCAAACCTCCGGCTGCCATCGAAGCAAGGCAGTGTGTATCAGAAATGGGCCAAAACATTCTGTTGATAAAAACTGACTGCACCACAGTGCACTCTGTGGCCTTCTCTCCCCCGTCTCTGTTACCCTGGAAACTGTTGTCCATGTAGGAAGGAGCAATTCTATTACAGCGGCTGGGCCAGCCAGCAAATAGAACTATAAAACATGACTTAACAGTTACAGCGAGCGAGAGGAAGCACTAATGAAGAGGGCTACGAAAATACAGAGGAGGAGAAGAGGAAAAGGGGACACAGGGGGAAACAGGAGCAAGAGATGAACATAGATTAAAAAGGAGAAGGGCACAGCGAGGTGGGCAGAGATAAAGGGGAGTTCAGAAATGAAGGGAACATGCTGAAATACGGAGACCAGCAGAGAATATCGAAGATTACTTCCAATCTTCTCACCCTGAGTCATAGACAGAGGTATATAGAAATGTAAGACTACTGAAGAATTTTCTTAATAACAATATTAGAGGGGACTGCTAATGCACACTTGGCACCGTTATGATAATGACTGCTATCGAAGTATGTGTGATTACACACAGAAAGTGTGAGAGGCTGGGGGAACAGGGCCAGGAGCAGTAAGCTGGTTAAGCAGATTGCCTGATCTGACTATGCCTCCCTACATCTATTCACATCCTCTCAAAGCCTCTTCTTTGCCATCCATCTCTTAACCACCACCCCAACTCATAATGGACCTATTGAGTCACTCCATTTGTCTTCCATCACATGCCCAAAGCCAAATCCTTTCCTTTATCCTTTCTTTTTGCTTTCCCTTTGTTTTTTTTTCTTCCCGTAACACCCCCACACCGTCTCACACCATCTCCATCAAGGGTAAGTTATCACGCTCATGGCAAGAGGCAATGCTCATGCTCAGAGTGTGTGTGTGTGTGTGTGTGTGTGTATGTGTGTGTGAGGAGACAGACAGTCAGAGAAGGTCAGCATGGTGGAGCCTGCGGGGAGACGACTGGCAGGGATCAAATCCTAATCGATACTCAACACACACACTCTCTCACAGGGTCTTACACTTAACTCAGCCTTGTCCCTTTCACACTCTTGTGACCATCAGAGGGTGTGTAGGAGTGTGCGTGTGTGTGCATTTGCTGTATCAGGTTTCGCTTTTTTAGCCAGTGGCGAGGGAGTAGTCTTCTCTGATGTGACATCGTCTTTGAGAGACGTGTTTGTATGTTTGTGTGTGTGTGTGCGTGTGTGTGTATGTGTGTGTGTGTGTGTGTGTGTGTGTGTGTGTGTGTGTGTGTGTGACCCCCAGATGCCTGGGAATCATTGCTGGGCGAATCATGTTACCAGCTGGCTTAGGCCCGGCTTACTTTGTTCTAAGGTACACTACGCTAGCTGGTAAAGCAACGCTGCCCAGGGCTATACTATCTGACAGGGGTCAAATTACTCTTCCAAATCCATTTCAGTTCTTTTATGTGATCGGCTAAAATTGCACAATGGAAATAGAAGTGAGTCAGTCCTAAGGCTATAAACACACCCACCAGTCTGGATCCTCAAACCTGTGACGGAATGCGGTTTTTTAAAACATTTTTCATAGCAATTTGATCCCAACTTGTCTTTTGTCTGCCAGATTACAAACAGTGCTGCTTAGATTACAGAAGAAAATATTCTGCAGGATCAAAGTCATATTCAGAAACATGAACCGATTACTTAGTCATTCATTCTGGTTACTTTAAAATACTTTGAACACCTAGTTAGTATAATGATAAGCTGAGGTTCCAATCGTTAAAGAATTTTTGTGCTGTATTCATTTCACTTTAGAAGAGTACATCACTGAAAAGTAGAGCACCTGTCTTTCATTTGAAATACCTTCAGATTGGGTATTAACTACATTTTTATATTGAAAAAAGGCATTGAATCACTGCATAAAACCCTATTAAACATGCTGTTATGATGCAACTAAGACAGCTTACAGTTGCTTGTTGCCATAGCAATGCAATACCTTTTCTGGCATGCACGTTTTCCAGGTGCACAACAATCAGAAACAGTGAGTGTCAGATAAAAAATGGAAATATGAGTCACTAAACAGAGCTGACACATCTCAGCCCTCATCACAGTCTGAAACAACCTAAAGACAACCGCTTTTTGAGGTTAGTGAAATCTAGCTGTACAGCACCTGAATGTCATCTGCAGGGCAACACTGTCAAATGCAACAATGGTGCCAAGGGGAGTTATCTTGAGACAATATATCCCTACTTAGCCAGCAAAGATTGAATACTTCACACAGCTGTGGGAAATAAATGAAAAACAGAATCAGTACATTATGTCTGTTTTTTGTCCTTGAAGATGTAACTTAAAAATGGAAGCTAATTTTACTTTTATACATAATGAAAGAAAAATATTTAATCAATTAGTGCAGCAGATTTTTAGACAGAAGCCTAAAGCCTAAATCACTAACTTTTATCCTCTGAGTGACTAAGAACTGGCCTGTTACTTCACTTAATATGGATCCAAACTCATATGTCAGATTCTCTACATCAGTGCTGTTTGTTTTGTTGTTTTGATGACAACAAGGATTACAACAGATGGTGTCATTCAATCGTAGTAAAAGAAGGAAAAAAACCAACTCACCATGAAGGCTTGTCATGATTTTAAAGAGTTTGGGTTCCACCATAGAGGTTCAAATGTATAAAAAGAAGCAAATTATTAAATTTCTTTAGAAAAAAATGCACTTTAGTAAAGGTGTAAAACGTGTCTAACTGCTTGCTTTAAAAGTGATCAACAGAGTAATCCTGTATTATGTCTGTCCTCTATCAGCAATCAGAAAACGTTGCTTTAAGGAAATGGACACAGCTGTAATGCAGTTCAGTAAGTGTTCCATAACTAAACCCTGCTCTCAAACTCAATAGCAGCTGTTTGTACAACGCTTTGTTCATGTGCTTCCAGTTAACTGGACTGGAGACGAGTCCTGATCTACTGTTTGTGAGAGGATGGAAAAGCCCTCTGCCAAAGTTTGACAGAGTATGGAAATTTCAGAGAAAGACAGAAAAAAAAATGGAGCAATGTAGAGAGACAAAGAGAGGAAGGAAGGAGGAGGGAGTAGATGTGAAAAGGTTGCGTAAAGGCGAGAGACATAGGAACAAAGGAACAGAGAGAGGAGGTAGAATGGGCTTAAAGTGTGAGAAGATGAAAGTAGATTGTGGTGTATCAGCACCTTCACCACCTCAAAGGCTCCTCTCTGGAGATCTGATTCTCTATCCTCTTTCCATTAATTTAACTTTAAATTGAGGATGTTGTGTGTGTGCGCCTCTGTGTGTGTGTGTGTGTGTGTGTGTGTGTGTGTGTGTGTGTGTGTGTGTGTGTGTGTGCGTGTGTGTTACTGCACTCTTACTAATGAACACCTATCTGTTTCTCAGCTCCACATGACGCTTTGTCTGATTTATTATTTCCCTCTCTAGTAGCTGTGCTCCATGCAACTAGTCCTCAGCTGACAAGCGGCCAACCCCACCTGGCCCTTATACTGCACTCTGTCATATTAACTACCTAAACTGTCACTTCACCTGTTGCTGCCTGTCTCTTATCTGTTAAACCAGGTCACTTTCTCTAACTACATCTACTATTTCTGCGTATTTTTGGCACCTGTGTAGCCAGAAAATTCTCAACCACCAAGTTTGAATAAACTCACACTAGGATACAGTTAATCATTGAGACAATAACATTTAAATGTGCTGATCTTTTCTAGTTGCCAAACTTTATCCCTGCTGACCGCCGTGCACTCCCCATTGACTGTGAGCAAATTAAATTTCAGCAAATCAATGGCCTTGTATTAAAGACACTCTACAGTCAGTTTCTCCATTTTCCGGATTGTAAAAATTTATTTGATAAAAGTCAGACATTGTGAAATGCCTGTTTAACTATTCATCGGTCAGCTGGGAATTAATATTGAAATAATAATACTGAACGCTTGAACAGTGTTTGGCTGTTTGTGTGGGCTTTCAGGGGCTCTTGTAGTTTTCATTTTGCATTTTGATTATTTGTTTAAGTGAGTGAGCAAGTTGTGGAGGTTCTATATTATCCCTAATATTTAGTTATCATGAGTATGTTGGCTATATTTAAAATGAATGAATTTAACAACTGAGAGCCAGATTTACTATAGTAAAGCTATTATTCATGAGTTAGGTGCAATAACTTGCACTGCAAAAAAAAGTTAATATGGTACAAATTTTCTCAAGACTTTTATAAGCATGATGAATTACTTGGTATATTGAGAAGAGCAAACTCAATAATATTCAGTAGAAACTGAGCTGAGGTTGCCCATAATAAATTAAATATCTCATCATTTTGGTGGAGGTGGGATTGAAACTGAAACTGGCGGGTTCAGTTTTAACAGTGTCTTTAACAAAATCTTTTATCACAAAGGTAAGTAAATCAAAGGAATTGTTCAACATTGGGGAAAATACACTTATTCACTGGTCTTGCTGATAAGGTCAATACTACAGCCGGCAAATGGTTAGCTTAGCTTAGCACAAAGACTGGAAACTGGGTTTAGGTTGGCTCTGTCCAAAAGTAAAGAAGCATCTCTAGAGCTCATCAAATGACAAATTATATCTTATTCATTTAATCCAAAAACAAATAGAAAAATACAAAAACCAAAGTGTATAAACCACAAGGTCTCACAGCGGGTTGCTGGACTGTTTCTTGGCCAGGAGAAGTGACGTCCTGGGGTGAAGATACAACTCCAGGCAAGTAAGCAAATAAACTGCAAATGCAAAGTGACATAATCATATCAGGTGGAGAAGGTACAAAAAATAGATGAATGAATGGATCATTTGGGCTGCAGTAATATTTTTCAGGCTTGTTTTTTTTTTTCAACTTTACTACTCCTTTGCTGGTGAGCCAAAAATCTCTAACGCCTTTCCTCACCTCATCCACTTTCTCCTCCTGCTGCTCCAGTCAGCTCAGATACTTTGTTTTTAACTTTCCTTCAGCATTTTACTTCTGTCCATCGGTCTGTCTGTCTGCGTTCCAGGGAGAAATAAGAAAAACAGAGCTATCTGCTCTTCCACAGTACAGTCCCCTAATCAGGGGCTTTGCTAGGTCTAAACAACACTCCCACAGCATACAGAAGAACAGAGGGAAGTGGAGGCAGCGAGGTAGAGAGACATACACAGAGTAAGAGAGAGAGACCTAGAGGAAAAAACACCATCCTACCCTATAATCCCCTGCTATCCCACTTGAATCCTGACAGCGCTAACCTGTTTTTATTGCAGTGAATGAGAGGAATACCAATGGAAATGCACCTGTGTGCAGAGAGCACTTAACTGCACTGCTGCCGGGCTCTGCTCTGGGTGGCTGCTCTCCCTTTGGTTGCATTAATGTCATTAAATTATTCTGCCCGGTAATCTCCAAATAAACGTCCCTGAATCAATAATTAATTTTCCTTGTCAGTACAAAACCAGTTATTTCTTGTTGTGGTCTTCAGACTTTTTCCACAGCAGCAACTGAACACTAAAGACATGATGTTTAAAACTGTGAACTGATCTATAAAAATTGGCAAAATAAGTTACAGCACAATATTAAACATTAATTTCCTCTCTTTTCTTCATATTTGATCAAGATTGTGTCTCTAATATGAGGTATGAGACATCTTCATTGACTTCACAGTCTTTGTAATCAAGTTTGTCAATGTGTGGCCTGTTACAATTATGGAGTCATTATTTCCGAAATAGCCTCCAGCCCTCTGTAATCTTGACAAGTGACATTTTCTATTCAGATGTTTTTTTTTTTTTTAATCCTTTCTCTCTTTCACACACACATGAAACTGAGCTGAACGGGATTGGAGCCATCCAAACACTTTCTTACATACAGTTACAGTAAGTTTATTATCTACAAACAAGTCCCCTAGGGCTGGGTGAATTTGGGGAGAGATAAATTAAATTCAAATCAATAGGTAAATTAGGAGTTCATTAAATAATGTTACTGCCTTTAAAACTGCCAAGAGAATTGTGATTAAAGCGCGTAACTCAGTGCCAGTTAGCTAGGTCTCACTCTTTAATGTGATTATTCGGCTCAAATCCTGTCTAATCCAATTAAACAAAGTTGCATTGAAATGTAAGTCCAGGTTGGGTTTTTACAAATTAGAGACAAAACAACGCATGACTTTGTGAGAAAGTCTTGCATTACGCAGAACGACTGAGCAAATAAAAGGGATATTACACTGCAATTTACGCCCTAAAGCGATTTGAGCAAGTTTCAAACTCTTTTGTTTTCCTAGAATCCAAATCCCCTTCATTTATTAACCAAGATTCCACCTGCCTGCCAGCCGCCCCTCGCGCTCGACGCCTGCTTCTGAGCATTTCAGCAGGATGCAGCATGACGAGCAGGGGATGAAGTGTGTGACAACTTGTGTTTACTCCACTCACAGTCACTGCATGAAGGAGACGGAGGGAAGGGAGGTGACGTGAGAAGAAGGACCGGGGTAGCATAAAAAGTGACAAGAAAGACAGGCAGACAGAAAGACAGAAAGAGAGAAAGAAAAGAAAGGAGCTGGGTGTGTCATTGCTTGGCTTGACTAGACAGTGATTAGGCGAATATCTGTGGAGAACGTGGTATGGCTGTAAAGAGAGAGAGAGAGCGAGGCGGAGAGAGAGGGAGAGGGGGAAAGAGAGGGATTGGTAACCATCATCTTGGAGATCAAAGGCCTGTCTGCTTGTTCAGCCTGCAGCCCTCTTCTTCAGTTTGGAAGAAGGGAATAGGATAGTGGGAGGGAGCAGGAGGAGGTCTGTGTCGAGAAGCTGACTGGAAAAACTTTACTTTTTCTTGCTCACTTTGCTCTCATATCCTGATGCTGTCTCCCTCATTAACAACAACCTTCCATCAGCCTCCCGACATGCACACAAACAAAGCACAAGCGGGCCCACAAACACACAGACACACACTCTGCACACATGCACACAGAGGGAGGGCTACAAGCAAATTACCGAGTTAATGAAGCAGAGGTCGCCCACTGTCACCCGAGCAGCCGGGAGGCGGGGGATCAGTGATGTGACCTTGATCTGTGCGACTTTGGCCAATCATCTCCGTCATCACCTCCACTTTTCTCTTCATTTCATTCTCTCCTCCCTCTGGTTCTCTCTCTTGCTCACTCACATGAACACACACAAAGATAAAGCGCTTCCCCTTCTTAACCTGAAAGGGGAGATTAAAGAGTAAAAAAAAAATTCATAGATATTCTCCATAATCTTCGGTGCTGAGCTCGGTTGATTTGAGGACTGCAGCGTCAGAAAGTACTTTGGCGAAACTTCTCCACAAGAAGTTTCTCTTTCGACTTTGACTCTTGAGAACCACCTGCACATTGTTAGCATTCATCTCAGAAGCAGCCGAAATCCAAACATCTGCTCGTGCCAAAACACCACCAGCCGACCACGGACAATGGCCAACAGCATTAAGGTATTTTAAATGAGTTCTGGGAGCAGAGCAGAGCCAGAGCGAGACAGAGAAAGCGAAAAGGAGACTGGATGGACTGGCAGAATTGGATGAAGACAGTGCCAAATTAATTCAGGATACGAAGTCGTGGCAGCATGGAAATCAATCATGACAGCTCTTTATCATATCAGAGGATAGACATTATTGGTTATTGTACTTCTCCCCTAGCCAAGAGAAGCCTTTGAGAAGCCAAAGAGCAAAAGTGTTTGCAGAGAAATATTGTGAATCCACCGATGGCTACTCAATTTAAATGCTAATATTAAAGTTTGCTTGCGGTTTTATGACAGACTAGGTAGTTAGCAGGTGACAAATTGGGGTAATGACACACTGCAAGTTTGACCTGTCTCTACATGTTTATGCAATGTAAGTGAGTTGCGATGCTACGTCATGTCAAATTTGCCTGTCCGCCTTCCCTGGCTGCCAAATATCTCCTGTTTGACATGACATGAAGGAAATGGAGGATTTGCTGTGTTAACATGACCTTTGACCCCTGTTTATCCAATCCTCCATCAGATTGACAGTCAGGGTGACCCTCCCCCTAAAACCTGCGGCACTAATAGGAGCGTTTCCATTAGGGCCTTCTCAGGCTGGAGCCGTGGTGGGTCACGGTTGATGGAGAAGGGAGAGATTGAGGTCTGCCATGCCTTACAGTGTGACAAACAGTTCAATAAAATGCTGATGATGGCTGTGAGACGAAGAGCCATCTGCTGGGGCCAGCTCCTCAGAGACAACTTGATGCTCATGCACTTGCAAATGTACAGTCAAGGGTTTTTTTTTTTTTTCTTTGGAGCAAGCAGGAAGTGAAAAAGCTTTGCCTTAAGTCCTAAAATTTCAGTCATGACCTTACTCAAAAAACCCGGTGATATAGCGGAAGGCCAGGAAAAGGTGGGCCATCCTGTAGCCTGGTAATTTTGTCTGCTCCCTATTGTACCCCTGGCAGTTTGAGGCTGATTCAGTTTCCTTAATCAGAAACTACTCTGCCCTTGGGGTGTGATACTAACTTTGTGCGAAAGAGAAGGAGAGAAATGGAAGGAGAGGGAGAGAAGGAGATTAAGTTAACAGGACAAATGGGAGTCATCTGTATTGTTGGGCTGTGTGGCCAAACAAAACACGTGTTAGGGAACTTTGTTAAACAACCATTCCCTGGTCGTTGGCAGTTCTCTAAAGGTTCTCTGGTATTTCTTTGGCATCAATCCCTACACCTCTGATCCTTGTACGAAGGCCAAACAACACACTCCCCATCCTGAAAAACCACATGGCAGAATCTGACCTGATCAGCATGAGTTCTGTGATCCCACTTTAATATATTGGTGGTTACCACAAGCAGTCATAGGTTTCCTGTACAAATAGTAGCAACAGAAGTGTGTCATGAGGGAACTCTATTGGCTGTATAATGTTGTTTCTCTGCTGTATTTTTAAGAGGCATACACTGTCTACACAAGATTTTATCCGCAGCATAAAGTCTCAGGTTTAGAGTAACATTTCAGAAAGAAAAAAAAAAAAAGCTCAGTCCGTCTCTCTCTGTTGCCTTCCAGCATCAAAGCAGCTCATATGCATGCAGAGCAGTCCAACGTAAAGAGCAGCATAAATGTGGCGGACTGCTCGGAGGCAGTGCAGAAAACAGTCGCCCAGCTAAGTGAGCAGATTAGGACCCAAGGTACTGCTAGATAGGTCGATTAGGATGGCTGAGGCCTGTAAGAAAGGCTGGGTGGCTTTTAATTTAAAGACAACGTATTACAGTCTGGCTGCTGTCGAGCCAATGTGTTTATCTGAGATGAGACTTCTTAACTGTCGGAGTTAAAATTGCTGTAAATGCC
The DNA here is from genome assembly GCF_002260705.1 of Seriola dumerili. Taxonomy (NCBI): domain Eukaryota; kingdom Metazoa; phylum Chordata; class Actinopteri; order Carangiformes; family Carangidae; genus Seriola; species Seriola dumerili. Next base: position 1,596,415 of record NW_019174577.1, on the reverse strand, counting down.
TGATCTTATGCCAATTTCATTACAATAACTCATCCAGGAAGTGTACGTAACTACTTACATTAAAAAAAAAAAAACAGACTATTAACAGACACGGCAACAGATCACCCGTTGTTAGCCATGTTTCCTTGATAATGGCTTGATTTCAGGAACTAGCTGGGTGGCTAGGAGAACCAATGCGCATAAGCACAAATTGTTGAGCCATGAATTAGCCAAAATTAAAGAGGACATTTGGATAATGTAAACTGCCGAAACTCTACTTATCTCATAGATATGAAGGGGTGTTTATGCCTTCACCTCACCTGAGTAGTGTTTAATAAAGAAAGGGGGCTATATTTAAAAGCACTCACACCCTGTCAAACTCTCTGCCATTGGAGTGTTTTCATTTCCACTGTAAATTACACTGGGACTTAAGTGCCAGGGAGTGTGTATGTGGGTGTATGTGATACATGCCTGGTGAGTAGAAAGGAGTCCTGTAGTGAAGCACCCTCTACCAGCCTCTCTCATCTCCCACTGAGAGGGCAAGATGCCATCCGCAGATGCTCCAATGTGTTTGTAAGGGGACATGGAGTTAAATGAGATCGAAGGAGAGTCAAATAGTCAAACAGTGTCTTTCTGTGTCTGTCTCTTTCTTATTCGCCTCACTGTGTAGTGATAATTCACAGAGGGCCCGCTGCGGTAAGCAGATATAAGCCCTTTTGGAAGTGTGTGTGCGTATGTGAGAGGGAGAGAGGCATGGCACCTTTTAAATGTGTTTTTTAGAGCTGGTCTTTAAAGTGAGTCAACCCACAGTGACAGAGGAGAAGTGAAAAGACTTGGATCTATTGGATGCCGAGTATATCTCATTATCAGTCCACACTGTGTACAGTAGATTTCTTTATGGAGGTGAGGCTGGGCCGTGATCTGTCTACACACCACTTGGCAGGCAAAGACACTATGTCTCTACCAGAATGGAAATCAAGCCATTCAAGTGCCAAGACTCTGAGGACCCGCTTTGTCCTCTGTTTTATGCTACTTTAATGTACAGCTTAAAGAGAGAAAAGCCAAGAACGGAGAAGAAGAAAACTTTGTGAGAGGAGAAAGCTGGGTCGCGTTGTCCATGGGAGGTGGTGCTGTGTTTCTGTGTATATTTGTGTTTTTGTCAGTGTTGCCCTCACTGTCTGTGTGTGTGGGTTCTTTTTCCAAACCTGCTGAAGCCCTGAAATAACTGTTTTACTGCCCAACTGCATCACTGACATTTAGAATCAGAGAGACGTGACAGAGCAAAAATAGTGTGAATGCAAGATGCAAGGAAAAGAAAAGACAAGGACGACAGCGACACCTGTAACAGCCAAAACCATGAAAAAAACAAATGTACAACAGAGTTCGGAGTACCTGATCTGAATATAATTTTTGTTCATAGTCTCACTCTGCAGGTGATTAACACCAAGGCCCTTAAGAAATGTCAAGAAAGCGACACTTCTCACTTCACCAGAGATCCTTTTACTGCACTGATACACCCAGAGATGGATGACGGATGGCACGCCCATGCCCTCACCCTTGTCATATCAATACTTAATCCCCTCAGTAGCAATTACCTCAGAGGGGAACAAAAGCTGGTGCCAGGCAACTATTACTGACATGGCAGCTCAATGAACAACACAGCCTACTTTTCTGTAAGGCCAATTTGCAGAGCAGCCGCTACAAGGCCCGGTCTAATGAAGGGAAATGTTTAGACACAGACCAGGCATGCAGACAGGCAGGCACGCAGGCAGGAGCTGAACATCTGAGCATCAAGCAAGAGGAGAAGAGAGGGGGAAGAAGGGGCAGATGTTGTTTGCATCAAGGTGTCCAGTTCTAGTGCTAGTTTCACCCAGGGTGGATAGCCAATGTGGTTATTTGCACCCATAGGCAGAGAAAATGACCCGGGTGTCTGTAGCCAACAATGCTATTTGCACCCCACTTCACCCATTCATCCACCACAACCTCTTCTCTATGTGGAGTTTGTCACTCTCCATGAAAGTCTGAAATAATCGCGATATTGATTTGACGTCATATCATCCAACCCTACATAGGGGAGCCATTGGGCGCTCCATACGGACATAAATAGTCGAATAACTGCCGCGTGACTATTTTCACCCAGGTACAAATAGACACTCTGATAATATAAAGTGTACAGGCAGCAATTTAACAAAAACATGAGAGCACAGAGAGCAAAGCCAGAGAACGGCAGTAAGGACACAAGAGCCATTGTGACAGCAATGGATGCGGTCTCATAATGAGAAGGGACAGGGCAAATAGGAGGGCAAAGCTAAAATGTCAGGGCACAGGAGGGCAGGCAATATACAGGGCCAGGATGGCAAATTGTGTAGAGATGGGGGGGGGGGGTCATAGGATGTCTGCACACTCTGCAGGTTGTGTGCTGGAGTCAGCAATGACAGAGCAGTCACCCACACACAGTGTCCAGGGCATAATCTGCCTCCCAAAACCACAGGACGCTGTTTAGAAAAACACTCAGCAAAACACCAGTAGGAAAAGGCAGAGACAGACAGACAGCGAGACAGATAAATCACAGCAGGTTAGACATCTTTTGGCATATCACATTCCTAATTTGCCAGCACTCTGGCACAAGGGAGAGGGGAAGACATGAATTTGAGGAAATTACTATGAAAAATTAAGATAGTAATTAAGATAGAAAAATGTTAAAGCGATTGAGACAAAGTGTTTCCTTTAAAACAATTATACACCGCCTTCCTTCCCCGAGTGAAAATGAGGCCCCCAGACTGACAGTGAGAACAAATGAGGCGGTGGGAAAGCGGTCGGGGTTCGTTTGAGGACCGTGCGGATGTTAATCATTTCCACCACTGGTTTACAAGAACCCAGCATGCTTTGTCTGCCAACGCTCCCATACCGTTTATTTACCCGTATTCATCAACATTCTCGTTCAGCTGCATAAAAAGTATGTGCACACACATACACACAGGTACATTTTCTCAGTGAAATTACATTTTGTAGGAGCAAATACGACAGACCAAGCCTGCAGACAGTCGCCTATAAATGCACAGCATGGAGGAAAATGGCCATAAATGACAGAAAATACACCAACTGTATATCAAAGAGTGAGCGAATATAAAATAAATGCAGTGACTTATGATGAAGCAGATTTCTCATCCTCCCACAACAAAAAATCTTCAAATGATATTGAAATTGGTACCTTCCCTCCTTCCTCCCCCTAGCCGATAAGATTCCCAGCCTTTGTTGCTGGGAGAAAAGCAAACAGCCTGAAACTACCTGTGAGACTTTTCTCTCCGGAGTTTCTCTCATGAGGGGAGGGGGAGCAAAAACGTTCACCTCACTTCTGTTTATCTGCTGGGAGAATCAGTTTTAGTCCTTTTGGTTAATTAACTAAGTGGTGTCTCTAGGCCCTGTCTGTGCACCGCTACGTGCCAAACCTCCATCAAACCACCCAAGTGTCTCAGGCACTCTAGCTTGAGGGAGACCGCCCCTGGTCTCAGGATGATAATTGCAAAAGCGGGGGGGGGGGGGCATGCACACGCCGAAACAATTAGAAACATGCAAACGAGGGAACATTGCTTTCCCCTTTGGCTCTTGTTTTCTCCATCCCTCACACCCACTCGTTTTGCTGTCTTCTCACCTCTTCAGCAGTTTATTCTAATTTAATGGAGGTTTGTTTTCAAGCCTTTCTCCTTGTCAGCTTTTATCTGGAGCTGTAATCTTATGCCATCTCCATTCTGCTACTCAAAGCACCACATCCCAAACTTGGCCACGAAGAGCGGCAACAACCTTCGTCCAAACTTGAGCAATCTTTCTCATTTATTCTAGCTTATTCTCCTTCTCCACCTCATGCTGCTCTCTCTGCTGCTCCAAATTCTTCAATTTGCCCCGCTGGACCTTGGCAAGACGCAACTATGGTCTTCCTCCAACCAAACTTCGATTGGCCCACTTCAAGCTCTCACTCTAGGGTCATTTACTTCTTTCCTTCTCTGGCATGTTCCAAGCTGCATTCTTCCAAAGGCACTTATGCGGCAATGGAAATCATTTTGGAAATGACCCAGGCTCTTCTCCTTTTTGTCCCCCAGCTGACGCCCACAGAGAGAACAGAGTGGACAAAAAGGAGGAGAGGAGAGGAGAGACTTCTTGTAGTATGGCCTTTGGACATACTCCAGGTCAGCTGGACAGTGGGGTAGAAAACTACAGAAACACAAATATCACACACACACACACACACACACACGCACGCACGCACGCACACAGACAGACACACACACGCACACACACACGCACGTACGCACACAGACAGACTGACAGACAAACACTGTGCTCCATTTCTTCTGAAAGCTCCACTCTGCTCAGTTTGGTACAAAGGTCCCTATGGAGAGGCGCATAGCTTCTCTGGCTGAGCTGGTCGTCTTCCAGTTGAACTCACACACTGTAGTAAGTGAAGGCCATTACCCCTCATGGACTGCCACTGACCTAAGACTAGTGATGCCCTCACCTGCTTCACTAACTCTATTGACACAATCTAGATAATTGTTTCACATAGCCAGGGGCTTCAGTCAGGTCAATGGTAGGGAAGACAGAGGGCAGTAACACAATGACATAAGAGAGAGGACTCTGGACAGTGTGCTGAATTGGGCCAGATTCATACCCCACTTCCCCTTTCACACCAACCGCATACAGTAAGTGTGACACTGCACAGAGCAAGGCCATAGAGAGCATGTGCGCTGTCCTGAGCAGCTATACAAGCCACTGTGTCATGCACCAAACTGATTTTTCACCAGCTTTTGTGGTTAAAGTTCAGTTCAGTTGAACCAAATTGCAACGAAAATCCATAACACATGTCCAATGGCATTTTGGCATTGAGAGGAGGTTGAAGAAAAGGCAATGCTAATTTAATTGCAGAGAAGAATGCAGGAGAAGTTAAATGTACATCTCTCTGTTCCTGGAGCTACTGTATGTAACTTTACTGTCTGATCCTACTTGGATCCCGAGCATGGCAAACATAAGAGAAGACAGGGATGTCTAGTGCAAAATTAATATTGTGATTAATCTACACTCCAGGGAAGTCTATAGCATCCACAGGATGAGAAATATTTTATATAATGTTCTTCATTGTATGCTCGACCTCATGTAAACTATGCGCTTTGTTTGTATTGTGAAGACTAAAAGACAAAAAAGTGTTATTTTGTCATGATCTTAATGAAAACTTAACTATATAATTTTCAATTCAGGTCAATTTCTGTTTACCATTTTCAGCCCCATTTCACAGACCATAATTATTTCTTTCTGTCACTTAAAGTGCTGTGAGTTAAAGGCCGAGTTGAATATCCTGTTGAGTATTCACTAAACTCACTAAACACTTAACAGCTTATTAGCGCACCAAACACACCTAAGTCACTCACCTACTCACTCACCTTTTTTTTTCCTTTTTCAAACTTGTGTCAGAGGTGAAGAGTAGCCACATAGTCAGTTAATTTACTCTCTGCGTTCTGAGTTTCTATTTGTTCTTCATGAGATTTGTCAGTGCTTTTTCACATGTAGGTCTATAAATACTATGGAGGCTGGAGTCTAACAGTAGTCAAGCCTGATGTGATAATATCTAGGTCTCTCTCATAAAAGGCATCAGCCATCCAAAGCAGAGTCTCTATTATTGCCCAGTTAAAGCACCAGTCTGTGTTTCACACACTGACACGCACCATTACATTAGAAAGGGATCCCGGCCCATTTGCTCCGTTCTCCTGGAATAACAGGGTTTTGAAGCTTGGTACTCTGGCTAGTTTCAGAGAACCCATTAAAGACATGATTAAACTACTCATACTGTTATTGCTCCCTTAATGTTTTAAAGGGGCTATTTGTACGTTTTCTCTGCCGACAAAAATGGTTTCTTGCCGGGAGCAGGTGGTGGTGATTGTTGCTTCGGTCATCATTGCGTTTACTAAACAAGAGCTTATAATACGCCCTCTGGGCAGCACTACGTCCTCAGGGAAGATTGGAGGCTACAGTGAGTCGCTGTCAGAAAGTGACAAGACAGGCTGGGGCTAGCTGGTTAGCGTGCTAACTTCAGACAAGCGTTAACAATGGTGTTGCTTTCCACCGATGGATACAGCTCTTGGTGAGTAAAGGAACGAAGATTGATGCTGAACTCACAACTATTCTTCCAAAGTGCTGTGAATGCTAACGCTGGCTAGCAAGGTGTTAATGCTAGCCAGTTTTAGCAATAGCAAAACTTACAAGTAGCTCCTTTAATGGACTCAGTTAATTTCTTTGTCCTTCTTTTACATTTTTGGGGGTTGGGGTCTCCTGGGGTCTTTCTTTTTTAAATTATAAACTTGACTGTTGCTCCTAAATGTGTCCCTGCTCTATAAATAAAGAGTTGAACTGAATTAAGCAGATGGGATGTCTGTTCTATATTAAGCCTACAGTACATATCTAATGGTGGGAGGCTGCGGTGGTCTATATTAAGGAGCACACCGATTAAAAATACCCCAAAACACAGCAATAGACAGGCCCAGAAAAATTTCCATTTTGCTATTCTGAGGGGAGCTAACAAAAGAAAATTTTGAAATGAAATAACAGGCTATTTATGTTGAGTTCCAGAAACACATAATGGCTGTAGTCGGGACAGTGTGATGGCTCTGGCGGTTTGTGTTTTCCTTTCCTCTGAAGTCCGTCTGCATTTTGAACAGTCTCTGCACAACATCTAATTATAACAAAAATGGTTTATATATTAAGTGTTATTACTTTCTTCATCCATTCAGGGATATCACTTAGAGCACTGAGAGGACCAAAGCAGTCATTTTCTAGTTTATACATATTTTCTAGTTTTAATTCCACAGTCAGGATATTGTATGTAATGTTGTAATCTCTCTCAAACAATTATACAATACATACTACAAAAACAACTTGCTACCAGAACACGGCTTTTTATTTCTACAAAAAACCTTTTACAAAGTTGTGTATACATTGCCTGTTAACACAAAACATGTCCTCCCATGAAACCCTTTTTGAAACATTTTATTCATGTAGTTTTGCATTGTCGCCGCAATACATTCAGTTCTCCTTCACATTTCAACTAGGAGTAAAGAAAGGTTAATTAAGTGTGTGATCAAAACCATCAACAATGTTACGTTAATTCTTCAACTTCAGCTAAATCTGTCTTTTATAAGCACAGAAACACTACTGCAAAGCACGAAAATACACTGACACACCAGCAGAGCACGCACAAACACAACCTCACACACTCGCATACTAAATCACCACCTAAATAAGTTGGAAATCCATTTCTGACAGAGAATGAGATGTCAAAGGTCTGTTCGCAGCAGTCAGAATGATCTAAGACACAAATGACTCAACATGAGTGGGCATTCTGATTTTTCACACTTGTGTGCCAGTAAACACTTTGGCTGGTTGGCTCACGACTGTGGCCCACTCTTTCCAAGTGTATAATCAGTCACATTAATGAGAATGGTAATGTGATGCAGAAGAATTAGTCCAGGTCCTCAGGGTTAAGTCTCAGGAGGCCTTGGAAGAGAAACTAGCTGCCTTGGCTGTAGACTCGCTGAGCTTTAAAAAATAATGTGACCCTGCTCTGAGCTTTCCTGAGCAAAGCTACCGAGACGCCTGACAACAATAACAAAATGTCCTGACTAAATAACAACATTTTGCCTCTGAAACCGCTTTGACCAAATCAATATTGCTCTCCTGTTAATCATGCTGACGCAAGCTGTCGTGGGGGGCTGAAAAAGAGCTCTGGTACACACCCACAAACAAACACAGTGGATTTCCATGAGCTAGGAGTGTTTGTGAAGAGAACCCCAGGCTATTTCTATAACTAGTCTCCCCTGTGTGTGTGTGTGTGTGTGTGTGTGTGTCCCCTGGTACTTAGATGAACGAAAACTAGTTCACCAAAATACAGCAGCCACTCCGGGAAAGTGATCTGCTTTAAAATGTATCACTGCATCCACTTACACAGACACTCCTCAGCCTTCAGTCTAACTAAATATCAGCTCCTCAGTGAAAACATCAGTGGTTGTTAGCTGAGCTGCTTTTACAGCCAGACTGTGTGTAAGCAAGTGCTTGTGCTAAAGCTTGTGTTTGTCTGTTTTTGTTTCTTCATCCAGTTTGATTTGCGCCTCGCTCTCTTTCTTACTCTTCTCTTTCTCTCCAGGCTCTTCATTAGTTTGTGTGCACTAATGAGTGATACCTAAAACTTGCCAGAGGCTCAGCTTTACAGCTCTACCCAGTACAGGGTGGCCTATGTGGTGAGCATCACCTCTTAGCTTCTGCTTTTTGGTTTGGCTCGCTGCCTGGTGTAGCCGGTGGTGCTAAGGTGCATTAATGAGCCACTGAGCCAGCCTGTATATGTCTGTATGTATGTGTGTGTTTTTTGTATGCGTGTGATGACTGACGAGTCCTCCGGCTGCCACTGCATACTCCCCAATCCCCTCCTCCTGTATCCACTATCCAGGAATCTATTCATTTCAATCAGGTGAGTGTTTCAGCAAGTGTCCTTGATTGCTGGCAGAGAGACCTCTTCCATAACGCACACACACAAACACACACACACGCACACGCACACGCACACGCACACGCACACACACACACACACACACACACACACACACACACACACACACACACACACACACACACACACACACACACGCACATACCCACATGCGTACTTTCCACTCATTTCCCTATCTGTTCTGTTTCACACTTTTACATTTGTAATCCTCACTCATTTGTAATTTTGCTTCTGCATGTTAGCCTCAAGAGAGAGAAACTAATTTCAGGAGTGAAAAGGGATTATCAGATGCAAACGAAATCTCCCCACCTCCAGACAAAGATACTGATGTAGACTTTTCATGGGAACAAAAAGTGACTCAAAGCCTGCTTCAGCCTGGATGGCAACTCTCAAGGAAGAAACAAGTCAACTGCCACGCTGGCAATTACTCCTTATCAGCACCAGGGAACCAACTTGACAATGGCAAGGAAATGCTGAGCTGCTGGCCCGTGAAACACAAGCAGAAGTGACTGCGGAGAGCATAATCAGCTTTCCCTCTTAACTTTTTGTGAATTTCACGAAATGACAAGCACATAAATAAGAAGTGAGGTGGCCATGGTGATCTATCGAGGTAGGTCATTAGGTGTCTATGTGTGTGTGCACGTCACATAAAGCATGTGAAGCATCCTAGCTGTTACAACCAAGGAGTGTTATTATATTAATGAAGGCTCCTCACAGCGGCTTGGTCTTTTCTTCTGTGGACTGACTCAGACGTGCCAAAACAAATAATCCCCATCACATTTTCACTGGCCTCATTGTATTAATGCCAGACCAACTAGGGGACACTGTCATATACCCACCTAACCTCACACACACAAGCAGAGCCACACACGCACTTTCGCACACAAAACCCAGCCTGCTTGACTACTAAACAAGCCGAGGAAACCATGGAGACACGCGCTGAAGATGTAGAGACAGAGATAAAGAGAGGGAAAGCATCTATGTTTGGAGCCAGCTGGTTATAGCCTGCAAGACAGTAAATTAACCATCTGATTAAGATTTGAAAAGCGGCAAAGGAAATGAACATAATGCATCCAATTAACAGAAGAGACAGCAATAAATACTGAGCTTCCAGCAGTTGTTACCTCTGCCTTGGAAATAGCTCCAGAGATTGACGATTTTACTGCCATACGGTCACCACTTGGTGTCATTTATCCTATATAGTTATAGTCTATATTGCTGCCATTGTCGACTTCACCTTTAATGTCAGGGCCTGGTCAAACAGAGATGAGAGGCAGTGAAAAAGGTGGACGAAAAGACAGACAGAGTAATTGCTCCCAATGTCTTTAGAGCCTTATCTTATGAAAAGGGACAGAAATACGAACTAAAGAGCAAACAGTGGCGCCCCTCAGCTTTCCATCCATTATACTGTGAGCCTGGAGCTGTCCTCCTATTACGGCCTAAGCCCTGTAGAGCTTCAAAGCTACTTTGTTGTGGCCGTTAATGGTGATGATGACAGCAGAGAGGCTCTCTATGCCAGGTGAAGCCGTCCGAGCCAAAAAAGCAGAGAAAAAGAGAAAAAAAAAAAAAATCAAAAATTAATAAAGGCTCCCCACAAGAGAGGAGTGGCACTGTCCAGCAGGCAAGTCACAAAAACTAAAAAATCTCACTCAAGAATAACTGCCATCTTTAACATTTGGCAGAAGCAGTGCTCACCAGTGTTTCTGTAACTAAGCACTCAGCTGATCCCCTCGGGCCAGCACAATTAAAGACACGCTAACTGAGAGTCATCAATAACGTAAAAATTGAGGAGAAAAAAAAATGGTTCCATTATGAGTTAGGGGCATGCTGGGAAAGCAGGAGGCAGATCTGAAAGTTTAATCACTGCTGCATGTTTCTATGAGTTGGGTTTTTTTGGCCAAGGCATGTGTTTACTTGCTGTTACAACAACAACATGGCTTTTATTGCTATTCCTCTCCAACATGCATGCAAGTGGAAAAACTCAGTCAATGCTTTTCCCTTGTTGCAGTGCCCTTAATGTTTCATGGTACATGACATATCTCAGCCCTGCAAGAGCAAGCTCTCAGGCACTTTCTCTCTTGTTTATTACTTCAGTTTAGACTCTGAGATCGTGTTTCCCTGCACTGCTGCTGCTGCTGCTGTTGCACAGAGCCAGGGGAGAGCGTGGCTGAAATAAAACAGACAGAACAAGCTAGGCTATTTATAAAAAGCAAGCAGATAATTGTTGAAAAGGTTAGAGCAGCCACAGCAGGTGACGAGTGAGCTGCGTGCTGATGCGCACTACAAGATGTCGAGGCAGCACGGTGATGACGACGCCAGGTAAGAACAGGGTCAAAAAGAGCAGTTGATCAGAGGAGATACACTGATGAAGAGTTCTGTCAAAATCAATACACAGTGAGCTGAAAACAAGCAGATAGCTACCACACAACCAAATTAGAATCAACGCTTGAACATTTTGGCTAAGGCCGCTACGCAGACATCCTAAGCCTATAAGGTGCCGCTGCTCCTCATACTATATTTAGAAGAGCAGGCTATACAAAACCGCAAAGAACACATAATAACAGCAACGAACTAATGTTTCCATTTACCACGCAGCAGGCAAATTGTACATCCCATAATTGTGATAAAACAACTGAGCGCTCGAATGTCAAAGAGGAGGATTAGAGAAATGTTTGAAGTGTTGTCACATCAAACACACATCAGGGTAAACTGGAAAAAGGAAACTTTATTTATATTATATGTACAAACGAAATTTCCCACATTGGCAGAGACATACTCACATACTCAGACAAAGACGCAAGATGCACCCAAACCAGAGCCACAGTGAGGCTGCAGCCAATCTGATGGATGTTTTGAATAATGTCAGTTAAATGGACATGCTCATGGCATACTACATAAATACATATTCCACCAGTTGGGGAAGGGAATATTTTCCTTATTAATCATTCACTCTCTCGTTCGTCCATTTCTTGCCTAGTTCCTTGCTGAACATATTCTCTCAAAAACTCTCACCCTTGAGTTACCTAGTCCCCCCGACATCCTCTCTGCCCGCCTCGCTCAGCAGCCAGAGAAACGGCAGTCAGTCAAGCTCAGAGACCTGAAGGACCATGTATCATTTGACGACAGAGGCTGATAGATGCCTGACTGACTGCCAAACCCTGGGATGTGTTACATGAGTCAAGCACAAACACTCCTCCATTGTACAGATATGCATTTGCACATGTATCCATCATCGCCATGTGGGAGGTGTGCGTTTGTCTTTGTGCCTGTGTATGTGTGTGTCACGCTGGTCTGAGCAAGAAAAGCCTTGCAAGTGTCCATCTTAGTGGCGCCATGGGAGGATGGAGGTGGCCAAGCACAGGCTCCCAGAGACTGGATGATGAGGTGGGAGGATGTGGGACGACGGGGTCTGATTCGGATGTTTAGAGCAAATCAAGCTGCTAAGAATGGAACCGTGAATGTGCACGAAAGGAACTACTGACTAGATAGCACATGAACACACACAACACACAAAAAAACACCCTTTCCTGTCTCTTGCCTTCTCCTTTCCACAGAAACAAACGTCTGAGCGAACAAGCAAATTAAGCAAATGGCAAAGCCTGGCCTGAGCTCTGAATGTCACAGTCAGTCATTGCAGCCTCCCTCTAAGTGATGCAGACAGAGAGCCATTCTGATTGCCCCACCAGTCAAGCCAAGGGGTGAAAAACATTTACATGCAAATACGAATGACCCACTAGCTACTGTGAGCACGCTAGCTATGGTATTCTGAATGCACAGCAACCAGAGAAAACCCCAGCACTGAAGACTTGCCAATCAACAGCTCTATTGTAACTGCACACAGGCTTTAGAAGTAGCTGTTATGTGTGCAGGATATCAATTATTTTTTGCTTTTGTGTCTTATTGGTTTGTGACTGCCATTGTTACTGCTCCTTGTATCAAATAAAATTAATGTTAATGAATTCAGCGCGGGACCTAATGTACTGCATCAACAGATTTGCTGTGAAGATGGTTAAATCCTTTCTTTCATTTCCACATAACTCCTCAGTATACAGACCGTCTACCATCCTCACAGAATCCACTCATCTCTGTCAGCGGCGTTAATACCATGTAATCAATCACCCACTTTCAATTTGAACAATTATAATCCATAACCCATCATAACAAACATGCCTCTCTATCATATTGAGCGGTTAGTATCAGGGGACAGATTGCTGGTGGACTGCCTGGGTCTCCAGGGGTCTTCGACAGGGGGGAGACCTTGGCTCTGTTCCTGGCCGTCACCCACGGCTGGGATACTTGGATGGGGAACCCGCCTGCTGTCACCAGACCTGTTGCCTCCAGATGGGTCCTGGGTCTGATTCTGAGATTCCCACCCTCAGAGAGCACACTCCGTCCTCGTCCTCCTCCTCCGTTCCTTATTTCATCTCTTCAGCTTCTCGTCAAATGAAAAGTACATCAAACTTGACCTTCCCTTCATCCCTTCACCACTTATTAACAAAGCCCAAATCACCATCCTTTTGTTCTTTAACCTTGACACTCAGCTTTTAGCTCCATGTGATGCTTTCATCTCATCTCTCACTCTTTGGCTCCAGTTTCTTGGCTAAAATCCCTTCATTGTGTGTGTGTGTGTGTGTGTGTGTGTGTGTGTGTGTGTGTGTGTGTGTGTGTGTGTATGTGTGTTGGAGTGCATGCACACATGCTCGGGAGATGAGCAGACGCACTGCACAGCAAGACCTCTTTGATTCAGCACAGCAGAGACCCACAGCGAGGCTGTACATTAATTGGTGCTTCTGAGCCATTAATTTAGGCGAGTACATTCAAGGACCCACTTTCCTTCCACTTTTCAACAGCAACCGAGGCTGAACAAGCATCCTCTCAAGACTCTTCCACTATTTCCCACCTCTTCTCCCTTCTCTCAGCTCATGGCCTCCTTTCTGCTCCGTGCCTCTCTACTTTTCCCAATTACCTTACAGTTCAGCTTAACCCATAAACCATCAACGTGTCGGTGCCCCCTCCTTGCCTCACCTGCTCTTCGTTCTCTCTTCACTTCATCGCAGAGTGAGGAGAGACAGCAGGTCACAGTCTCTGCTCCGTCCACTTCGCCAACTGTCCCGCGCACGGTGCCAGCAAGCCAGAGTTTTCTTTTTGTTTTTTCAGCATGACTGACTCCCCCAGGTCACTGAACACATTAAGCTGTTAATTACCTTAAAGCACAAAACAAGTGGTAGCTTGGCAGCAAACTGCGCAGACATTTACATTTTTTTTTCTGAGTGTACAGTCACAAACTTAAAACCAGAACATGAGAGAGACGAGCAGAGACCACAGCGGCAACAGCTGAAGCTGCAGCTCCAGTAGTAAACAATTCTGTCAGCAGCAGGACCAGACAACGCCAAAGAGAACATTTTCATTTTATTTTTTGCAGCTTCTCTGCAACCATAAAACTACAGGATAGAGCCATTTGGGCTGGAAGTTCCCCTAAGAAATGAATCAGCTATAAAACAGCAGCACGATAATACCAGTCTGGTCCACAGGGCATGCTTTTTTCAGATTCACGCTGTGCTGATGCGGGAAATGATTCAGGATGTGTGTGACCAGCATCCTCTCCGCAATGTCTCCCACCATACAGTAGTTAAACTGTGCCTTATTAGTGATCTGCTTAGCGTTCATAGTACCTGGCATGGGGAATAAAACCGAGGAGGTGTACAAACTCTGTCTGTGAGCGCTATAATAGAAATAAGTGTTGCTATTTATATCATGTCAGAGAAGAAAAAATATTATTATTGCGGTATGGCTGCTGGCGCTGGATATGTTGCTCCAGGCTTTGTGCTTGTGGTGGCTTGTTGCTTAGCTGTGAATGTGTGTATGTGTCTGTCTTCAAGTGTGTGCGTCAGTGTGCCAGTGTGTATTCATGTATTCCGGGTGGTATATGGGACTGGCCTGTCCTCTCCCTTCCTGACCATGGCCCCTCATTAGTCTCTCCTCTTGTTAACAAACTGGGGCTCTGCTGACACCAAGACTTCATAAGAGTGCGAGAGAGACAGACAAAGTGTGTGTGTATGTGTGTGAGAAAGAGAAAAGGGTGGGAGGCGGCGGGGGTATGTGAACGCAACTTAATGACAAGCAAACAGGCCGTGAAAAAACATTCAGCTCACACACTGACTGTTTATTCGTGTCCAGGAAGTAAACGTTGGTGTCTGTCTCTGTCATGTCTGCCTGTCTTTTCATGCTGTCTCCCACAGTATCACTCATGGTCTTTTGCCAGCGGGATGGAGTTTATACTCATGGAAAAGTCTCTGTCTCACTGCTGCAGAGAATGGAAGAATCCCCTCTGCCTACCTTATTCAGATATAGGAAAGACACACATGCAAGAGCACACTCCCCCTGTGGAGGTACAATAAGCCTACATGGAATGCCAGTTTTACCAACGGGAAGCATCTTTATTCAACAGCCACTTGGCCTTTGGTGATAGCAGCTGCATTCTTTGTTCCTGTCATACTGGGCCACCTCAGGCTTACACAACATGATACTGCTCCAACTTCTCCACTACATTCTGTCACAGTTAAAGGGCATAGACAAAAAATATTGAAATCATACACTTTGCAGACTCCGAGGAGAGGATAGCCTGTGGCTGCCAATGACAGCGGCCATAAGAGAAAGCTTTCAAAGAAAAATGAAAGAGTACTTATTATTTACTATATCAGGCTTCCTTCTTTGAACTCTCTCATCTACTCGAGCTGCTTGGCATTGCACTGGATGTATAAGAGCCATGAAACAGACGGAGAGATGAGAGCGAAAGGAAGACATGGCTGGAAAAACAAGTGATTAAAAGATAAAAGGAAGAGAGCAGATGATGAGGGAGCAGCAGTGTGTGATTAAGTGGCAGAGGTGGTCCCATTGGGCTATAGTCCTTATTGCATTTTAATGGGTGGGCTGGATGATCCTTGACCCTTTGTGAGGCAGTGGTAGCACCTTAGTGCAGATCAAACTGCCAGGCTCCACAACCCCCCCTGGAAGGCATCTGGGCCTTGAGAATGAGGTGTGTTATTTGTGTGTGTGCATGTGAGGGCTCACAGGGTCACAGGCAACCGTGTTTATCCTGCTGCTATGGCAACCCTCATAGTAGCCTTGGGCAAAAATCAACAAGCAAAGCCATATGTGTGTGTGTGTGTGTGTGTGTGTGTGTGTGTGTGTGTGTGTGTGTGTGTGTGTGTGTGTGTGTGTGTGCACGAGAGAGAGAGAATATGTGAAGCGGGGATTTAAAAAGATGAGGTGTGTGATTTTATATAAGTCTTCAATTCATACATTTCAAAGAGCTGCCCCCTCCTCCCCCTCCGTCTTTCCCCCTCTCCGCCAGTGCGGCTGGCCTACACCTCAATCATCAGGCCCTCCTTTTCACCTTCTCTTTCTCCAAGCTCCACATGCTAAGTGGGAACATTGTTACGGTCAATTTGTCCCATTCAGGGTCCCAGTGGGCAGTGTCCCTGCCCTGACAGCCTGCAGACAGAGACCACACTGCCTGAGAGGCCTTGACATCAAGGTCCAGAGGAGAGGGGAGAAGGGGGAGGAGGGAGGAAAGTGGAGGATAGGAAAGCGAAGGACAACAGGGAAGGGGGGGAGAACAGGAGAGGAGAGGTAATGAGGGGAGCAGTGGTATGGAGGCAGAATGTGCAAAGGAAAACAAGCAGGGGGCAAATGCCAAAGAGAATGAATGACAGAAAAAAAGAAAAGGAGGCTGAGGTGCCAGGTTTAACACAAGCCCCCAGACCCAGCAGCTCAATAGTATTTCCAACCAGTCTGTCAATCACACACTAGACTGATGTAGATGGTGACAGCTCTGCTTCCACAGAGGACACCTCTAATCCATCTGCCTGAGTTTGGCCTAAACCCAGAGAAATACAAGACAGACCAGACAAGCTCACGGGAGTCAGAAATGCAGGTGCTCCTGCACATATATTTGGTGCAATATTGAAATGCAATTGGAGTATGATTTATTTTTTCCAAGGAGAAACTTAAGCCAAGGGGTCACTGAAGGGTTGGTTTAAGAAATCACTTTTTCTCCATTACTTCTGGAGGCATGTGAAGTTTTCATTGGGTTTACTTCCTACCAACAAAATAGTTCTGATGAAAAAACTGTTGACAAGGTGTTGATCATGCAGAGTGATGGGGCACTGTTTCTGGAAAGACGTGTTATTTTTACAACTGTGCACACCACAAATGAAATTCCATTCATCTCCACTGTACTGGGGTGGAGGCAGTAATCAGAGTCAGATTTCTCAAAACTTGGGAATATAAAACAGAAACAATCTCCATGGTTAGATACTGAACCACTGGATAGAAGTGAGGAAACATTTTTTTCTAAGTATTTCTGTAATCTGGCTGAGTTAGCTTGAGGATCATGAAGTGCATAAAGAACACTAAAGTGAACACCTATTGCACTTTCATAAAGTTGGGGAATGTTAAGAATATTTTAAGATGAAGCAGCACAGGTCAACAAATACACTGACTTTTCATGGGTCAAGCTCCAAAAACACTACATCCTACAATTCCCATAATGCAACTCAATGGTGCCATTCATTAGGACTGCCTGTCTTTTAAATGTCCACTTCTTTCAAACCATACTCCTTCAGTAAGACTCCTCACTTTTAAATCTTGTGCCCAATCACAGATAATCCTGATAACAAACTTGGAAACCTCGCTCCAGACCAGAATCCTTTTTCTTTTTTCTTTTTTTTTTTTTTTTACAGGCTTAATAATACTCCTCATGACAATTCAAATGACCTCCATGTGTCCTTTTAAGAACAAGAGAGCTCATAACTTAAATCATAAGGGAGGGATGAAGAAAGTTTTTAGGGAGGACCCCAGCTGATAACCCAGGCAACATTCCCACTCTCACCCACTCAAACTTTGCTTTAATATTGAATTCAAGTTTCTACATAAAGTAAGATTTAAGCCATATGTTCTGCAGTCAGGTTGTGGAAGAAAGTACATTGATGAGGTTAAACTTTATGTCCTTACTTTGGCCTGAACTTGTCTGGCAAATTAAGCTTTGTCTGTCCCATCTGTGTATTTTATTTCTATGCTGGAGCTGCCCCAGGCCCACAGGTGATGTAACCCTCAGCAGGGTGTGCAGCGGGGAGGTGGGAAAGAGGGATTAAGTCACTGTGTAAAGGCACCTGTTATTTTAGCACATAGGGCACAACACTTGCTCCGAGGCAAGGGGTGCAGAGCGGCTGTTGGCGTCAGAAACCAGGCACAAACAGGGCACCCATTCAGCCAAGGCTGGACAGTGCTGAATCGCACTTGTGTAGGGCACAGACAGACTGACTCACACACATGCACACACATGACAGGAAGGCAAACAGACACAATGTGATGAACAATTTGCCTTGTGTTTCTCTATCACAGGCATATAGGCAAACTCTCACTCTGTTTCTCTCTTTTAGTTTTCATCTGCGCGTACACACACACACACACACACACACACACACGCACACACACACACACACGCACACACACACACACACACACACACACACACAATTCTTCAAATTAATTGGCAATTCAGACTCCACAGTACAGACAGCAGGGATCTGTCAAGGCCATGTGTGTATGGTGCGATGTTGCAGATCGCCCCAAATTAACTAACTTTATAATAAATCACTGGGCACTGCTAGCCAAGGATTAGCCAAGCTCCAGTGAGCAGTTTGTTAAGCTGCGAGGAGAAGCACTTGGGATGGAGAAAATACAGCCAAAAACTGACATCAGCAATGGGACCTTGGAACGGTACAAACCCCCCGCCTGGTTTCCTGGGCACACATTTAGCCCTGTTATCTGAGTTCTCCATTGACACAAAATGCTGCTCCTATATTAGGCTTTTACTTGGAGTTATTGCTTTTTCTTCAGTTGGGGTTTCACCGCTAATCACTTTTAGTGTTCAGGACATCAGCTCTAACATCAGGTACGCTGCTCCTTCGATTGCTTTCCTTATGTTTGCCTTACATAATTCTCTGTGCAATCTTGCCCCCTACTGAGTCATTTCTTTTGGCAGGAGTAATGCTTCCTACACTCTGGTTATTTACATACTGACTGAGAAAACATTTATCCCCTCTCCCCTTCCTGCAGAAAGAAATTAAACTCTCTAGAGGAAGCTTATTATAAATTCCTTCAATATCATCAAAACAAAACTGTCTCTTGTGAAACTATTACAGAGTTAAATCTTGACAAAGGGCTAATATTTTTGTAGTGGTTACAGTAAAATTAACAGCAAACATCAGTGTAGCTGCTCCAAGGTCTGTCTCTTGATAATTTCATTTCCCTGATCTTGTTCACAAGCCTGTGCTGTACTTGGTGAAAGCATAACATAATATAATAAGTATTATTTTGGGGTAGATTTACACTCAAAACTTTCTAAAGATGACATGAAGCAACAGCAAAAGAAAGTGTTGGTTCTATTCTCAGCTCTCTTAAAGTGTTTTGTCCTTTGCTCCTGAACAAATGAAAACTAGATCCAGTACAATAAGAGGATCAGAGATCGTATTAGACAGGTATTTTCTGTGTTGTCTACTAATTCTTTCCTTCTGATAGCATTTCTCTTGTAATTACTGGTGGCGTGATGGGCCTACCAGAGGATGTCAGTACATGTGAGAAAAGGCCACCACTCTTACTCTGTCATGCCAAAGAAGCAACGACACTCAGATGATTAGACAATATCTAGTTTATGATCATCTCTCCTTTCATCTGCCTCCTGTTTCATCTCATCGCCTTTCCTTTCACCAACTACTCTGTCTCCCTTCTGTTACTGTGACAAAGGTCTGAAACAGAGTCTGGTGCAGTACATCGCCCCCTGATGTAGCATCGGAGCAGCAGAGAGGAAGGATTTACTGTATGTGTAACCTGCGGCAGCAACCCCCCTGCCCTGGCTGTCAGGAGGGGCTGACAGCCTGGAGGAAGAGGAATTAAAGAGGCTCTTGTCCTCCAAGAGCTGATTGACACAGTCAGTGCGACAGGAAGGTTAGTGGAGGTGCTGGTATTCCCTTGGCTGTGTCTACCCTCGCACTGGACGAGCAAAACTGTCTCACTTTCTTTAGTGCCCCCCCCCATTCCTACTCATTATAGGAATTCTCTGACCCTCGGGGACTTCACTTACTTCTCTGTCTCTCTTTCCAGTCCACAAACCTCAGCGTTGGACAAAAGGCAGCTGAAAGGCTATTTGAATTTGAAACAGGGGCCACAACAAAAACATGCAGCTCCCAAATGGAGAAACTTTAGGAGACTTGGAGCCAGCTATTGAGTGTTAGCGGTCCTCACACAGAAAGCACACAAAAAAAATTTGATTCTGACACTATCCAACCAACCAGCTCAATGTACTGTAAAGATAACAGCTACTGCAGAGGGAGAGAGGAGAGAGAGGGAGGGAGGGATGGCATGTGCCTGAAGGCAAGGGTAGTGGACACCAGGGGCCCAGCGGGTAGGACTGTAGTACACACACAACCGCTAGCAGTTAACATACCATCAAAACAACACACACTATACAAACAAACAATAAACACACACACACACACACACAGAGGGGCACATTATGACCAATCCCACAGTGAAGACACGCTGTCTGTGCTTCTACAGCTCTGCAACTTGAAAATTAGGTTTTGTTATTAAGTTTTAAAATCATTTCATGTGGAAACAGGGGAAATCCCTGTGACACAGCAAAGAAAGTCCCAAATTTCACAATTAAATAGTTCCTTGTGGAAAACACTGACAATGAGGTGTTACGGGGACAGCAATGTAACTTATCATAATGTAGGATAACAAGTGATCTTGGTCATACATAACTGTTTCATTTTCAACCCAACAATCCGAGTCGTGTCAATACCCAATCAATACATGGATGGCGAAGCGCCTCTTCAGGTTCCGGACAGCTGAAAGCTGCTTGTTTTGTGCGTGGCTGCAAGCTACGCAGTATGAAATTGAAAATCATATAATGAAACCTACTGTGGAGCCAAGACGCGAAAAAAAATGTAGATCAGCCCGGTATTGTATACTGATTTAGTTGGTTCTAACCATTTCCCTCAACAACATTCCTTCATCTAATCAGAGTCAATACAAAGCATCAAGGCGCGACAGAGCCTGTGCCCAGAGCGCAGCACCACCACCACCACCCACCCACCATAGACCTCCACACCGGACAGCTCGGGTCACTTACCTCAGATTATCAAGGGAATGGTGCCGCCGAAACAACGTCTGTATGAGTCAACTGTGTGTCCCACTGGAAACAAAAAATCCGGGAGTGATCAGAGGAGAGGGGAGGCTCGTTAGTGCGTTACAAGATCCTGTGTAGGGCTTTGTAAACTACTCCTCCCTGTCGCACCTGTCTCTGGCAAAAACTGATCCCGTACGCCGGCCTGACATCCCTAAGACAACTGTCTCAGGGGTTGTGTGTCCGTGCCCCCTGCTAGTTTCAACACACACACACACATACACACACGCGGCACCACCTGTCCCCGGTGCAAAACAGCCCACAAAGAGCTTCTATGTCGCGTAACGACACATGGCATTCCCCGTTAGTCTCTGCAGCAGTACTCCCTCACAGACAGCCGTCCGAGATCCCCAAGTAATCTGGAAACGCTGGAAGCAGCGACTGATGAAAAGGAGCACGCAGTAATAACCCATCCAGCACACCACTGGCACCAAACCAGCTGCAAATTACATCTGCCGCTCTCGTCGCTCGCCCAGTTGTGTTATCAATCTTCCGTCCCCACAATAGTTGGTCTATTTTGCCGCTGCGCACGACTGCCGCTCTGTCATTGCTGCGTCTTTTCCACCTCGGCTCTCACTGAAAGAAAAGACTGTCCCTCTGTCTGCTTGTGCGCTCCACTTCCACACAGAGCCAGGCTCAGGATCCAGCGCGGGGCAAAGTCCCATTCATCGGTTTATTAAAAATAGTTCCTGTTCCATGAGCCGCACTCAGGAGCTTTGGTGAGGCGGGAGGACCACGGCGTTTGTCTTCTAGCGGTAGTATGAGCTACAGCATCTCCAGCACTGCTCCCTGCTGTCATCCACAAGAGACTCCTAAAGCCTGTTAGTGCCAAAACCTGAAGCAGAATTATGCAGCGACTGGAATGGAATTGATTAATGACTAATTGGGTTTCATTTTGAGGCGTCCAATCCCTAAACATCTCATAAATATCAAAGCCGAGCTGCTCGTTGCAGTAGAAAGTTGCATATCGTGTGTCGACTAAAATTTTATGGTGGCAAAATGCCGTGTGAAACTGGTTACCGGGGGCGCACACCTGAGACAGAGCACTGTTTTTTGACTAAAGTTTATTCCAAGGAACCTTTATACTTACAAGACAAACAATCGACGGTTTATTAAATATCTGAACGATGCTGACGTTAAAATAAAATCACAAGGCTGATTCAAAGCAGCTCGACCATAGTAGTGAGCTTTATTACTAATATTTCTGCATGTAAAATGGTTAAGCAGCATGGAAAGGACCTGAGGAGACTCACTGCACCAGCAGATCACAAAGTGGCAGAGTGCTAGAAACTAGAAGAGATGATGATACATTTTGATCGTTTCTATGCAAGACAGAACATTTCATGTCGGTTTTAGCCTACTTTTTTGTCAGTTGTAATTTTTCTTTGGCTCTATTAAGATCAAATGGGCAATTTAGAATATTTCTCAAACACTAACTATGAAGCAGCTTTAAACTAGACAATAATAGGCTACATATTGACTGGAAATTATTTTTTTAAAATAATTTTTTAATCTAATTATGCCATAATTTTAAAGAAAACCTATTCACTGTAAAATAATTCAGTGACTTTGAAAGCTGTCTTTCACCAGCTGTTTCCATTCCTGAGTTTAAGGTCTTTTTGTTTGCATCTTCTCATTGAGCCTAAATTAACACAACAGAGGAATAATTTAGTCTCATTAAACCTTAATAAACCTCTAGCCCAGCACAATGGTTGCTCTATACAATTTGGGGGGTTTGTGCTTAAATCAGGTGTGTTTTTAGTAACACTTCCATGAACATTGTTCCTCCTCACACTGACCCCAAAATGGTCTGTACTTCTGGCTAAAATTAATTACCATATGGAAAACCATTTATGTACAGCAGTGTCAGTGGATAGCACCGGTGCTGTGTTATAGGCTACAGTGTGTGTTAAAGGAGTTAAGACCTACTGGACCTCTCCATGAAATTGCTAGGAGCCTAAGCCACTTTTAAGCTTTGATTCATGAATAATTAATTCCTGAAATAATGACTTCTACAGGCTTGAAGGCTCATGTGTGTCGCTCACTCTCTTTATCCTCTTAATAATACTCCCAGCAATCTGACAGCCTTTTTGATACAATCAGCTAATCAGTGGTGCCAAATCAGATGACTCAACCTCTGATTTGGGAGAACAAGAAAGAAAGTCCTTGCTATTAGTCAATGGAATGCAGCCTACGAAGGTTTTTTATACAAGATTTAATCCAAAAACATATTTTGTATGAGATCTTTCATGTATACGTAAAGGTCTTAAAATAATCACTTTCTTTAATGTCAGCAGTAATTTTGGCTGCTGGGAGCTATTTTGAAAGAAATGCAAGGAGGCTTTATAAAAGGCTTTCTCTTGGCACATTATGGTTAACAGTATACAAATTCCTATTTTTAAGCTGTTTAGTGACGTTCTGTGGAGCTTATAGTATGACATTGATATTATTGTAGGACATTGTTTTGGTTTGCTTGTTGTTTGCTGTTTTGTTTTGTTTTTACTTATCTGAATTTACACAGCCAAATATGCCTGCACCAGCACTGTAATACTTATTAACATTATTCATCCTGCTTACCTTATCATCACATGCTGCCTGTGACTTTGTAGCCTCCACAATTAAAAAGAAAGTTTCCTTTGTCCAGAGGAGACCTGCTGAAAGTCTTTGTACAAGCTGATTGCAGTTACAACAGAGGACGCCGCTCTGACAGCAGTATCATTATTCAGACAGAAATAGTTCCGCCAACAGTAGAATAATGATGAGTTCTCCTTACTCACTTGAATGCTGCCGCTCTATTACTCTCACATACAAAACCAACAAGTCTCATGTGTCTATAAGAACCTAAATCAAGGTGTCCTGTCTTCTCATAACATGCCGCCCACACTTAAAACAAGATAGCTTTGAGAGCCTGGGACAAGAGAGCAAATCAATTCACACTGTGAAATGCGTCCATCCTTTTCAGAAGGATTTAGAAAAAAATGCACAAGGAGTTTCCCATCTGTGAGTGTGCCTGTGTGTGTATCCAGAGCGTGAGAACTCACATTTTTTATTGCTTTGTCCCTGCTGCTGCAGTGCACCGTTACTCCACCCAAAATCAGTGTTAAAAACGTACCAAGCCTTTTCCTTTTACTCACGTAGTGAACTTTAAGTACTAATGTAGAATATTACTTTTGCTGAACAGCAGCAACTTTATCCTCAACTGCCAGTTATGTAATAATGATAAATTTACTGGACAGAAATACACCAGGCAAATACAGGGAAGCCTGTGAAATAACTTTGAAGTAACATCCATTAATACAGTAATATCTATCTAAAGTTTGTTAAGATAACTAGCTACTGGTCACACTAGACCAAATAAGGTTGTATTGGCAACACAACATGTATTGTTCATGAATTGAACATCTCATTTATAAAAAAAAAAAAAAAAGAACAATGTGAAATTTCTCTTTAAGGTTGGCAACACAATTTAATTTTAAGTGGGACACTTGTACTTTATATAAGTATTTACATGCTACTTATCCTCCTATTTTATCCCTCTACTCAGTTCGTTTACTTGAGAGGTACAGCCTATAGTTACTTAGCAAACTTATATTTTACAAACACATGATTAGCTTTTAAAATACAGTCTGTGTAGTTAAAAAAGTTCGACCTCAACCTGGTACATTAAGTGTTTTCTCAGACGATAGCCACTGCCACTAGATGTTGCACTAGACCACCAACATCTCAGACCAAAACAAATGCTTCGTCGGCCACACCTCCCACCCCGCACCCCCTCCCCAGTCTCAGTCAGTCAGGTGTTAGGAAGGACACTGAAAGCGGCCACCAGACACACAACAAGAAGCACGACTGAAAAAAGTTACCCTAAGCACACGAGAGCAAAAAAATAAAACTAGCCACAACCATTAGCCCACGTTAGCATTGCGATGATATGCTTCACGGCTATACCGATGCTAAGCTAGCTAGCAATAGCATCATTTATTGATAAAATCGGTAACAGCAAGTTAGCTAACATTATCATGCCTACTGCAGACACCAATGAAAAGAGAGATGTAACATTATACCCATCAAGTTACTTACTGGATGAGAAGAAGCCAGTTCAGAGTCAAGCTTGTCCTTTTAGCAGCTGGTAGGGCTTTCCATCTCGGTGAAGCAGGACCAGTATTAGCTCCACGGTCAGACTGGTAAAAGAAGACAGCCTTGGACTTGGCAGGGATGAATGGAGCCGGTAAAAACTTTTTGGATGTTTTGACAGGCCCCAGGCCGACCGGAATTGGAGCTGGTAGTTCTCATAGCCAGTCCACCTGTCCTTTAGTCTTTTCTCTTTCTTTGTCAGAGGCTTTTTTAGACGAAAATGTGGTTCCTTCAGCGGAGGAACTTCTTGAAAGTGGCTTTCACCTGAACACATCACACTGCACTGTGCCATCTTGAATGTGGGCGGTCTCTGTGTGTTCACAAAGGTGGGGAGGGCCAATGGTTCAACAGTAAGGACTCATACCACAAACTTACAATATTCTCTCTCTTCTGGCTCTGTTTTTGGTACCAACTCCTGAGGGGAAGAGAACTCCTGGGTTCGGTTAGATAAGTAAGAAAACCTAATTCACAATCCCGCTGTCATTTATAATTTGTCTACACTAAAAAATACAACCTTGGAACAGAGCCTCTCTCAACAGTATATGTATTGTCATCTCTTTTTGAAAAACAATCTAATATTGTTGTTTATTCAATATGTTTGTTTTTTTAGCATCCTTTAACAAGCACATTTTCCCATAAGCCCTAGAAAATTGTGGGCTAAGCATCAAATTTCTTATGGCAGTGTGTCTCTGAATATGGACAGTAATCCACAAGAACACACTTAATTTTTTCATAAAGATTGCTGAAAGAAATGCTAAAGGAAATATTGCATGGAGTTGCTGAAAGTGGTGCTAGTGGAACAGAAGCTAGACATGACATATATCAGGCTCCTTAGACGCTGAATGCTCAACTAAGCCCCCCAGCTCGTTGCGAACTTTATCTGTCTGCTGCTTGGTGCTGAGCATGTAGTGCATAGATAGATACATAGATAGAGGGCTTTAGTGATTTTATTTTTTGGTAAAAATGCTAATGCTGCTCCTTTTCTCTCAAGTAGCCAACTGTTTGCTATCAAGTTTGCCATGTACAGTATCTACCTTAAAGTTGAAAATGTGCATGTGTTCTGTTTACAGCTTGTTTCCACACCTGTCACAAGGCCAAAAAAAAAATCAGTTTTGGCAGGTTTAAGTACATTTATGTGCTGGTACTTTTGTACTTTTACTGAAGTAAGTTTTTGAATGCAAGGCTATTAACTGTGAGGGAGTACGTCTACATGGTTGTATTGCTACTTTTTCTAAATACATGTTCTAACCACTGCCCAGAATAGGAGTCATTTAGGGAAACCCTGCAAGTGAACACAGGATAGATGCAAGGAGGGAGGGAAGACTTCCACAATGACTCTCGGTATACATACTGTAGCTACTGCTGACAGTACTCTATTCTAATATTAAACAGTTCTCCAAAAGTTTTTTTAAATCCCCAGATTAGTTTATTATTCTGTTTCCAGCTACTTTGCATACAAATGATTTAGGACGCAAAAACTTTGAGCCATGTTCAACAAAAGAACTTACACCATTTCATCTCCTGTCAAAGTTTGTGTGCTGACAATAAATAAATAAATAAATATTCATTTTGTTCATCCGTTTCCTTTCATCCCACTCGATGTGTCAGAGCAGGCAGACAGTAGACCTGAGCCAGATAAAAAGGAGAAGAGCTGCCATGAGAAAGCGAGGAAGCTTAGCAAAAAAAACTACAACCTTTGATGGGGAATGCACTTTTTAATCTCTCTAAAACATGAGGAAAAGGGGAAGGGCAGCACAACCATCCTCCTCCCTGAGGTACAGTCAGAAGGCAGGAGAGGATAATAGTGAATGTGTCTCTGTGTTAGTCGCAGTAAGATGCCAAAGTTAGATGAAGCTTTTGTCTGCTAAATTCCATTTCACCAGAAATATGAATGCAAAATAAAGATTCCTCAGTCTCCAATGTGACCATTTTCTATCTCACCAATGTAATCACATGGTTCACCAAACTGCAAACAAAGAAACATAGATGGCATGCAGGGTTCATGTGATCAGACCCAGTGACTTCACAGGCTCAGCAGTCATACTGACTACTCAACTAATGGAGCTTAGCCAGTTCATAAACAGTTGTGCAACCATTCTCTCATAAAAAAACGACACCATACTCTGTTTGTGCAAGTTGCATTTTATGACCCATCTTTACGTTTTGTTGTTAAGCAACCCTTTAATGGTCGTGTCAGTCGGAATCAATCAGCAAATTCCCCAAAACATGTTTACATTCAAGTGACCGTGCCCTCTAGTGTCCGTAGTAATTATGACGGGAGCAAAGGAGGATGTCAAGTGCCAAAGGCCATAGGCAGGAGGTTGTCATTTTGCAGTTTATCGTTCATTAAATGACTACATTCTTTTCCGAAAAATGTTCACATTAAAAGACGTATGTTTACATTAACAATCATGTTTGATCTGACACAGTCCAATGCAAAACTGAAAGAAAATACAGTTTATTAGTATCGTGGAGAAGGAAAATTTCATTATTTGAATTGGTTGATTTATTTATGTTGTGTTTTCTATTCTCATTTTATTGGCTTTGACTTATGAAATGTTGATTATAAATAAAGATGATTAGATTAAGAATCTGGCTCTGTGTGATAATGTTATCAAAATACTGTCAACTGCCATGTCAAGAGTGATTATGGCTAGCACAGTGTCAATCTGTATCAAATGAAAATACAGAAAATGACCTTGATAGTGACGGTCCCTGGTGTGAGACTCTGCTCCAGTATTCATACAAAACATCAAGGCAGTGAGCTCAATTCTGAATTGTTCCCCTTCTCAGCGTGATATGAAAACAGTAAAGAAAAAAGGTTTAAATAACACAACTTTGTTTGGCTGTGAATGAGCGCAACAAAAAGTATGCTTTCATAAATCATGAATGCTTGTTCATCTCCTGTGTGTGAAACAAGCAAACTCAATTTTATATTTACTCATGTTTATATAACTTTTTCCATTTTTCACAGTTTGTGCACAGATCTTATATTCATTTATTCATAAAAGCATTTGCTTGTTCTCTCGTACTTGCAGCTGAGTCTAAAGATGACATTGTAATTAATACTCTAAAGTAAATTTAAGTGCTGATTACTTTTAAAATTGAAATATTCTAAATATGGAATAATTTAGAGTCAGTGTGTAAACAGACTTGATCAGCTTGTTGTAAATTAGTTGAGACCAATCTGGCAGACTTTATTATTACTGTGAGGTACTGCAGAGGCAGCCATCAATCTGTCATTATGAATGCAGTGCAGAGATGACAAGGTAGAGGAAATGAGATGGGATATGGAGTGGGAAGAGAAGGCAGAAAGAGGAGAGAGGGCATGCACACTTTGCTATGAAGAGATTTGAAGAAAATGGTATTGGAAAAAATTGTGGAAAACTATAAAAGAAGTAAAAATATACTGAAAGGGATGGGGATCAATAGTAAAACATGCTGAGATGTCTTTTATACTCAGAGAGCAGAGATGAATAAAGCAAAGCTTGGGGAATCGATGTATGATGAAAAAGCATGCACTTTTCCTCACCTCTCCAAGTCACAACAGATAGGCTTTTTGTTTGGAGAGGGGTCACAGTAATGTGCCATCGCTGTCAAAACTCATACAATCAAAACCCTAAAGAACCATAAATATTTCAGGGCCAGTCGACTCTTTCCATGTTTCCTGTCCACCTCCGCTGTGGCAGCTGACCCGTTGTCACGGCTCTAGGGTGAAATAAGCTCTCCAAACTAAACAGGAGAGACCTAGAGAAATAGAAAGGCAGCTGCTGGGATTCAAAAAGCAACAGAAAGTCACAAAGCACAGTGTGAAGAAATTGTGCATTCTCTGTGGAAGCAAAGTTGAGGCTACCTGTTGGTCCATGGCAAGACACAGATCTGTTATTAGTTGCTTTTCATTTTGTATATGGCGTGCAGTGACCTGGCATTTCCCATGTTCTCTGACTGTCGCTACAAATCTTTTAGATTATGTGTTTTTAAAGTCTGCTAGAGGTTCCCCACAAATCACTTTTCTAATATCCTTTAAGCCGAAGGCACAACAGTCATAAAACGTCTGTAGCCAGTTAAGTTTTCCTCGCAGGGCAGTTTTACTCAAAAGATTAAAGACCGTTACGCTCGCAAAAAGTTTAATGCATGAAGTTAATGACCTTTATGAGGTTTCATTTTGAGCCTCCACTTTATATATGGACAGACTGTTTTTTCAAAGTTAAACTCTGATGCATGATGTCTGGACAGATAAACCTGTAGACCTAAAACTACAGTATAGTGTTCAATATTATCAGACTCAAGGACATGAAAAGATATTTATAAGTTGAAAAAGACTGTAATGTGATTTGTCAAAAAAAAAAAAACTGATGAGATCTGATGTTTGTCTGGTATATATGAAGCTACTGCCAGCAGTTGGTTAGATTAGCTTAGCACAATGACTGGAAACAGGGGGAAACAGCATGCCTGGCTCTGTCCAAAAAAAATCAAACTACCAGCACCTCCAAAGCTCACTAATTAACACATTATATCTACACCTGCACAGAGAGAGAGAAAAAAAACATTTGTTTTACAGGGGATTAGGTGCCACTGATTCTCAACAGGAGGCAGTGAAGAAATACGTGTCAATCAGTGAGCTTTCGAGGTGCTGGTAGGTGGATTTTGTTACATTTGACCCTTGTTTTGAGTCTTTGCTAAGCTAAGCTAAGCTAACCAGCTGCTGTAAGGTTGTGTGAGTGGTATCAATCTTCTCATCTAACTCTCAGCAAAAAAAAAGAATGTCAGACTACTGCTTCAAACCAGCCTCATTTCAGTTCCAGATCATGATATTCTGATCAATACATTGGTGTCAGAAGGAATAATAATGAATACTGTGCTTACCAATATGTGACATAGGTCAGTCACCTGTCTCTTTATTAGTTCAACATGACAGAGTAGTTCTCTCACACAAATTGTACATCACCCTGGCCTCGGTTATGCCTTATTAATATGCTATTCGAAAGAATATAGTGGGGGCAAAGGTTCATATCCAGTTTCAACCTGGAGATGATTTGTCGCTGTGTTGTATGTTACTGATACCTTGTGTTGCAGGCCTCCGGAAATTTGTTGCAGGATGTTGGAAATAAGATTCCCATCAATGGTGCGGTGCAGATGAAACCAAGCAGATCTGGTCAGCTATTAATGGATGGAGGATAATTTCTACAGTTTCGAGGCCGCTGACAATGAAGAGCAGAAGGTGAACCAGGAGGGAAAATGAAAACTTTTGTGATGTAATCTGTTCGCAGTACCTGAGAGCCTTGATTTAGTGGTAAAGATGAAACAGAGCAAATGTTTTTCATTATAGTATGCTTGTACTGCTCCGTTCATTGCTTAGCAAAGACCTTGTCTTTGCAAAAGTGCTCTTTGATGATGATGGATATCTTATTGAAAATATTAATCTTCCACACAAAATGCTTCAAAGACCCAGAACACACCTGGGGTTTGAACATCTTAAATCTTTAATGGTGATCCTTTCAGCATCTTTGTTGTCTGAGCTGGTTGTGGGTTTTGATGATTTGTTTGTTTTTTGTTGATGGGGGTATGAACAGTTTCAGTGGCTATTATACCGAATGCATGCAAATCTGTGTGCTTCTGCATCTAGCATACTGAATTTACTCTTTTTCTTTTTTTTATTTATTATGGTGCCATTGTTGCAATGTACTAAAGCAATATCTTCCATTTCTATTATGCCCATATGATTTGAAAGTACGCATTTGATTTATTATGAAAAAAGCTTAAATGTCTTAAGATAATTCTATATAAATAAGATTCATGCGTTCTGCTCTCATATCCATGAAAATATGGTCAAATTGCCAATTTATTGCTCTTATCATGAAAGGTATGTCTTCAGGCAAGAGAAAGAAAGAGAGA
Organism: Seriola dumerili; assembly: GCF_002260705.1. Classification (NCBI taxonomy): domain Eukaryota; kingdom Metazoa; phylum Chordata; class Actinopteri; order Carangiformes; family Carangidae; genus Seriola; species Seriola dumerili. The sequence goes on along the minus strand of NW_019174577.1, from coordinate 1,565,612 downwards.
GGGGGAGTGGGCGAGAGTGATCATTTTACTCTGAGGGATGAGTGATTTTCCTGTTATCTACTAATCTTCAATTACTCAATATCCAGAACAATTTAGGCCTCAATAACTGATCCATTGAAGCAGAGTTAAGAGTTAAGCAGGAACAGATGAGAGCCTTCAGGGCACAGGTTACTAACTCTTCTGCAGAAGACTGTGGTGGAACTGCTGTGCATGGATGTGTGTGTTTTAATTAAAGACACACAATGCAGAAGCTAAAATTGCACTGTCATTCATAAACATATCTAACAATAAGAGGGAAAGCAGCCATACAACCGTGGTCAAGACAACACACCCATGTTTACCACCTCATGCTATTTTTTCTTTCTCTAACCAGTTTTCTCCTTTGCCAGTGCAGCCTGGATTTTAAACTTGACCAAAACAAAGCTACTAAAGGTTCTATTCAATGAATCTGTGATAGCAACATTAGAGGTAATCTGTTTTCTTTCTCTGGAGCCTGGTGCAAGCGCTTAGGAAAATACAAAGGGACACATAATGAAAACTGTAATGGCTTGAATAATGAAAATCCTCCCCAAATGAAAAGGGAGAGTTAATAGAGTTCTGGTGATGATGATACACAGAATCTAGCTGGGGAAGTCACTGTATTGGTTTTACAAGTACACAGTATTATGTGAATTCCACATCAAGAAGAACAGTTATGTGGAATTCACATCCCAGACTATGTAATAAGTACATTAGGTGAATGCAACTATTGTCACAGTCTGTTCTCCTTTACCATCCATGCCCCATTTTTCCTGGAGATATTAAAATATTAAAATATCAAATATTAATATTTAATACAAAAAGACTCTCTGCTCTGAAGTTGTAGTGCATCTGCAGTAAAAAGATCTTAAGGATGTAAATGTGAATGAGCTCTGCGTGGGTGAGGCCATAGAAAAAAAAAAAAGTTGACTTAATGGGTAAAGACTGCCCTCTCAGGGTTTACAATGTCAATTGCAGTTAATATGGTCGTCTGACTTTCCACACAACTCAGGCTGCTGGGTGTATAAACAATATAGAGTAGGGAAATGGCCACATTGCCATTCAGGATGTGATTCCCCACTAGGTAATTAGTTGTTTTTTATGCTCACTTGATGAATGGTTTGTAACCCAATTTAATGTAGTTGAAAGCAAATATAAGGACATTTTAAGTGCTTCTTAATGTATCTGTCAACAAAACCTATTCAATGAGGTATCCATTATAAGTGCATAAGCAGTTACCAAATGATCAATAACTCATTACAATATAGCTGTATAAACAAATCCTTACAGTGTGCTATAAGACATGTTAATCAGTTGTGTTAACCATATGTAGAAATCATTCACAAGTGGGTGTAAAACTGCTGTAGAACAGAAATTAACTTAAAACTCATTCTTGACTTTTGCAGTCACAGCTTACTAGATTTCTTTTGGAGCTTTCTTGTGGCTTTCATCAGCAGAAGGGGTTTGCATATCAGACTGAAGAAGACATGGTATATATGAGTAAATAAATGCTAAAAGTGGCATAAAATACTTTTTCCAGATTACAAATGAAATTCAACCATCCTTATATACACTCTATGAATGTATGGCATTATGAACTAGAAGGGCACAGAGCAGGCCAATGTCAAACAACACACCAGACTTCACAGACAAAAAAATCTAATTCATAGTAAATTATCGGGATTTGCACCATAATTTAATGAGTTCTTCCCAGGCCCAGACCCCATCCCTCCACCAAGTTCGGTGCAAATCGGTTCAGTAACATTGTCGTAATTCTGCTGACAAATTAATAGACAGGGTGAAAACATGACCTCCGCAAGTTTACACAAACAGGTGAGTGAGTAGAGCAGTGACTGTCAAAACATGTGTAAATGTGACTTCACTTGTATTTTCATGCGAATTTATTTACATTTATTTGAATCAGGTGGGACAGCTGTAGTCTACAATGACTGTCGCTCCTATGCTGTGATTTAATTGGTTTAAAGTTGAAGACAATCCCACACACTCCGCCTCACCGCCCAGCCTGTGATGCAGCTCTACAGTGTGGTAGGAAGAGAAAGGGGCTTAGTTAGAGGCTGGACGGGTTCATTGACCAGCGTTTCACTGCAGGTCACGGCAGGACACAGGAGCAACAGGCTGTCAGTGAGGTCAGTGGCCGATTTGACAGCTCGTTTTTGTTTTTAAACCAGTCCTCCATTAGTTCAAGTTAGCTAATCGAGCTAAGTAACCTGCTCTTACTAACTAACGTTACTTCCCTTTTAAGGCTGAAGAAACTTACTTTTCTTGTGACTGCCGAAGAGTGTTGCGTCTGGTGTGACCAGAAGTTGTGATAAATCAGGAGGAAACGATGAAAAGAGTTTGTTATTTTCTGAGGGAACGTTGTTCCTCCTCTGGGGTAAAGTTCATCAACCATAAACTGGAAGAAGTGACAGCTGCCGTGTAGGTATTAACGTTTTATAGTGCGCCCTCTACAGAGTAAAAACGCAGCTAAAATGGGATTTCTGTGGGCTGGTGAAAATCGTCCTCTGGGAACAGGGTTATCACATTTGAACTCAGCCATGTACAAAGAAGGCTGTTGCAGTTATGTCCTATTTTTGCTCCACGTTGGATTGATTCTTCAGAAACTGGACAATCTCTCAGTGACTGCCAACGCAGAGCATTTTGTATTAGGTGTCATATTGTGTTAAGGCAGTGACTCCCAGCCCTTTCAGCTTTAAAAAATGAAGCAATCTCCTGTGTCGACATGAGCTGTGAGCACCTCAACCAGTGAGTGACTTCTGTCCTCTCAGATTGTTTCATTTGAGGCCTAAAGAAATAAAGTATCCAGTGTTTCACAGGGGGGGAAAAAAAAAATTGGAGCCTTAAGTTCCTTATCCATTTATCTCAGGCCCCCTTGGAGGATCCTGACCTGATCTCACTGATCCAGCTCTACACTATTTTAGATTAAACTGAAATATGACTAAGAGACTAATTTTGAAGAACCCAGCCCTTCTCCCTTCTTTGGTTAATTTACTCTTTACTCGTTATGTCCACATGGATAGCTGATTCCTCTTTAACCCACTCACTAGTCGTGATCTCTCTATTTGTTGCACCTCCTACGTTGTCCCTTATGACAAATGTCTCAATAGTTTCCTGGAGGTGTACCAGCTTGTCCATTAATATCAAAGGTCACAGTGTTTCAGCTCCAACAGGAGTTTAGGAGCTTTCCCTTTTCTGAAAGAGGATGATGAGGCTCAAAAGTGTGAGGATATGTCAAAAAACATATAGCGAAACAGGAAGAAGCCAAATAGACTTTTTATGAGTGTACCATGCCTCTGAATACTATCTCGGGTTCATGTCACACTTGATATCAGTGAGGATAGTGTCAGACTTTGCTTTGTGATAAAGCCAGTGAAGATCCCATCAACTGCCTCTCAGAGAAAAGAAAAAAAAACATGTTGCCCAACAAAGCTGTTGCAATAAAATGCAATTTGCAATCACACAGAGCCCTGAGAAATCGTCTGGAACTGGAGAGGTCACGAAAACATCAGAGAGAGTACTTTATTCACTATGACATTTAAAAGAATATGTTAAATAAATATATATGAAGGTCATCCATGGTTTGGAACCTGAGTGCAGTTTGTTAGATATGAGGCTTGCTTCTCCGTCAGCACGTCTGGCTGTCAGGTGGACATGTAGCCTAATTTACCTGAGCATTTACTACAGGCTGGCAGCGGGTTGCAACTGGCTGGATGCAGTCCTCGTGCTACTGCTGTGCGTTTCTCCTCCAGTATGATCCCCGGGGTCATGTCCTTCATTGACTCATCAGCCCTATACATCAGGTCAAGCATGTCAAACGCTTGTTAACAGTGTTGTAGTAAAGACAGGTGGATTGGAGAGCACCTCTGTTTCTCTGTGCCATCTGGTGGAACACAGACAGATGCTGTCCACATGTTGGGAGCTCCAGAAGGAGAAGGGAAAGATCTTGCCGCAGGGGGGGGGGTCTTTCCTTTCTGCTAATGTGCCTCTTCACCCCCCTCATTTGGCATATCTTTGCTTTGTTTTAGATCACTTTCATCTGATTAATCTGTCAATTGTTTTCCAGATTGATAGTCACATTGGGATTTAGTATGATTTAGTATGAGTTTTTTATTTGTGAGGTATTGTATTTAATTCACTGTAAAACAAACATTCCCATTTGCTTGTTTTCTCCATAAATAGAGTCTCACTTGATGATCATATGCACTATATCAATGTCATGATTTATTATAACTGAAACTGAAACTTTAACCTTTAAAGTCATCTAAGAAAAAGTGCCCTTACATCACTGATTCCAACTTCTCAAATGTGAATATTTGATGGTCCTCGGTGACAGCAAATTGAATATTTTTGTTGGTTGTTTGCTGTCACTTTTTATGACATGTTATAGTCTAAATGTTTAATTGATCACTTAAGAAAATAATCTACAGAGTGACCAATGACAAAAATAAAAGTTACATGCAGTCTTACATTCCACACACTTTACCCTGATAGAAGATTTTATCCACAGTATCCCAGTCCTAGATGAAACAAGTCAGATGGGTCGTGGGGGAACAGTAAGATTTCTGTCACTCCTTGTGTGCGAAGTCGAGCCTATGCTCATTTGAAAATGGCATACAAGATCTGCTCATGACTTCAAGAAGAATAGAAACTGGATGTGTAATTGGAGAATTGACAGAATAAGTTATGGGTGAATTTTACCGTTTTCTGTGGCCCAGATAAGTATGACATTGAGTTTTAATTTAAGGCAATACTTCATTGTATTAGTGTAGTAGGGTAATTTTTATCTAAAGCAGTATTTCAGATGAGTAATTCTTTTGGCCTAGTTTTCATTTAAAGCAATATTTTACACTGGTAGAAGTGCAGTATTACTTAATATTTTACTTAGCAGTTTCACTTGATAAATAAATGATGAATGATATCCAGAGGTTCATTCTTCCTGCCTGCCTTCATGTGAGCTTGTGAACAATCAATCTCCAGCGGGTTTACAGTTCTTACCATTACTCACTGCTTTTCTGTGACTCTGAACTATAATTTAAAATTAGACCATTTTGTGTATCCCCAGAATTCTTTCTCATAATTTATCATTTCAGTATTCATTACATGTTCTACTCATTTTTACAGAGACTTTAATATGAAAGCAAAGATCACCTTGCGGTGCCATTGCTCTTTAAAGGTGCTGAAATAGACCTGGGCTGATTTCTGTTTCACTCTTGTACAGTATCAAACTTCACATGTGCTTATCCTACACCTTTTCATGAACAAATCCTAGATTTTTACTTAATTATTTCAGGATGAGATATAGTTTTAAACATGCAAAGATACAGCTGTGGAAAGCAGCAAGAAAAATCCCAATTCAGAATGTACCATTATCCAATTTTTGACTTTAAACTTTGACATACAGACTTGAATTGTTTGCTTGGCTGCACCATTTTATTTTTTTAAGTGCAGTTTCTTCCTCGTTGCATCACAGTGTTGACAAATTAATTTAACACGGCTCAGTCGCCTCTCTGCCCATATTACACTGTCTTACAAGACAGCGATTCTATTTCCAAATTCATGAGGCGCCAGTTCTCTGCAAGATAAAGACTATCAGCCACTTAAGCAAAGAATATCACAGAAGAAGATGTATTTCATCATGCATACCAAGCAATGTGAGGTGAATCTCTGTTTCTGGCACTCTATATTCCATGTCAGAGATTGAATCCAGCAGTCACAATGGCAGACAGTGGGAAGACTAATGAGAGTGGAACTGCAGCAGCAGAAGCAGCTAATGGAGACCAGCAGGTGAGAAGCACTTTGACCCAAAATGACACCTATTACAAAACAGGCATATTATGAACTCATTTGACGGTTAGAATTTTCCCATTTTGATATGCTACTGTGGGGAATCAATTATGATCCCTAGCAGAACACTTAAACTCTGTGCTGAAGCTTTATTCTATAGAGGGAGGATTGTATATGACAATTTTCATGTCTTTTCAATGACAGTATAATGGTTCTTTTGTTTTTGTTTTTTGGTTTGTTTTTTTCCTAGAATGTTGTTTCCCGAGTGAGCAACTTGCCCCTGGTCAGTTCAGCTTGTGAGGTGGTTTCCAGCGCCTACAGTAGCACCAAAGACAATGTGCCCTTGCTGAAGGGAGTGATGGATGCAGCAGAAAGTGGGGCCCGAACTCTTGGAACAGCTGCCACCACCGGGTCCAAGCCTCTTTTGGACATTATAGAACCACAGCGTAAGTTCTTCTCCCTGTGAAGAATATGATGTAATATATGTGCAATGACAGCATTGAAATGCATTATAAAGGACTGTCAGGTCCACTTGTTACCTCTGGGCTAGAATACACCATAAGAATAAAAATAAGTTGGTTCTTCTGAGAACAGAATTTATAGATTCTTTACTCAAGGTTTCACAGAAGTCATTAAAACCCTTTCAGTTGCTACTGCACAGTAAACATGAAACTGTTTTGTTATTTGGTGTATCACTCCTCTCTGATGCATTTAGGAGAGGATTCTTGTTACATTTATTTATTTCTAAGAAAATAGTTGTGTGCTTCTTTCAGTCTCCACAGTAAATCAGTATGCATTGAAAGGACTTGAAAAGATGGAAGAGAAGCTGCCCATTCTTCACCAACCAGCAGACAAGGTCAGACAGAAAGCCATGCCATTATAATGTAGGCAAAGAATATATTTGAGACCCTCTTTTACATATTCTCCTCTCCTTTTTACTGTGTATTTAAATTGATTCATTATACTGTTAACCACTATCACACTAGGCCTTTTTTAGGTACCTTGACACTTAAAAAACACACTCTGATCATCAACCAGCCCTCTTAATCAGTCCAGAAGATGTTTTACACTCCAGGTAACCATAGCAACAATGTTTGCACTTTACAATATGTGAACAGTTACTGTTACCCCTTAGTAAAAATAATCTAGCCACAGGTTAAACTGCCTACAAACAAACATTGAAAATAACAGATGATTTGACCACAGTCTCTCTTTTTTCCTTTGATACAGTGTACGGCCAGGGTATAAGTAGATAACGCATACTGCTGCACCCTGCATTATCATGTAATCTGTTAGCTGCTACTTGTAGACCAAATTATCCCAAATGTTATATCTGTGGATACAATAGAGCTATGTAGAAAATACATAATAGCACCACCATTAGTCTCCAATCACGTCACATAATCTGCTCTTTTGTTTCTCAGGTGGTGTCGGACACAGTCGGTATGGTGTACCAGTCGGTGGCAGGCGCCAAAGATGCTGTGGTGGGGGCTGTGATGGGTGGTGTCGAGCTGACCCGGGCAGCAGTCAGCGGAGGTATCAGCACCGTCATGGGCACCAGGATGGGCCAGATGGTCAGCAGTGGGATGGGCCTGGCCCTCAGCCGATCCGAGGACTGGGTCGACCAGAACCTACCAGTCACTGAGAGGGAGCTGGGTCAGTAGCTGTCCTAAATGTGGAAAACATAATCAGTCCATTAAAACCAGGGGAGGTGATAAACCCATATGTCTCCTGCTGAAGTATAGACAGGTGTGTTTTGACAGTTGGATCAAATGAAGCTGAAACAAGGCTGCAGTTGGAATTTATTGATCACAAGTGACAAGTGGCCAGTTTTTCAAGTTTTTATCACAGATGATTGTAGACAAACAAATGATCATAAGTTAATAATTAAAAGCAGAGAGCTGTTTCACTTCTATGCTCCATAAATAATTCTGATATAAACAAACGTTTTAATAGTAACAAAGCACTTTCAAGTTAGATTTAGTCTTTATATAATGTTACTCCTTGAATTTCCAGATCTATCAAGCAAAGTGGAAGTGATTCCTACCATACTGTACCTTTTTAATTTTTACCTTTGTAAGTGTCACTCTGTCCTTCTTCCTTAAGTTGCAATTCGAGAGCTGCTAAACTGCCTTTTATACATTATAGAGTGTAATGATCCAAACTGTAACTGGCAAACTGCAGTTTACTTAAACTTGATTTATTCCATAATAGATATGTATAAATGATGGCATTAGTGCTATTTGCCATTATAGTTGTTCCGATACTGATACTAGTATCAGAAATCCCTCCAATACTGCCTAAACTACAGTATCAGGTATCAGCAAGTACACAAGTCCATGCACCAATCTGGTACCACGTAATTCATTAACACATTTAAATACAAGGTTAGTAGTATACAGCTGTTTTTTGATTTATTTATTTTTTAATGCAATGGTATGAGCTCAGTACTCTGAAAAAAAATGGTATCGGAATTTCTCTATTTTCCATTTGCTATGCGAGTCAGTACTGTGTCTTTGCTTCATTGATCTTCTGATCAAACAGCAAATTTAATGAGACTGTCCAAATAAATTATCACTATAAAGGCAAGACAAGGTGATGTGGCAAGATGGTGGTGGTCATGATAAAAGTCTTCAATTGTACCACAGTGGCTGGATCTGAACACATCAATAGTCAATGCTATTCATAGAGAGGGAGGCAGGACATTCCAATGAACTTCCCTTCTGTTAACTTGGCCCGTGAAGCACCTACAGTTTCCAACGCTCACAGCTTTGACACCTGCTACTGTGATGTCATGTTATGATGACAGCCGGCCATACTCCAGTATAGCAGTAACCATCCTGTTTTCTGATTTAGGGATATGAAAAGGATTCAACTGCAACAGTAATCAATGGCAGCAGCAAAGCACCATAATGGTAGTACTCGGGGGATTTTGGATTTGTTCAGTGGTTACTGTGGCAGAGGCCAACAGACGCACCAAAGTAGCTTTTAACACAGGCATAGGGAGACAGTGTTACTCTACAACCCTCTTAGCTTCCACAAACTGATGACTGGAGGGAGTGAAGTGACTCTCAACTCTTCTTGTCTCTCTTGAGCAGATGTGCTTTAACCCTGTCAGAGTCAAGTAGCCTTGGAACAGATGCACCAGCTGTCACAGAGAGAGGGGAACCAATTGAGCTTCCATCCATCAGTCAAAACATGCCCACTTCCCCATGCCACACTGAATGTACATATACTGAATTTCTTCAGTGTATTCCTTCACATAACAGTTAAAACTAAAAAACAAAAGGAGCTCTCATGAATGGCTGATGTATTGTTTCTCTTTTAAGAATTGGCAAACATAACATACGCCGCTATACTCACACCGGTGTTGTCACAGATAAATATTTAAAGCCATATATAAAATTCTATATACCTTGCTACATAAAACATTTCTCTTGAATACATATGAGATTAACAATTTTCTCTTTCAGCTGCTGTAGCTGAACCTGCCACCGGTGAGGTGACTACCACATCAGACAGTCCCAGCTACTTTGTCCGCTTGGGGAAACTTTCTGCCAAGGTACAGGAGCGAGCCCTACAGCAGTCCCTGGTCCGTGCACGGAATGCCAAGGATGCCACCTATGCTGCAGTGGCTCAGATTACCAGTACTCTGGACCTGCTAGAGAGTGCCCGTACCAGCCTGGGTACCGCCAGTAACCAGATAGGAGGAGCCTCAGAGCAGCTGCTGCAGCGCTGGACAGAGTGGAAGCAGAAGCAGGCTGGAGCTGGACAGACTGAGTCAGACCCAGATGGGACCAAAGATGAATCTGAGGTAAGGGAGGAAGCAATTGGGAATTGAGGAAATGGTGTCTAACCAGAGTATTAGTGCATTTCAGAGCATTTACAGTACATTTACTGTACATTTGCACCATGTGTACGCTATACTACTTGAACAAAAGAAAAAACCTTCCAAATTTCTCTGAGAGGGACAGAAACAAAACAAGAGTTCTTATCTCAGCAATAAAACAGACTTGTGTTTTAGAGGCTCACATTGCATTGTAATTCCCCAATTGAATCATGTAGGAATTTGGAGTGATATATTATCATCTAATAGTTAATGAATACACCCCTATTTATGATTCACATATATCACACATATTCACATTTCCCATTTCCATTCTCTACCCACAGCAGCTGGAATGGCGGACCCTCACCATGGTGCGTGGTCTGAGTGAGCAGCTGAAGTCAGCGTGCTCCAATGTGGTTTCAAGTGCTCAGGGTTTGCCTGGTGCAGTCCAGGACCAGCTAACCAGCGCAAGGCGATCAGCTGAAGAACTGCACTCCTCTCTGGGGAGTGCCAGCACTCTCACTCCCCTCCTTCTGGAGCGGAGCCGTTACCACCTGACCCAGGTACTAATTGCGCTACACTGTCTTGAGCACAGTTTTATTTTGCTGCATCAGCTTAGTTAAATATAATTTAGTGCCATTTTACATCTTAACACAAATTGAATTGGTGCTTAGATAATACCTGGGTCTTACTGAACAGGTAATAAACAGGAAACTCCTAGATACATTACATAAAAAAACACTGAAACTAGGACAGTCAGCCTTTAGTATTTAGTTATGTACACAACTATAACCTAATTATTTCCCATCCACAATAACGCTTACTTTTGAGGTCAAATATTTGTTTTGATTAAGTATATGGTTAAGAAACTGTGTTGAAAGTAACACTCGTATGTGCTTGTCCCCCCAGGTTCAACAGTCTCTGGATGGTGTCATGGAGTATCTACTGAACAACACACCACTCAACTGGCTGGTTGGACCCTTTGCCCCTCAGATCACTGAAAAGCCAGAGAGAGATGTGGCGATGGAGCAGGATGGCCAGAACAACTAGACTTCAAGACTTAGTTGTGATTCTCCATAAGTTGATAATCAATGTGGTGACACAAGGCTGAAGTTCACTGTAGGTGGACCATTTTAAAATGCATTTACATGTGCTTGCTTTAATGAAAGAGGCCTTAAATTCATTTAATCAATGTTGCCTTCATGATTCACAAAATTTGAATTTACTAAATAATGACACTACATTTGTGATGAAAAAGTTGGAATTTAATTCCAACTGAGAGCTCTGACCTGTGGCCTTAGAGAATTTATACATCTCTGCAATCTATTATTTATGCTGGAAAAGATAAAAGTATTTTTACATGTGTTGAAGATAAAAATGAGTCTGTGCCCATACTGCTGTTTGAAAGACTTTTGTTAGTGTTTAAAAATAATTCGAAAGCATTCCCAGAACTAAGCCAATTCTTTATTGCCAAGGCCATTTCAGGGGTTACGAGGTTCCCCTTAATATAGGACACGCATCTTTGCGCATTTCATTTGTTTTTAAATCTACAGTTTTAATTTCAGTATTTTGTGTCTGTACCTTGATGTGTTTATGGAAGCAGCTAATGAACTGTCAATGAACTGATATGTCAATAAATTCTGGACACGTTGTTGTGGTGTTTTTGATGTGTGTGTTTGTGTGTGTGTTGGGGGTGGACTTGTTACTGTCTGACTCGATGCTGGGATGACGTCATGGTCGTTGTTTCGAATGTCGGGAGGTAGCGCTGGGTAGGAGGCCGCGCGCTCTGCTGGGGACACAACTTGTACAAATCTGAAGCCCAGGGTCGTCGACAGCCCCCGGTACCTTGAATTTCAGGTACTGTCTTCATCCTAGACCGCTAAGGGAGACTGCCGCCGTTTGTAACCGATTTTAAAACCAGCCAGGACACTGTCGGGAAGCGCACTGTTTTTGGGCTGGCTGATTATGCTAGCAGTTCTGCTAACGTTAGCCTGCGAACACCAGCGTTTATTCGATTTAAAACACAAGATTTGTTTACACTTTGTTGCTAAGGATGCCTTTCTTTTTTATTTTCTTGATTTTCATCATGATGGAAGGCTACCAAGCGAGTTTTGTCCTTCTTTTTGCATTGGTATGCAGTGTCAGACAAACAAAACGTCCAGCGAGGCTGTTTGCTAATGTTACAGTATTTGCTTTGAGCTATGCAAGCATAGGACGCCAATTGTTTTCTGCTGCGGACAAACTCAGACTAGGGACAGTTGTTTAGCTAGATTGTAAGCAACGTAGTGTTGACGTGAGCCAAGTCATTTGTTAATTTGAGGGCATTGTTTAAGTTTTGAGGTGGTTTTGTGTAGACATGTCTTTAGCTTTTGTTCCTGTTTTGTTAACTTTGTCCTGACCAAAGCATCTTGCTTTGCGGCGGAAGAAAGCATAAAGCAGCTGAGCTAGCTTATGTTTTCGCACCCTGTAACTTGTTTTTCTACAGTGAAATTGTGAACGACACCATGAACCTTTAGTTTTCATTGCTGTGCACAGCTCTACACCTATTTATTTTTGACAAATCCATAGGTTGATACTTTGAAAACTCCTGGCGCATTTCCCGAATGCTGCAGGAGGAGCATTACAATATTATGTGACACGTTTTATTTTGTATTTATTTGATGTCATGTTTTGCCGTTTATGTCAGATATTGTTTTTGTCCTCTTTATTCATTTGGAAACATAAGTTGGACTGCATTTTCACTTAAGGGTGATTATGGCCATTTCTGCTTTAGTGGCAAGGGGTGACTTTGTCATTCTGTTGTTCGTTTGGACTTAATATTTGTTAATGTAAAAAAAGTTATGAACCTACTTGACAAACTTTTATTACAGCTACAATTAGTTGGCCATAACCCCTAGCTTACAAAGAAACTCACATTTTTGCTCCAGTTCTACTCTCATGCTCCAATGCCAGTCTCCAAGCTCTTTTAGCTAATAATGAATAAAAATGTAACCACATAGGGACTGCTAATCATTTTGACTAACTTCTGCAACCCCATTTTCAGGAATATCCTCTCCCATCCCCCTTACCCCCTCTGTCAGAGCATGGCTCAGGAGACCAATCAGACGCAGGTGCCAATGCTTTGCACTATGGGATGCGGTTTCTATGGTAACCCCCGCACCAACGGCATGTGCTCGGTCTGCTACAAGGAACACCTGCAGAGACAACAGGGAGGGGGGCGATCCAGCCCCCCGGGAGAGAAAGGTAGGAAGATAGGAGAGACATGACCTACAAAAAGCAGGGGTAAGCTGGACATGGGTGTGAAAAGTGGAAAAGTCAAGAACTTGGCATAGGGGGTCACTCAAAAACTATACAGGCATGGGGGTGCTTGAATTTGCTAAAAGGGGTTGGAGAACAGAGGTAGCAGTAGCTGCCTGCACTGTGGCATCAGAAAGCAAGAGAGTGACATCTCCATCTGTTGTTTCACATTAACTCAAAACACCTCTGATCATGTTAGGCAAACACTGAGGCAATGAGTGGAACATAATAAGATACTTTTTAAAAAAAAAAGGAAAAGGAAATCATGTCATATTGTTCAGGGCCAAAACAACAGGTTTTGTGCTGCTTGTGTTATCAGACTGTCTTTTCCCCACACAGCTGCTACATCACCAGCAGGATCGCCAGGATCAGCTGGGGTGACTGTGGAGAGCACAACCTCAGAGCCCAGTACAGAGGTGGCAGGAACCCCACCTGAGGAACAAACAACCAGGTATGTTGACTGACAGTTGGTGTAACTGCTCGGCCCTGTCTTCTTCTACAGTTTGCTGGAACACTAAATCATTGTGAATCAGTTTTAATTTTGATGTCCCTCAAAAAGTACAAAAAGTAAAATTGTAAATGCAGTTTTCAGTCAGTTTGAAATCTTTGTTATGAAGCTGATCAAACTATATAATGACATGAAAATAAGAAAACTTTGGCCCATCATCCTATACATGGTGTTTGTCAGTATATTGGACATTTGATTAAGTTGTTAAATAAATGAATGTTTAATTGACTAAATAATGAATAGATCAGTTCATCACAAGCTCCAGCACATTTTCTTCTAATATGTTCTCATTAGTCCCCTTCAATTAATTCTAGCACAACAGCTTGCCTCTGCAGAAATCAGAGATGTTAAGGTACTGTGCATATTTACATCTCGTTTGTCAACCTACAACCGTATGGGATGTTACAATCATTTCACAACTCAAATATTTTTAGCTTAACCAGATGACTCTGATAAGAGGTCTTTGCCAGTTGCTACAAAACTTTCAGCCAGTTTTGAGGAGTTGATACACAACAATGTGCTACACACATCACCAACTCAATTTTCTAGAGAAGCAAGGCCAGACCATATTTTATAGCATGTTTGTAATGCTAACTATAAGCTGAAATTTTGTTTGATGTCTTTGTCATTTAGTTGTTTTTTCTGGATGTTAACAAATGCAGCAGTATATCATCTCCTTTGCTTAAAGTTTACACTGAAAGAAAAAGCTGAAGAGTAATGCACTGTGCTTTTAAAAATTGCTTGAGGGCCTGTTCTGAAACCTGCTGCATAATGTTGAATAATCGTTGCAGGCCTAATTCATTTTTTTGTAATTAAGCATTTTGTTACTCCCCTTATATGGTTTGCTTTAGCTATGCCAATAAATAATTCTTTTTGAAATATAAAATAGATTTCCTTTGTAGCATCATGAAGAAAGTGTGATGGGTGAGACAAGTAAGTGAAGATGATTATGTCTTAGAGCTCTATTTCAAAAGTTTAAGAAAATATTTTCATATTATAAGATGCTGTTTGTCCTGGATTTTGTTATAAATGTAACTGTCAATTGCTGGAAATAAACCAAACAAATACAGACAATCGGGTTAGATCTTAAAGAATGAAAATCAGATAAAAGATTTGACAATTTAATATGCGCAGTAAATATACTGTAGTGTAGTAATAGACCCGTGTCTACATTACTGAGATTCTTGGAAAACACAGATTGCACACATTATAATGCACCCACTTGTAATGGGTTTATTCTTCCCAGAATGTCTACAAAGAAGTCCAAACAATCTTTTGTTCCCAGTGTGATAAAATTTCAGAGTGGATTTGCGCCCGATCTGCCTGCATAGTGTTGTCATGGATAGTTGTTTGCACTGTACGGTTTCTGTAGGCCCTGCATGTTTGTGGTGGCCTTTGTCTTGCCAAGTTGATTGTGATAGCTCATCAAAGTCATCTCTCAGAGTAGTTTATCGCGAGGGCGCCAGAAGAAGAGCCAAGACATTAGTAGTCAGTCACCAAACAAAATGATGGAATTTGTGATGGTAATTCATTCTGGAAGGCAACAAGAGCATCTAAGTTGTATGTGAAGTTAAGAAGGGTCTCGCTAACATTTGCAGGCCAAAAAAAATTTCCGATTTAGAGAAGAATTCCTGTATGGTCTTAAATTCATGTGATGGTTTTTTTGTTTTGTTTTGTTTTGTTTTGTGATGTCAGTCCTAGTTCTCCCAGCCCAGTAACTCAACAGATGACCGCTATGAGCATTTCCCAGGATTCAGGAGCTGTAGACTCGGATCGAGCGGAGGCTGAGGAGGGAGAAGAGGAGGGTACTTCCAACAGCACAGGTAAACATCACAGAAAATGGTGGTCCTTTCCAAGACTCCACAATGAAGCGTCACATGAACTGAGTAGTCGGCAATGCAGGGCACTTTTAATTCAGGAGAAGGGGTATCAGTAAACTGGTAAACAGTGGGATGAACTTGCTACCTTCTACCATTAGCAAGAAACATCCTTCATCAAGGATCCTGTATATCTCATTTCATGTTCAGCTGTAGACTTATAGTATGTGCCCTTTCCTCCTTGTTAGTGTTAAACATACAATTATCCTGTCAAGGTGTTCCTTGACACAAATATGGATTCATTTTTGCTTGTTTGTTTGTTTTCCCCACCAGAGCCAGTGGGGGAAGCAGCACAGGCTTCATCTGATGGTGAACAAACCCCTGATAAAAACAAGAAAAAGAACCGCTGCTTTTCTTGCCGGAAGAAAGTGGGCCTTACTGGTAAGGAAGAAAGGGATTTTATGGCACGCACACACATACACACTGAACCGTGAGCTCTTCTTAGCTACTGGTGTGGTTCAAAGGTTTATGAGTCATGAACCTCCCTTGCTGGGACTTTCCTCTTCTTACCTGACAGTCTTAACCTGTCAGAGTATGAAATTCAGAATAGTTTGCTTAAAATACCAGTAATGTTGTTTGTGAGAAGTTCTTTTGTCTTATGATGCAATGTCCAAATGTTTATGTGGCACTGTGTGTCATGATTTGTTAGACATTAACCATAGGCCATTTTTAATTCACAACACTGTCATAGCTCTCGTTTGAATCTTAAGCAAGATATAAATGTAATCCATAAACCAGTTTATGTCTTGCCTTGTGATGGCATAGTTTCTCTATCAATAAATGACAATTAGCGTCTGAGAAAGAGCTCTTTGATTAGTGGTTTAAAACACTGGGCCAGGCTTACTGATAATGCTCTTATAAAACAAATCTTAATGCATATCACAGTTGTTGTGGTTCCCAATGATCAACCAAAGGTACTTTGTTATTTTCCATATATATTCCTTCTCTGGCTCACGCCATTTGCCAAAACGATAAACAACTATTTGTACACATTTGATTTAATATTAAATTATTTTAATAATTGCACCATTTAGGAAAAGTCAGTCAAGACCCTTTCACTCTTTGATTTGGATCTAAATTTGACTTCCACATAGACATGGTCAGTAAGTTTCGTCTACCTAAAAAGCATCTAAAAATGTGATCTTGTCAGACCTCTGCTGATTTGAAAGAGGTCATTAATACCTTTATTTCATTACACATACATTCCTTAAAATGCTTCCATTCATACCTTAGCAAAAACCTCTCTCAGCTGTCTGCAAACTAAACGGCACCATGTTACTGCCATTCAAGCTTCCTGGCTTATTGATGCATGTAGAAATAACTTAAGATCTATTGCTACTTTCGAAGGCTTAATGAGATCAAATGCCTGTAACCTACATATCCAAAACCTCACTACCAGCCAACAGTTTGTGTAATGCTTTTTCCACACCCAACCACTTTGGTGCAGAGAGCAACATACTGCAGGTTAGTGGTGCATTTCACAGTCCAAGGCATTTCACAGTGTACAGTGGCTTCCACTTTTTTGCCAAGCAGTATTGCCTCACAGGAGCCTCCAGGAGCCTTTTTTAATGTCAAATAGTATTATTTGTATATGAGCCTGATAATGGCAGTACCCTCAGGGCATAGTCAAGCTCATGTCCAGTTTTACTCTGTTTAAGGAGTGTTTTGTTGTACAGCATTGCAGAAATATTCATATGGCCAGTTTAAACTCTGAATGTGTAATGATGTTTATAATGAAGATTCTGTGTTGGACTGAACCTGTTTACCTCTCTTTACTGAAGGTTTTGACTGTCGCTGCGGCAACCTGTTCTGTGCCATTCACCGTTATTCTGACAAACACGACTGTCCCTATGATTACCGGAGTGCAGCTGCAGCCCGCATACGCAAGGAGAACCCCATCGTGGTGGCTGAGAAAATTCAGAAGTTATGAGGACTGAGTGCAAAAAAGAAAGTCTCACTGACTTTGTGAATTTGAACAATGGCAACTTGGATGAAAACACCTGATATCATGGCTTCATTTGTTCATGGTAGTCTAAGATGGGCGGGGTTGGGTGGTGAGGTCGCAGCCACTGTCCAGACGCTTCCCTTACTAGCATCTCCCTCTCTCTCCACTAGTGACTGCGGCTGAACCTGAGTGTTTCTGTGTGTGTGCGTGCGTGTGTGTTTGTTTGTATGAAAGTGTGTGTGCACATTTGCTTGAGAGTCTGGGAGAGAGCCGTAGGGGCTTGGTGGACATTAGTGTTGCTGTGGGGAGGGAAGGTATTTGATTTTACCCCTTTTTGTTTCTCAACTTGGGGGATCGTGTGGGTTTATTTTTATACAATCCCTGTGAGGTAGTTGAAATGAGACAGGGGTAAGCTGTTAAAGAATGTGTCGCAGCCAGGATAACGACACAGAGGTCAATTTAGAGGGTCTAGGAAAAAAGAAAAAAAACGAACTGCGAGATTTCATGTATCAGCAAGACCTTTTAAGGGCTTTGGATTATAAATTTTTCTCCCAGACTGAAAATGATGTCAACTTCTTGTCAAATTGGCATTTTTTTTCCCCCACCTCCTCCAGCTTTTATTCTATGGGTCACCACATGTTGAACTCCCAAGTCTCAGCATTTTCCAGAAATGTTTCTCTTTGATATATTGACTTATCATACTGATATTGGGTGCATGAACAGTTATTGGAGGGGGAAGGTAGGGGAGGGCATGGGTAGGGGAAACTGAGAACCTTGACTTAACTGAGTGATTGAATTCTGTGTTTTGTTTTTATTTTATTTTTATTTTTTTTCTTTCTGTTTTAATGAGCGTATGACATCAGAAGATCTATATTAATATATTGTAGTTAGCTTGAATTGTGTGATTGCATTCTATTTATTTTTTATCGTTTGGTTGGTCTGTGCTGGAGGATTGGCAGCATGTGTCAGCAAATCATTAAGATTTGCACTTAACCTTTTCAATTATATTTAAGTAATTCCATCTTGATTATATAACCATTGAAGAAAAAATACACAAGCTCTGACATGATGGAGTAGAGTCCAGTTAAGCCGTTACAATTAAGGTTGTGCAGTAAAATGTCCATTCTTTTGGATTTAGAAACAAAGCACAACAAAGTGTGTCAGCTGCGGAGCACAAGATGATGTGCCATACCTACTCAGTTTTGTTCAGCATGTGGGTCATTTGCAGTTTATATTTGATCTGTATAGCAGGCTCGCTGAAGGAATTGCCTTCTTGTTTGGTTGAGGCAGCGTATTCTCCTTGAATGCCCTTTTCTGTTCGTTGGAGTCGGAGCGATCGCTCCGTGTTTCTCAAACCACCAGCAGACCACTGACACATGCTGAATGAAAACTGACCTGGGTCGCAGTTAACTCTACACATTGACACACCTGCTCAGCTAACGTAAAGATTGTCGCGATGCTACAGAATTGCGTGCTGTGCTTTTACAATGTGCTAAGATTCAGATGAGTCCTTACTACGAAGACCGCTTCTAGCTAGCTTCTTCTAGGAAGATCAATCCTACATGCATGTGTGCAGACAAACATATAAGTTACTGTTTTGTAACTGACTGCACAGTTTGAAATGAAGCTGGAATGTTTAAAAAGCCACACAGCAGTAGCACAATGCATGGCTGGAACCTTAAGGTTCAAGCTAACAGGACTCTACAGTGTTTTTTTTTCCAAATGTAAATACCATATGGCTCCTATTCATATAGTATAATCTTATTGTAGATTTTTGCCAGGTAACAAAGTTGGGGGACTAAGGTGAAGAATAGTACTATGTGTATAAAAGTGCTTTTCATAATTATCCAAAAAATGAAAGTGCCACAAATGGCACAGATTGTTTTTTTTTTTTCCCCCATCTTGTTTGCTCTTTTATATTTTATCACCCTTGTCATGTCCAAAGTATGTTCAGTAACTGGCTCGACTATGAGTATCTCCTACAGGCCAAATGGCTACTTTTTTTATTAATACAATACTTTTCAGTTTGTTAACAAGCCCCTCTAAGCTTAATTAACCTTGCTGAATTACACAGTATTCCTGTCCATGCTTTTATCCTGTTACTGAAGTCTATTCATAGCGTAGCGGTATTACTGAAAATTATAAAGGCCTCTTGTGAAATGTAGAAGGGCAATTGAGGCTTCATCTTTTCATTATCAAAAGCTTTCCTTGTAAATGTTGCTTGATCGTGATCATCAAATATTTATGAAAGCTGTGGAAAAGTTGCAAGGAATTTTCAGAGTATGCGTTTTTTAAAGAAGCTAGTGCAGACTGGGTTGGACATGAATGACCCTTTTCCTTGAATACACAATATCATATTGGACCTAGCTGTGTTTGGCTTGGGCGCCTGTGATGGGAAAATTGGCCTTCACCAGAATTCACATTAAAGTCTTAGTAATGATGGACATGTCTAAATTACTTTGTGATTTAACATGCCAACACGGGGACTGTTTTCTTGGGATAAGTTGGTCATCTAAAACCCCCAACTGTGATTTAATTTCTTCCTACATCCCACCACTAGTGGGAGATTTAAATCCAGAAGGCGTTTATGGGGATTCTTGTGTGCTAATTATGTTCAAGGAGAATAATTGTCCATATTTAGGGGAACTTGTGGTTGGAGCAGCTCTGCAGTTATGTGTTCCCTACAGTGTATCTTGTATATTCAGACTTGCCTGCTGGGTTGACAACCATAACACAATATTGTCGCCTACAGTTTCCTTTTCAGATTGATAGTCCTTTCAGAGATAAAGCCCTTGACTTGGGATGATTGTTCAGCTATGTAAATCATGTGCATTTCATGGTTTACAATTGGTGTTTTCTATTGACTGCTCATATCACATCCCTTTTTTTCTAAGCAGACATGAGCAGTTTGAATGTAAACCACCATCATTCACACAATAAGCCGTAATGTCATTTATCAAACTACTCGGCCCTAATATTGATTATGTCAGAAGATGGAGGCCCAATTTTCTTACATGTTGTTTGGGACAGTTGGATAGCTGAAATTTGCTTTGACTGTTTGTGATGAAGGACTTGGCACCAGCATTTAGGGCAACCATACCTAAGTAATCTAGATATTATCATTACATGTATGTTTATCTTCCTTCTATTCTGTTGCTTTGATATTTTCATCTCTTCAATCCCATCTCTAGCAAAACCTTTCTTAATCACTGTCTTCATCATGCAAGGGTTTTGATTGATAATAATGATAAACCTGCCAATTATGATGAGTGAGCTAACTGCAGAAGTAAAGACAAAAGATGATTATTCATTTTGTCTTTAGAGATGAGCTTGAGGGGCATGAAAGAAAATCTACAATGTTCACAGAGCTGTAGTTCTTGTCCCTTGGCACTCCAGTCCCCCAGAAACACCACCAGATATCTTTTTATTTTGTTTTTCTTTAAAGATTTAGGATTGTATGATGTGTAAGAGTAAGTATAAAACAATAAAATCACAAAGTTTATTTTAAATTACACTTGTCTTTTGTATTTATTTTTGCATTTTGGTGGATAAATATTCAAAGGCTGAAAGCCATTGTTTTCTAGTAGTTGTAGTTTTAAAAGTTGAGTTACAACAATTTGTGTATTCACTGGTGTACAGTTGCATGCACTCATGGTTTCTTTGCTGCCACAGACCAGTATGTCTGTATACTGTGGCCCCACTGCTTTGTACATGTATATTGTTCTCAGACTCAGCAAAACAGTGTAGACACAAATGGTACTACACAACAGCACATAATGTGCTTTAGTGTACGCTGTAACAGGAATTGTCATGATGGCCTCTTAACTGCACTGAATTAAACACACTTATTCTGTGTCATTTGAATAGCAGAATTATATCATCGGGTTACCTTGATATCACAGTCACATCATACATTATTCTTCCATCATGAGAATTAAATATATTAAAAAAATCAATTGTATGTCTGTCTTACCCAAGAACATGGCAGCTTTGTCACGCTGCACTTCATCAAAGACTCTTAAAAGTCTTTGGATATGGTGTACCAGTATGAGTGGGAATCTTGGACCAGAAAAAACATACACCCATTGATGGTGAATTTGAGAAAAGCACCAAACAAGAATCAGTGTGGTTACAGTTTCCTGCCAGTCAGACTTAAAACACTGACTACAAGTGTTACAGTCATTAGTGTATATATTTAAAGCAGGTGTGAGGCATATTTTTTATGAAAGAAATATGGAAACTTTTAAACTTTTGTAGTACACTTTTATGTCAGTTTTCCCTCATGTTTTGTTCTGTAATTGTGTGATTGATTTTGTCATACAAGGTACAATAACTGAAGCCCATGACCTACCCACACAGGTGTTTTCACCTAACTGGCCTGTACAGACTGTGCTAGATTTTTACACCAGAGGTTTTGATTTACCATTGCAGGAAAAGCCCAGGTGGAATTAATAACATTAACTATGGCTCTGTTCCATTAAGTATCTCAGTAAGCTATAATAGTTATAATAATACCAGGACCTCCCCTAGGTGGAATGCAGCCATCATTAATGTTATTATATACACCTGTGCTTTTCCTGCTTTGATGTGTCAATGTCTGCTGTGAACAAGTTCTACTGACATCCCTCCTCCACCCTACTTTAATGGGTCAGCTTACCCAAATAAAAAATAAAAAAAAGTATACTTTTTGTTTATGTAACTACCTCAGTCCCAAAAATATAAATACCACTACCATTAACCATGACTACTTCTGGTGACCATAGGTGGGTTACATATCAAGCAAGTTTAAAGGCTGACGTTTGCAGTTCTCTGTAATAGGTAGTGAGGGTGGTTTCTGAGTCAGCAAAGCTTCTTCCTCAACTCACAGGAAATCTCTCTTCTCTCCCTCTCTCTCTCTCTCTCTCTCTCTCTCTCTCTCTCTCTCTCTGTGTTTGTGTGTATGCTGAATGGGAGGGGTCACGCAGGGACAGATTATGAGAAAATGGGCCCTTTGGGCACTGATAAGTAAAAGGCGTCCCGCCCCTCCTACTGAAAGACACAACTAGAAATGTGTCAATTGTTGTTATTTTGTGTGTCTTTGTGGTAATTTACTTTTCTTTTTTAGCTGGTTTCATCTCTTTGTAGGCTAGTTGTTTTGTGTCTCTTAATGGAACTCAGACATGCAAAGTCTTTAGCTTCTTTCACTCTGATTATTATCATTCATTTTTTTTTGTTTTTACTTCCTCTGTGTTGATGTTCTTATTTGTCTTGTCTGGTTTTATGTCTTTTGTAAATCACTTTGTAACATTATTAAGAAAAGTTCTATATAAATAAAGTTTATTATGATTATGATTAGGTATTATTAAGGCCATTTTGTCTAGCCTTCTGGTTGTTTTGTGTCCCTTTGTGGAATTTGCATCTATTTGTAGTTATTGTGTAGTGTTTTTATGTCCAGTTGTGGCTGTCTTGTGTCTTTTAACTGAGCTCTTTGACTTTCAAAACAAGATATATTAACAGTTATTTCATACAGAAACTGGCCCAGGGGCTTGAGAGGTCAGGGGTCCTGTGACTGGTAGGTCTGTTCAGGAAATAGTGGCCGGCTATGTATTCCCGTCAAGTATTATTTTATCAGAACCATGATGATACATCTTATTCTTTGTTTAGACAAACAAATGAAGAAGATGTGATAAGTTCAAACCGACTGTAATTAATCATTGTAGTCACCAGTAAAAAAGTAATTGTGGTGATTCATAAGCACGTCATTCACAAAGGTCACTTTACCATTTACGTTTTTTTTTTGTCGAAGGCGCAAATTAACAATTAAGTTCAAATATGTCATCTTTTACTTCACTGTCCCTCAGACTGATAACAAGTTTCCCTTAATTGTCCAATGGAAACTCCTTACGTCACATCCTGTCAGCTGTCGCTTCCTGATGCGGTGAAACAGCAGAGAAGTAAGAAAACACCGCACATATATGGATTAATTTAAATGACATAGAGTGACGGGAGACGCCAGCACCTTCTCCAGAGGATTCACGGAGACGAATGCAGACGCCGGGAACCGTGTTTTAACGGTGTTGTACGCCGGGTGTCCGTGAATGAGCGCTGTTTTAG
The DNA here is from genome assembly GCF_002260705.1 of Seriola dumerili. Lineage (NCBI taxonomy): Eukaryota > Metazoa > Chordata > Actinopteri > Carangiformes > Carangidae > Seriola > Seriola dumerili. The sequence goes on along the minus strand of NW_019174577.1, from coordinate 1,542,240 downwards.
CTGAGCAGTCGTGTTTTATGTCTTCTTGCTAGCTTAAGCCAACGTCGCGTTTAGCTGGTACACGCAGACAGATAGACTTCTCTCTCCGGTAAAATATGACACACAGTCACCGTTATTCTCGATACATCACAGGGGGAAACAGCTTTATGCTTGTTTGATTGTAACTGGAAAACGCTCGCTTTTTTTGGTCACTTAGAGGTCAAGACTGCACTGGAAACGCCTGTTCCTCACTGTCAACACAAGAACGAAACTGAGGAAACAATCATCGGTTTCTTGTCCAGGACATCGTGTCTGAAAATCACTCGTGAACATCTCAGCAAGTGGACAAAATGGCTGTGACCTGGACTTCAGTCAACACGCAGAAAACACAGCAGATACTTTGTAAATAGTAACACTTCACTCAGTCAGGTTGGCTCCACTACTTTTTTCCTGCTTCTGCTGACAGGGCACTTAAACAGTATCCTGTGTTTGAATTTGTCTGAAGTGGAGGAAGTCTTGTTCGTTTTTTAATTTTTGTTGCTGCACAGTTCATTTTTGCTTAGACTAAGCTCTTCAGTTCAACAGGTAGGCCTGCTGTTGTTGTCATATACATGTATTGTATGTTTGGACTGATGTCATCTAATAATTATATGGCTTCTCTGTTAATTATTAACTCTTAACTATAGTTAAGTCACAAGTTACAATAATTATGCTTATTCAGTTTTAGAGCTCAAACAATAAATCAGTTAGTTGATCGACAAAAAGATAATCAGCAATATTTGAAAATTGTAATTTTTTCAAGCAAAAATGCCAAACATTCATTGTTTCCAGCCTCTCAGTTATGATCATTTACTGCTTTTCTTTGTGTTATGTGATAGTAAACTATATATTTTTGGGTCTTAGACTGTTTGTCAAACAAAAAAGTATTTTGAAGACATCACTTTGGGCAAATTTAATTGTGACACACATTTCACTGTTTTCTGACATATGTATTTATAATCAAATTAATTGATTAATCAAGAAAATATTCTGGAGATTTATCAAAACTAGATAATAGCTGTTTGTAGCCTTGTTTGATTTTTATAATATTTGTAACCAGAAAATATTAAATGTTATTACCTGGTAAATCATTAAAGTCATAAAGAGATCAGAGCCAGTATCTGTTTGCTTAGAGTCTTCACATGTTACAAAGCTGCTGTTGTAGAAACATTTTTATCACCGTTGTTTTCACACTTGGACTGAGAGCCTCGTACATTACATTGTAATAAGTATCTCATTGTGTTAACACTGGGATGCTGTGGATGCATCAGCACAGTGACCCTCTTGTCCTCCTCCTGCACAGTAAAGGATGAATGGCCTCTCGCTCAGTGAGCTCTGCTGCCTGTTCTGCTGCCCGCCCTGCCCCAGCCGCATCGCAGCCAAGCTCGCTTTCCTGCCCCCTGAGCCCACGTACACCTTTCTTCCCGACCCAGATGCAGGCCCTGCTGCGACGGGGACAACAGGGACATCGAGTCTACGGGCGCGGAGCGGTGCGTCAGTCGCTGGAAGTGGAGGGGCCGGGGCTGTGGAGGGGAGATGGAAGCTTCACCTGACGGAGCGGGCAGAGTTTCAGTATTCACAGCGAGAACTGGACATGACAGAGGTGTTCCTCACTCGATCCAGTCGGGGGAACCGAGTCGGCTGTATGTACATTCGCTGTGTTCCTAATGCCAGGTAGGTAGTTTGAATCGGTTTACCAGTCAGGTTTCCAGTCAGTGTCAATTCTAACTGATTGTTTGTGTACGATGGATCGTGGCTGGCTTGACCTTTCTCATTCATCAGTCATATCACACTTTCTGTTTCTACGCCCTTTCTTGTCAGTCTTCTCCCATGCACATTCAGGTCTACTTCCTTTACTTGTCTCCCTGTTGACTCAGCCGACTCAAAGAGTTTTAGTTCACTGCCATCCATTTTCAACAGCTTTCAAGATCATTTTTCCATTCGTTTTTATCTTGTAGTTTTGTAGGAAGTGCTACCCTGTGCTTGGGGATTCGGGTTTATGATAACGATATCAGTTTTCACTGAGTCAGAGACAAAACATGTTCAGCTGTCTTGCTTTCTCTCTTGTAGGTGTGTGTCACTGAGATTATTGGCAGTGATTGGTAGATTTTTTTTTTTTTTTATGAGAGGTGATCATATCTTTTTTCCTAAGTTAAACTGTATTTTATGAGATGTGTAAGTATTTAATGTCAGTTTGACACTCATCCTGCTGCACTGTGCAGCTGCTGATTAATTTACCAAATCAATTAAAAAGAAATAGACCGGCTTGTGTTACAGACCATGTATCTTGTATTAATGTCTATCTAGTGTTACACAAAAATGAATCGAAACTCGACGTGATATGGCAGAGTCATTGTTATGCTACATTCTGAGTGTAAAGGCCAAGAGCAAAGCCACGGGTCATATGGGTTCAAAAACAAAACCATTGAGGGAGGATCTCAAAACAGTCCTAAAAACCTATCAGATTTCTCTGAGAGCTCAACATGCATTCATGAATAAAAGGCAAGGGCTAGAATACCCAGCGTTTATAGTGGATACTCTGCTTCTCAGGTTGTACAAAATGTCTAGAAGTAAGAGTCATTTGACATGAGTCCATGGTGGTAAACTAATCCTCCAACATGCAGTGCTTTAAGTCAAAGATGTGTTTGTTGTGGAGTCTTAGTGACCTTTCTATGTTTATCTTAACAACAGCTTGTTTATGGATGATTTAAGCGTAGTTACCAGGTCAGATTTGCGGTTGGAGAAATGTGATAAGATGGATTATATTTTATAATGGTTTGCTTGTTTGTGTTTGTTTTAATGTTAATTTTTATCCTTCATGTGACTCTATTCTGCTTCATAAGTTCAGTAGAACTATGAAAAATTTTCATTGTCATTTGTTTCATTTAGTAGTGGTGTTTTCTAGTCATTTTTGATCCCATAAAAAGCAGTACTGTCTTAACAAATATAAAGGATACAGCTTGCATATTTAGCTGCAATATAAAATGCATGCATGTTGGCAATAAGTAAGGACATTTCTCATGTAACAATGGGAATCATAAAATAATTTATAATTGTCTATAGACTTTATGTATGCTATGTTTCCTAGTATAGCTGACATACTTGCTGGAGATACAAATCTTTGAATATGTGTCTAAATCTATATTCGTTTGACCATCTTCTAAGTTGTTCTCTGTATGTGTATCCCCTCAGATTTACAGTGCTTTTCTCCCATGGTAACGCAGTCGACCTGGGCCAGATGAGCAGCTTCTACATCGGCCTCGGCACTCGCATCAACTGCAACATCTTTTCCTACGACTACTCAGGCTACGGTGTCAGCACTGGCAAGCCCTCTGAGAAGAACCTCTATGCAGACATAGATGCTGCCTGGCACGCCCTGCGCACACGGTATGTTATCATATAATTGTCCCATGTGTGTCCTTCAAGGCATGATTTATTATACTGTGTCTTGCTCTGCCAAGAAAAGACACACTGTTTAGATTAGGCATAAATCAAGCCATATTAAAAATATGGATGAATTCCAATGTGGATTGATTATATGTCCTAAGAAAAAGAAAGGGTGAAAAAGTAATCGAGGCAGGTGAGGGTCAAGTAAAGATGAAGATGTGAAGAAGGGGTGAATGATGTCTGTTAAGGACACTGTGGTGTCACTGTGGTGTCTCATTAGTGAAAACGGACCTGCCTTAATGTGGCTGTAACCCTGGGAAAACATAACACCAGAGAGTACTGAGTAAGAGTACACATATTATGAGGTTTTTCTGTCTCTTTGGTTGTAACCAGGTATGGCATTAGCCCAGAGAATATCATCCTGTATGGACAGAGCATTGGTACAGTTCCCACTGTAGACCTGGCATCACGGTATGAGTGTGCTGCCGTTGTTCTTCACTCACCTCTAACTTCTGGAATGAGAGTGGCCTTTCCTGACACAAAGAAGACCTACTGCTTTGACGCTTTCCCCAAGTAAGTCTCATTTGAATTTGTGTTTTAGTGCAGAGTATAATTACTGTTTTGCAAAAGATTTTTATTTTTTTATAAAAGAAATCCTACAACTGGAAATGTATACAACTGTGTGTAGACCTTAACAGGTGACCAAAATGTTCCCATAATGCTGACTATTACCCCAGGCATGATCACTTGATCATGCCTGGGATTGGAACAGTCATGTGACAGGATTGGAACAGTCATGTGACACACGTATTTGGAGGACTATAAAACTGGTCTACTGTGTAATGTTTAAGAAATATAGAGCTTGCCCTAACTTAACATAGAATAATAGTTTTGTGAGTTACACAGAGATCGTGAATGTTTGTATCACAGTTTCAGACTTGGTTTCAGAATCGTTACACCCCTACTGCCACAGGGAATAAATCTGGCCGATTTGAGAATAACAGTGTTGTTGGTTTTTACTAAATAGAAGTAGAGGCCGTTCATGTTGACAACTACTGTATTATTTATCTTCTATAGTCCATTCAAACATGTGAAAGGCATGTACCACAACAGCCTAAAACATCCAGCCACAATTGCTCTTTCCAGGGGGATGCAGTCAGGGAAACATGTTTATAGCTCAGAAGCACGAAAAGCAAAAATAATTTGACACTAAAGTGTTGATTAGAATGGGATGTTGTAGAGTAATAGAGTAATTTTAGCAAAGGTAAAATTTAATTTGAGATTGGAAGGGAATTGTCAATGGGCCCTAGTGCTGTCCATCATTTTAACCTGAATGAAAGTGAATTAGTACATCAATATAAAATTTGTATAAACGTCTACTACATACACTGTTAATGCCTATGCACAGAATGTATGTTAAAGACAGCAAACAAGGCCACACATTTGTGTGTAGTTGTAAAATGGGTGTTGTAACTGTTTTAACTTTTTATTTTTAAACCTTGGCCACAAAACACTTCCCTTGGCTTGACAATAACAATACAGAGTAATGCTATCATTAGCAAGGCTCTATCCCTGCTGTTCTTGTTGTCAGTTTAGTTTTAGCGACTGAGTCTGACGAAGGTCAGTAGCAGCCAACGCCAGCCTTAACACAGAGTCTAGTCCCAGATGGTACAAGTGAGTGAGGAGCAGAGGTGGTAGGAAACCAGGGAATGCCTCAGTGTGTGTGTAGTGAGCTGATAAAGCCTCCAGTGTTTGCCTGTTGTTCAGATTCAGAGTGGGCAGCTGGCATCCCGCCTTCCTCAGCGTATCAGTCTGTATCTTCCTCTCCTGTTTCTACATGAAATATGTCGGTGTTCCATGGGGTGAATTGATTATAATTTCAAGATTTGGTGCAGATATATATATATATATATATATATATATATGTATACACACACATACACACACACACACACACACACACACACACATATATATATATATATATATATATATATATATGTATGTCAAATCTGCGCTGGAGAGATGGTCAGGTCAGCTCTTACCTAACCTAAATCTCACTCAGGTAATAAAACCATTATTAATCAGTCATTGGACTCCACGCCGGACATTCTTATTATAAACTTTCAACTCACGTATAGAGATACTGCTATTCATTGAATAATATAGGTCAAGGGCTAGAATCCGCATGGTTACTAGGTCCATCTTTCTCTGCTCTGCTTTCAGGTTGTTTTCTCAATATTTGTCTTCTAGAAGCTAAGTAGTCATTTTGAGTCATGAAGTCCATTGGTGGTATAGATTCTAATCCTCCAACATCGCATGCTTGTAAGTCAAAGTGATTGTGTTTCGTTGCTGCGCAGTCTTCAGTGCCCACTTCTCTATGGTTTTATCTTAACAACAGCCTTGTTTGACGGATGACTTGTCACGCGTAGTTACCCCGGAGGCTCCAGATCTTGCGGTTGGCAGCAATGTGATACCCAGATCGGACTTACTATTCTTATCAATGGTTTGCCTTGTCTTCTCGTCGTTTGTTTTCACTGTTAACTTTTTATCCTTCCATCCCGTCGCCTCTCCATCTCCTGGCTTCTCCATCCCCACGTCTCCACGCTACGCTACCACTTATGAACACATTTCTGCATTGTCCCACTCCTCTCGCCTCTCTCATTTACGCTAGTGGTCGCTCCTCTCTCAGTTCATCCCCTTCTTCTGCATACCCATCACGAAACGCAGTACTCCGTCCTTCAACCCAACACTACTCACACAGGATACAGCTTGCGACTACTTTACCCCGCTTCGCAATATCACCCAACCACTCGCACCTGCCCACTCGCTCCTGGCGCACACTCAAGCCTTCACCACGCCCCGCACATTTCTTCATGTAACCCATCGGCGACACTCATACCAAATCACATTTCACTAATTGTCTATAGACTTTATGTATGCTTGTTTCCTAGTATCAGCTGACATACTGCTGGAGATACAAATCTTTGAATATGTGTCTAAAATATTCGTTTGACCATCTTCTAAGTTGTTCTCTGTATGTGTATCCCCTCAGATTTACAGTGCTTTTCTCCCATGGTAACGCAGTCGACCTGGGCCAGATGAGCAGCTTCTACATCGGCCTCGGCACTCGCATCAACTGCAACATCTTTTCCTACGACTACTCAGGCTACGGTGTCGAGCACTGGCAAGCCCTCTGAGAAGACCTCTATGCAGACATAGATGCTGCCTGGCACGCCCTGCGCACACGTATGTTATCATATAATTGTCCATGTGTGTCCTTCAGGGCATGATTTATTATACTGTGTCTTGCTCTGCCAAGAAAAGACACACTGTTTAGATTAGGCATAAATCAAGCCATATTAAAAATATGGATGAATTCCAATGTGGATTGATTATATGTCCTAAGAAAAGAAGGGTGAAAGTAATCGAGGCAGGTGAGGGTCAAGTAAAGATGAAGATGTGAAGAAGGGGTGAATGATGTCTGTTAAGGACACTGTGGTGTCACTGTGGTGTCTCATTAGTGAAAACGGACCTGCCTTAATGTGGCTGTAACCCTGGGAAAACATAACACCAGAGAGTACTGAGTAAGAGTACACATATTATGAGGTTTTTCTGTCTCTTTGGTTGTAACCAGGTATGGGCATTAGCCCAGAGAATATCATCCTGTATGGACAGAGCATTGGTACAGTTCCCACTGTAGACTCTGCATCACGGTATGAGTGTGCTGCCGTTGTTCTTCACTCACCTCTAACTTCTGGAATGAGAGTGGCCTTTCCTGACACAAAGAAGACCTACTGCTTTGAGCTTTCCCCAAGTAAGTCTCATTTGAATTTGTGTTTTAGTGCAGAGTATAATTACTGTTTTGCAAAAGATTTTTATTTTTTTATAAAAGAAATCCTACAACTGGAAATGTATACAACTGTGTGTAGACCCTTAACAGGTGACCAAAATGTTCCCATAATGCTGACTATTACCCCAGGCGATCATTGATCAACTTGGAATCAGTCGATTGGGCAACAGTCATGTGACACACGTATTTGGGGGACTATAAAACTGGTCTACTGTGTAATGTTTAAGAAATATAGAGCTTGCCCTAACTTAGCATAGAATAATATTTTGTTGAGTTACACAGAGATCGTGAATGTTTGTATCACAGTTTCAGACTTGGTTCAGAATCGTTACACCCCCTACTGCCACAGGGAATAAATCTGGCCGATTTGAGAATAACAGTGTTGTTGGTTTTTACTAAATAGAAGTAGAGGCCGTTTCATGTTGACAACTACTGTATTATTTATCTTCTATAGTCCATTCAACATGTGAAAGGCATGTACCACAACAGCCTAAAACATCCAGCCACAATTGCTCTTTCCAGGGGGATGCAGTCAGGGAAACATGTTTATAGCTCAGAAGCACGAAAAGCAAAAAATAATTTGACACTAAAGTGTTGATTAGAATGGGATGTTGTAGAGTAATAGAGTAATTTTAGCAAAGGTAAAATTTAATTTTGAGATTGGAAGGGAATTGTCAATGGGCCGCTCAGTGCTGTCCATCATTTTAACCTGAATGAAAGTGAATTAGTCACATATATAAAATTTGTATAAACGTCTACTACATACACTGTTAATGCCTATGCACAGAATGTATGTTAAAGACAGCAAACAAGGCCAAACATTTGTGTGTAGTTGTAAAATGGGTGTTGTAACTGTTTTAACTTTTTATTTTTAAACCTTGGCCACAAAACACTTCCCTTGGCTTGACAATACAATACAGAGTAATGCTATCATTAGCAAGGCTCTATCCCTGCGCTGTTCTTGTTGTCAGTTTAGTTTTAGCGACTGAGTCTGACGAAGGTCAGCTAGCAGCAACGCCAGCCTTAACACAGAGTCTAGTCCCAGATGGTACAAGTGAGTGAGGAGCAGAGGTGGTAGGAAACCAGGGAATGCCTCAGTGTGTGTGTAGTGAGCTGATAAAGCCTCCAGTGTTTGCCTGTTGTTCAGATTCAGAGTGGGCAGCTGGCATCCCGCCTTCCTCAGCGTATCAGTCTGTATCTTCCTCTCTGTTTCTACTACATGAAATATGTCGTGTTCCATGGGGTGAATTGATTATAATTTCAAGATTTGGTGCAGATATATATATATATATATATATATATATATGTATATACACACACATACACACACACACACACACACACAGCACACAC
>NW_019174577.1:1512886-1533604 GCF_002260705.1 Seriola dumerili | reverse complement strand
ACACACACACACACACACATATATATATATATATATATATATATATATATGTATGTCAAATCTGTGCTGCAGAGATGGTCAGGTCAGCTCTTACCTAACCTAAATCTCACTCAGGTAATAAAACCATTATTAATCAGTCATTGGACTCCTACATATGGTACCAAAACTAATAACACAAAGATATTTATCTACTTTTAAAGCAATAAATGTGTTTTAGAGCCCAAAACAAATTACTGTTGCAGTCCAGATAAAAATGAAGCTTCACTGATCCATTAAGATATCTCTATTTAATCTATAACATTCTTTATTGAGTTTTTCAGACAAGCACACTGACCCATTAGAGTGTCACATTTTATGACCTGATCCACAGAGCCAGAGCTTTATGAGTCCAGTTGTACATCACTATTGAGCTGGCTCTTGCATTCTCTGAAATCTGACGTCCTTTCTTTTCTTATTCCTCTTTTTAGCATTGAGAAGGTGTCCAAAATCACATCTCCAGTGCTCATCATCCACGGGACAGAGGACGAGGTGATCGACTTCTCCCACGGCCTGGCTCTGTTCGAGCGCTGTCCCAAGGCCGTGGAGCCTCTCTGGGTGGAGGGAGCAGGACACAACGACATTGAATTGTACAGCCAGTATCTGGAGCGTCTACGCCGCTTCATAGGACAGGAGCTGGCGGTACAACATGCCTGACGATCACCACCTCCGCAATCGTCATCATTACCTTTTTTCCTGGTCCACTTAAAACCTCACCTCTCTGTGTCCAAGATGGAAATGTTTTGAAGAGTCATCTAAACCATCCCTCAGCTTACCACAGCACCCAGGGGTGTACTGTTTCACATACTGTAGTGCTCTGTTTTCAGGGCGTAGTATGCCTTTAATTGACCATGGATTGATGTGACACAGAGGAAAGGAGGAGTGTGTTCATAGACATCAGAAGTGTGCGAGTGTGATAGAGTTAAATTGCATTTAGACTGTTGTTTCGTAGCAGAAACTATAAAAGTACAGCTGCCATGTGTTAGGTGGCAGATGCGTATATTCCTATACTGTGCAATAATGTGGACAGTGTCACAGGAAAATGAACTTTGTTGAAATTAAATGGGGGTGGTTAACAGAACAACAAACTGATAAATAATCATGTAGGTCAATTATATTGTGGTCCACATGGAAAGTATCTGTCAATTTTTCCAGCCTACTCGTTCAGTTAGTGTATAACTTTCATTTCTGCTGTTAACCCAAATGGATAATGGTGAAGCATGTTGGACTCTTGACATGTGTTGGAGAATATTTTGGTTGTCTAATCACACATTAAATCAGTGAACAAGTTTGTTACTAAGTTCTCTACATTGAGCCACCAGTTTTTATCAGTAACACCTGTACAACGTAATGCAGTCCAATAAAAAGCCCTCCAGTAAATTCTGTTTTAAAAGGGGATGATTTAACTGCATTTTCTAGTAACTGATGGTGTAGTATTGGGCTGCATCATACTGAACAGGGTCTCTATTATCCTGTCCACGTCATATATGTAGGTTTTGGGGTGGATAAAACTGGTGACTAGCCCTTAGGAAAAATGAAAATGATACATAGAGTCGAGTTTGTTTTTCACCATACTGAACATTTTGCTCAGGTAACCCTCCTTTAGACGTTAGATGTGTCTTTCTTTTTTGTTTGTTTTTATATACAGTCAGTTAAATCTCCTCAGATCCTTTTGAGCAAAGATATGAAATCATATTCATCCAGTGTGAGGATTTTTTTAGTAATGAACCAAACTATGATCCCATAACTGAGGTACAGACCAACTCTGGAGTTTGGTGAGCCGTCACAAACTTTTGCCTTTTTGCTCCAGTCGATCCACCATGCTGTTTTCAGTCTTTTATGGAAGACGTTTGCATCCCAGAGATGGAGCGAGATTGGCTGCGTTAAAGGACGACTGACGTTCAACAGCCTCAGAAAGAAAATACCTCCAGCTCCTTTGTTTAGTGGAATATCTGAGAGTCTGTAAGCCCTGTCCTTTTTGTTTCAGTCTTGTTTATGTCTCACACCAGTAGGTCACAGCTGTCAGCTAAGTTCCTGTTTCCTCCAGTGTCTGGAACAGAGAAGCAACACTAAAATTAAACGGGCCACAGTTTTCAACCTCCAGCCTGTTTTCATCTCTTTGTTTTAAAACTCTGTCTGACAGCAATCCTGCTCATTTGCACTCCATCTTGAAGGGGAACTGTGTCAATTTAAGAAGTATAAAAGCTTAACTTTGAACTTAAATACTTTATGACTGTTGCCATTGTCTAATTTTAATTGTCGATGAACTTCACAGTGTGAGTAATAAAAATTGTTTCCACCCTTCTGCAGATAAACACAGGAACATGTTTTATCACAGTATATTGACTAGTTGTTTTCCAGCTTTAACAGCATTGGCAAAGAGTTCAGTGAGAATCTCCTCTGAGAACATTACACTAAAGCGTTAGAAATTTAACAGGTGGACAGTCCTCTCACATGACAGCATTGCTTTTCCACCACTATTCTACGTGATGTTGTCAGGTAAAACTAGACAGCAAATAGTCTGTGTGAAATTGTATAACATCTCTTTCCTCTCTGGTTTACAGCCAACTTCTTGGTAACACTATTGATTTTGCCTCACAGAATTGAGTACAAGAGTGGTACAGTACCTTTTCTATCCGCTGGTGTGATTCTTTTTTTTTTTTTTTTTTTTCTGTTTTCTTTTGCAACAATAGAAAATTGTCTCAAACATATTTTGTTGCCCCTGTGGTTTATTGTTCTTTTTGCGCTGATTATTTGGGGAAATATCACTAATCAGTTGTCGAATTTTGCTCTTTTTTTGTTTCTTTGACAATGTTGTAAATGATGATGCAATGAGAAGTTGTACACGATTGTGTCAGCTGGCTGCCCTGTTGAAGTTATTTAGGTTTGACTCATAAGATAAATCATAATCTTTTAGACTCGCTGCACACGGCACTGTCTCACTAACAGTCTGTTTTACAACCAGACATGAGGTGCTGTCTGCAGTATTCATCTTAAAGGTGCAGCTGTCAGTGGTGCTAGGCCACAGAAGTGTAAAGCTATTCCCAAAATGAGTGTATCCAAGGGTAAAAGTCATTTTACTTAACTGAGTTGACATATTTGAACATTCAGTTGAGACATTCTTCAGACTTTCTTGTCCATGTATGAACCAAAGTCAAACTTTTTTTGTGCTTTACCCAGTGCACCTGTTTGTAACTTTGTAACCAAAGACAGAATTGTTCAACTTTAGCTTAACTTTTTATTCATCTTTATGCTTGGTCTGACTTTTTTTTCCATTGCACATTTGGATACAAATGAAATGCAAGTTTCTCATATTGCTAAATAATTATGTTTTATCATATCATGTCTGGTTTCAAATATGCAAGAACAGACTTTAAATAGCATAAATTAACCAAGTTGTGGGTCTTTGTTTGATTGTTTTGGGGGTTTTTTTCAGGCTGTTTATAATTTATCATTTGTGGAGGAGTACAACCTAAGCAATACAGTGTGCTGGGTCATGTTTGGAAAAAAAAACAGTGTGGGATGATGAAAGAACAATGACAGAGGAGCTTCAGGCAGATACATGAGTAGCTTTTGTTAAAAAAGAAAATGTATTCAAATGTTTGGATCTCTGACATAACACGGCTGTGTATCAGTTTTGTCACCACACTTTGTTATCCATTGTTTATTATACTGACTTATTTTTAGTTTTTAAAGATTCTGTCTTTTTCAAGATTTAAAGAGAATAAGAAGCTAATAAAACATAATCAGAAATTGATAATTAATGTGGCTCTTTTGCTTTTATTTTACATTTAAGATTTACTTTAACCTGCAAGAGAAAGGCCTTTTCTCCAGAAACCAGTGTTACGTGTGTCTCATTCGGTGCCAAATTTTCCACCCATTGCAGTTCTGGCGCTCATTGAATAAAGACCCGCTTGTAGTCAAAGGCTTCACTGGGCTGCACGAGACAGATCCAAGAAAGGCTCGGGTGAATAATTGGCTGATGAGTAAATGAGACTTTAATTGCCTGGTGTTTTTTTTTTTTTTTTCTCGTCTGTAGAGTTGTTTGTTGGGACGGGCTTGTTGTTGCCCGTGCCAAAAAAAAGGTTCAAATGATGTGTTTTAATTAAATCAGTACAAGGACTCAGGTTTGTCCCAGCCTCCCCTCACGGTCTGCCACCATGTTGAGCTGGAGAGAAACAGGGACAGATGGATTGTGAGCTGCACTCACCCCCTTAACTCACTCACTCACACACACACACACACACACACACTTGTGCCAGCTCTTTTTCAATGGACTACATAAACAATCTGGTGTCCCACTCAAATGCTCTTACAGATTAAAAGCAGCTGCAGCAGCACATCATCCCTCAGTGTAAGGCAAAGTTAGTGCAGCCTGACCTACTGCATCAAACACAACCACCACCCCTCCACACTCAAATGCTCTGACTTTCACACAGCCCTGAGCACATGAACCCTTTTATGTTGACATGCATCAAAGGATATTGAATGTTGGAGGTTCTCGACAACAGAAGACTTCAGACTTGTGTGTTAGAGAGCTGCCTTTGAATGTTTTCAGCTTGTGGTGTGGTGAACCTTTAGACAGTACTGCATGTCAGTTTGAGAGCCAGAGAAACACATACAGGCTGCATATTTCCATCTGGTGCTGATATGGCCTTGTTTAACCAAAGCACCTGCATGAGGAAAGAAACAAAGCTCCAGGAAAGAAAACAAAGTGTTGCTGGTTTGTATTATCACTGGTTGGATGCTATCACCTTGTGTATGTGACAATTTTGACATTATTCCTTATGGATGATGATGCTGGTCTATAAACTGTTAGGGCTGCACTTCATGTCTCAGTTGATTCTACAGCTGGCATTTGTTCCACACCTTCCACAAATACAAAAAATACATTTGTAAACTCACAAAAATATCTTGCAAATATAAAACGGATTGAGATTCAATTTTAAATATACATACATACTCACGCTTGCACATACATACAGAGTGAATATTTAGTTATGTGTATGTGCATGTATATTTGTATGTACATGCATAACTGTATGTATGTATATGCATGAAAGTATGTATGTATATATTTTATAGTATGCATGTATGTGCAAGTGCTTAGTACCCGTATATATGTATGTGCAAGTAAAGTATTCAGCTTTGCCCAAGGCGGCTTCTCATATTACTGTCCTACACATGCATAACTATATGTTTATATGTGTGTACAGTATATGCCTGATAGTATTTATGTATGTGCAAGTGAAGTATTCACTTTTGGCCTAGCGGCTTTTCATACAACTGACTAAAACTGAGTGACACATATTAGTAATGTGCCATTATGTGGATAATAGCAACCTGAGAAATAAATTTATTTAGCACAGAAGAGATTTTTGTTTGCTCAGGTTACATTATTTGCTCAAAAATATTTCTTCTTCAAAATATAATTTGTGTGTTTGCAAAATGTATTTGTCTGTGCTCAGAAAGTCCCACTGTGCACTCAGGAATTAGGCACAAAAATAACTCTTTTAATACTTTTACAGTAATTACTATAAATGTATGCTTAGAATATAAACTACAATCATGGTTTCCCTTATACTGATATTTAGTTTGTGATATCCAAATGTTTGTGTCTGCCTATTTTACATTGTGGTCAGTAAATGTTACACTGTTCACATGAAGCATCAAGAACGCTGACGCTGTTGCACTTATATCCCGTCTGTACCTGCAAACAAGCTATAACAGTGGCTGTTTCAGAGTATGTTGACCGCGGACTGTACTCAGAGCCAGGCATGGGCTTACTGCAACCTTCCTGCTTTCTGTCCTCCGCATTTAAATCAAAGTTGGCGCCTTTCAGCCTAATGCCCGTATGTGCACCTCTGGTTCCTCCCTGCACACACCGTTTCCTGTTCACCTGATTTCCAACACTGTCACAGGTGCGAAAAGTTTCTGCATTTGTTTGTTACCCTGTTTACTTTTCTTATCCTGTTATTCAAATTATTCTGGCAAAAGTGGGCTGAAAGATCCAGCTAAAGTGCGGTCTTACTGGTTTTGAGGTTTCCAAAAACCCACAACCAGGCCTGAAGCACACTACACGTTCCGGATGGCCATTACTGTTCTGGCGGTGGGCCTGAATAGCTTTTGTTAATTTCCTCCTATTTTCCACATGCCAGCCCTTCCCTTAGCTGCAGGGTGGAATCAGATTTTTGTATTTGTGGAAGGTGTTCCATATTTATAGATTACACATTTACTCATTGATTGTCAATCTGTTCATACAAATAACAATGAGACAAATGTACCTCCATTGACAGGAGATGAAAATGTGTTGACAAGACGGGATTGAAGAAAAGAGGAGGAAAGGAGAGCAGAGGTGGAGCAGATGTAAGAAAATAAGATATGCAAGTAATAATTTTACAACTTCAGTTTATGATCAGAAATATTAAAACTTTTTTTTTTTATATTTTCTTCTTTGAGATGGAGGACATTTCCAGGGATAGATGAGTGGAGCTGATAGAGTGAAAGAAGAAGGAAAGAGGAGGGAATGAGAACAGTGATCAGGAGTAGATCAATTAAAATACTGTATGATAATATTACAGTACATGTCCATGTTGATTATCCTATGATGCTATTCCTTAACAAAATGTAAATGTTCTTCTGGCATGTTGTGGATCCATGACTGCTCAGTTAGAGCAGCACACATTATTATGGTCTGGATTTAAATTTAGATTTGTCACCTAAACATTAAATCTCTGAACTCTACTCCAGCACAGTGTAACAAAATTAGGTTTCAAGATTAGTGATGCTGTTTATGCCAAATTCATTCCCCACCTATGTCATGTAAATTCAAAATAGTAACATCTGACAATTTTTGCCTCTTTTTATGTGGCAGTAGTGAAGATTAGTCATTGTCAAAATCTGTTGTGTTTTGGTTTCAGAATGATGGAGACAGAGAACAATTCGATTCAAAATATGATGCAAATCCTGCAACTATAAAATAAAAAAAAAAACCTGTTTGTCTTTGAATTCCTGGAAAAGAGTTTGACTAGCACGGCAAACTCATCTTCAGGAAAGGAAGGTCATGACTGCTGTGCTCAAGTCAGCAGAATAGTCTTCCACTCAGCAAAATAACTTGGGCCCTGTCCAGAACAGCCTCTGGTCCTTTTATTGACAATGTCAATTCCTAACAGGACTGAGCATGTTGTCCATCACGAAGCACAGCAGCCTTCATCCAGCCAGCGCTTCACGGCGGATATGATCAAGAGTGTTGTTTTATCAAATAGATGTAATTTTAAATCTCAGTTTAACTGTGTTTGAATAAAACCACAATAATCAAACATTACAGATTACATGTATGTATGTTACAGGGCCTTCATCCAAAGAGGAGAAGAAATGAATGACACACTGGACAACAATCATAATACTGATAATAATTTATTTATTCAGGTAGAAGAAGAGTCTTTGGCAGTGAAGAACACAGGAACTGAGGGTGATTTAATGAGAACATTTTGAAATCAAGTGCTGCAAGGAGACAAATGATTGGGCCAACAGGGACATTAACATTAGTCCAACAGTGAACCAGTTCTCTGTAATATTAACCAACGACAACTGTTTGCACTAACTTGTAATCATGGCACAACAGAATGACACTGTAGGAGCTGTGGAGAGCAACTGAAGGGGAAAAAAAATCTGCAAATGTGTTACTATCGTGTGGACAGGTGATGAAGTGTTGGTGATGTTGCTGTGAAACTATGACGACGTTTGAAATGAGGAGTGTTGCCCATGGGACAAACAGATGGATGTGTGAAGAGGTGTCTGGCTTCTGTGAGTATAATGAGGTAAAGAGCCCCTCGGTAAAGATTTCCAAATGTATCACAGTCCAAATTAGCACTGGCTAAAATATGACACTTTCTGAATCCAATAACATTTACTTTTAAAATCCTTCATCACTCTCCAATCTGGCTTACTTTTTCTGGCCTGAACTGTGATACAAAAACATATTTTAAAAAAAGCAACACTTACAAATAAAAATAGTAATTCATTTTGTGAAGAGGGAGTAAGCCACTAACAGAGTGGCTCACTCATTCTTCTGTATTCACATCCCATTGGCATCTCCTACCAACTGACAAGTGCAACTCTATAGTTCATATAATGAAGGGTGAAGAGGTACAAGTATACATCAGTTTGAGACAATGTGCATGGTGCTTTCCATTTTAGTATGACATTTCCCTCCTTTCTACTCCTGTTGTTGTACACCTCTTTTTTTTTCAAACAAGCACAAGCAGCACAAACTGCATCTCTACACCCTAAAGATAGGGCGGGTAAGGCCATTTCAACATTTGCAGAGGACTTGTTAAAACCAAGTACTGGAACCAATCAGAATGCAGGTAACACTGCATTCGTCACACAGCTCACAATATGAGAGGGGCTGAACACTCACTGTGCACATTGTGCACAAGGCGGGACATGGCAAGTAAACATGTCCAACTAGGGATTATAATGACATCACAGCTCCTGTCAATCAGTTCGTCAATATCATTCAGATTACTGTCAGAGGTCCATTCACTCATCAATAAAGGCAACAGGAAACTCGGTCCACTTCTCCTTCTACTCCACCATCCATCTTCTATTTCTGCATTCATCACTCTTCTATTACCAGAAAAGTTATTATTCAGCTACACAGACATCACAGGACAAAAAGAAGTACATTTCAATATCAGAATACTGTTGGAGGTCAGGAGTTTGGCTGCTCCCACAACATGTGCAAAAACCTGGCGTTGTAAAGAGTGGAGGCCACTTGGGGCCGCTGTGTCACTCTGTCACAGGCATCACTAGTCAAAGGTTTAGTCTCACTGGCACAGCAGTCACGCTACACATCCATGTTCCATGTTAAGGCCTGGCAAAGGGATGGCACCCTTTAGGAGGAGACTCAAACTGGGAAAATAAGAGTCAAAGTGGAGCTCTTCAAAAGTCTTCGAGCTCATTGGGATCCATCTGTTCCTTATTGAATCCAGTGAATCCTCCGGAGCTTTCCTCAAGTCCATTTATTATCCATCCTGCCTCTCCTCCTAAAACCATACACTTCATATCCAGTTCATGCCCTGTATTGTCCTGGCTTAGTGGTGTAAGGGCAAACTGCTGGGTCAGAACAGTCCAGTCACAGTGTAACTTTGCTGAGTCTAAGCGAGAGGCTCGAGCGTTGCTGGGTTCGAGGGAGTGTGGAAATGCACCGGCTTCGCAGCTGGACCGGTCGACCCGCTGAGCCTCGCACCCGCAGCAGGAAGTCAAAGTTAGCTGAGGTGTTCATGGCGTAAAAGACGTTGGCGTTGTCTGGGATTACCAGCTCTGAGAGAAAGAAGAGGACAAAGGCGACTCATAAGTGCTTGTTGTTGGGGTTATTATACTTCTAGTCAGCAATACATTGGTCATTGTGGTTCATTTAGTTTGTAAAACAGCTGATTAGTGGAATAAATTACAATAATTGAATCGCAAATAAAGACTGTTTCATCATAGTTTTATATAGCAACTGCTGCAGCACCTTCACTGCTACTCTGACTATATACCTTGGAATGATACGGTCTATGAAAGACGTAATATGAGGAAAATTAGCACAAAGCTTCACACAGAAGAAGAATATCAACTGGGGAACTCTGGCTGAGAAAGTGTAGGTCTGATAATTGGAAAGGTATACATGCACACAAAATGATCACCCAAGACCTTCAATGATCCCAGAGGATCCAGTGTGAAAAATATTAATGAGCCTTAGTTTGAAAGTAGAGTCATGTTTTACCTCTCTCCTCAGAGATGACTTGTACCAGCTCGTATCCCTCCTCCGGCTCCACCTCCAGGTTGTGCTTCGCCATGGCTCTGGAGATTACAGCTGGAGTCTTGTCTTGATTGGTCAGCTATTTAGGTGACAAAAGAAAATGAAGTCAGACAGGGTTTAACAAAAAGGGTCTTAAAATGTAAATCTGTAACTCAACATGCTCATCTTCACTCACCAGTATGCTCTTGTAGAGATTCCCGTTGCCGTGCTCAAGACTGACTCTTATGATGCATGCGTCCTGGGCCTGTGTGTTATAAGCTGGGGTTTGGCTCGGGGAACTCGGGGACATGGGAGTGAGGGAGACGGAGCGTCTGTGGGTGCACGTGGGCCCAGGGAGGGAGGGAGATGCAGGAGTCACGGAGACGCTGGCTGTCGACGAGCTGGTATCCATGGAGTGGAGTGAATTACAAGAGGAGGATTCTGAAAGCTGAGGAAACATGATAGAAGTCATACAGAGGGATGGAACAATAACTCAACCATTTTCATGCACAAAAACACAGTTATTTCATTATTCCCTAATGACTAATAAATAAAGATCGAATATTTAAAAACATGTCAGATCTTTTGTTATTAGAACATTTTCTCCAGAGAGAAAAAAAAAATCTCATATTATTTTGATATATTGATAAGAAAATATTAATAACACTGGGAGAAGCCTTGCTATTCTCAGCCCTCCCCACCAAATTATTTTGGTACAGTCCCTAAGTATGACTTAAAGAAATACATTTTCTCAATGTCACAACTCACCTTGTTTTGCTGGGAGTCGGAGGTGTGAGTGGGGGCGGTGAGTCCTTCACTGTCTGACGGGCTGCTGGAGTCACTGGAGGACACGCTGACTGAGTCCATGCTCTCCCCTGAGCTGCCAGTAGGAGGCGATCGCGGCGTCTCTCTGACCGGAGAACTGGCTGCACTGTTGTCCGTTCCAAGGAACAGCCTGGAAAGTAGAGAAAGTCAGTTATTAGATAATAAAATAAATAGGTCACAGCAATGTAGTGCTAGAATATGACAGGGTGACATGAGCCAAGGAAAAGTATTTTAGACTCAATGTCAGCCATTCAAACTAGATCATCCTCCGTTCTATTAACATCTATCTTCTGGATGTACTCACAGGCTCAGTCTCTTCACCATGCTTTTTCGGGGTTTGGGTGAAGTTGGACTGCTGTCACCAAGACCTTCAACCTCACAGGACAAGGCGTAGCTGCAAGACAGAACATAAATGAAAAACCTTTGAACATTATGAAACATTACCAGATCATGTGCTCAGTGGTTTTAGGAACCACAAATTCTCAGTAAGAAAGAAAGAAAAAGCGAGAGAGCACAACAGAAAGAGGGAGAAAATGAGAGCTCACACAGCAAAAAAAACAAGTACAATAGATCAGTAGGGAGTGAAGATATGACATAAGAACAGCAGGCAGAAATGAGGAGAAGGGAGAGAAAGAAGCTTCTATTGTGTGCTTGTTAACAATAGATCCAACAGACCATGACCTCATGCACTAATTTGCTTGTTATCTAATGGATAACGGTGCAATCAAGAAAGAAGGTATTACCTTTCCTCCTCACTGAGCTGAGGCTGGCTCTTAAACCAGCGGAGGAAAGTCGGCTCTGGAGTCAGACAGTAGCTGTTGCAAGCCGACTGGAGCAGCTTGATCTGAGCTATCACCTCAAACTCCTGCAGAGACAGAGAGAGCGTCACTGGTGTTAGATCGGTTTAACTTCAAACGTGCAAGCCGAGCTCATCGTGTGATAATTGTCTCGGTGTAATCATGTCAGAGGAGGCTGATTGCAACTACACTCACCCTGCGTCTCTTCTCAAAGTTGATCAGACCACCCTGCGGAGGACACAAAGAGCACGCTGTCAGACCCTGAACATCACATACCAGTGGCTGCCTAGACAAACAGCATTAGGTGCACCACTCCAAAAATGGACCGACAAAATTCCTCACGCACTCATGGAAACTTACGCCCCAGTTACTGACAGCGGTTACACAGACAGACTCTCAGATCTGCAGAGTTGTGTAAACTCGCAGACACATGCTCTCAAATATCGAAACACGCACACAAGCGCAAAACAGACACACAGACACACACACAATCAACAGGTGTTAAGGATTTTTTTTTTTTTACCTCTACTAGGTCAGGCAGGGCTGTATCCAGCATGGTTAGATCAGTAAGGAAAGTCCCTAAGTATGGTATCGTGCCTTGCATTGCTCCCTGTGAAGAAAGAGTTATTTGATTACTTTAACAACCAATTAAATTCACTGAGATGCCACAATAAAGTCATAGTTTATTTTACACTGTGGTCCTCACAGATGGCAGGACGGGTTTGTAAAATACAACACGGGCTTAATGTAAGTACAGCACATAGTGCATTGAGTAAACAAAGTTAAGCATGTGGCTTCATCATACGGGAGAAGCTAGAACTCACTTTACAGTACATTGCTTTGGAGGAATGTGTTGTTTAAAATTATAAAGCTCCGTTTTAGCTGTCTTTGAAAAAAGATCCATTTGCCTGGCACTGGTTGTCAAAGCTCTTAGTTAGCCAGTCTTTGTCTCACCATTTCCCTCTGCAGCTGCAGTCTCTTGTGGGTGCGTTTCTGGTGCTCCTTGGCACAACTCTCCAGACTGGCAAACTTTGAAGTGCCTTCCTGTGGAGCAAACAGAAAAATAGCTTCAGTCCTTGAGATTCTAGCAAGTGAATGAAAGAATCTTTCCAGAATTTCCAGATCAAGTCTCAAGGCTGTGGAAATAACATCCACACATTTAAAAACTGGGATTTTAAGAGAGGATTCTATTCCTCGGCTATGAAATAGCTGGTAAAGTCAGAACTCACCCTCATGAGTAGCTCCCTGCTGGTCAGGTAGTTGTTGTGGTCTGAGAAAATGTCAGACAGTTCCTCAAAGGTCTGCATGCTGTCTCTGCATCAAGCACAGATTCATGTTAGGTTATGATATTGGGCACAGCAGCTAAAATACATGTGAAAATAAACTCTGAAGTTTGAATTCTGGTAAAAGGCTGATTCTTCTAGCGAAACCCGCTGAGATTATCTGCATAGTTGAGGAATTGGAGGCTTACTTGTGCACACAGGCCCATGCTCTTTTCAGCCTGTACAGAGGATTGGACTGCAGTGCAGACACAATGGCTCGCAGAGACGAGAAGTTTTTGCGTATTCGACACTCCTGTTTAAAGAAAATCAACCCAAGTCAGTTGAGTCAGTACTTTACTCATATTTCATATATTAATTCATGTGTATGTCTGTGTGTTTCTGCCCACCTGAGCGATGTCTATCCAACGCTGGATGACCCGTGCTCTGACGTGCGGTCTGATCTGTTTGTGTTTCAGCACTGTGCTGACCACACAGGCCGCCACGGCATTGAACTGAGTAATGGTGGCACGGATGGTGGGGGCACTGTGCTTGTTGTGCTTCTTATCCCTCTGAGACCAGATGGAGCCCAGGCAGTGGTGGGGTACGACTTTTTTAAACAGTAGCTGGAGCAGGAGAACAGGTTGATGTTAGTATGACGACACTGAAGAAACATCGCAGGGATGTAACCCGCGTAATCTTTCCCCTCCTACACAACCCACACTGCCAATCCTCCCCCGTGTCCACCTCATTTCCCTCAACTTACCGCATCCATATAGGTCAGCTGCTCAGCCACCAGGTCTGCGTCAAACGACAGGAAGTCCTCCTGGACCTCGATCTCCACTTCTTCCTCTTCCCCCAGGCAAAAAGAACTGTTGCCATGGAAACCAGCTGAAAGCAGGCCAACAGGATTGATTTAAAACTTGCTCCTTGAAAAGAAACACTAAATAGTGCTGTAGAGGCCATTAAACTTTATGTAGGCTAAAAAAAAAAAAAGACGGTTTCTTGGTTACCATCAGTGTCATCCATGCCGGCCTGACTCTGCAGCTGCTCCAGCAGACCCTCTGCCCGTCTGAGAGCCTCTGAACCGGGCAGGGCCTTGCGCAGGTAGTCCATCAGCCTGTGGAGGCAGGGGTAGTCAGGAGGCTCCTGGAAGTCTTCAGGACACTGGTCCAGCCAGGCACGCAGGATGGAGGCCAAGGCACTGTGGAGACATTTGAATGTTAAGAGAGCTGGCAATGATAGAAGAGGAGGTGTGGTGCGTCAGCTCTACTGCTGAAACTATTAGTAAATGTTATCTATAGAAAGCTGTTTGCATGGAACTGACATGTACATATAAAAACGTATCTCACTTTCTGATGGCTCCATTGGTTTCAGAGCCTTGGCATCTGTCTGTTCCTTGTTCATTTTCCTCCACGCATCCATACCTGCAGCAGCGAATAAGCATATTTAAAACCTCTGAAACATACAGTCAGGACATTATCTTGACTTGATGAAACACTTCACTCCAGCCTACCTGTCTAGAAGTAGCTGCAGTACAGTCTGTGTGCTGGTGAAGGCTCTGTAGGTGGACAGGAAGATGGAGGTGTAGGTGAGGTCGTTGTCTCCAAATGCCGTCAGTAATGTCTCCACCAGCCGTTCCATTGTTCCAGCGCGGATACTGCGGATTTTGCAGGTCTCCAGCTGGCTCACCGTGTGGCCGGGTGGCAGACGATCCCCCTCCGCCTAAACACACACATAGTTTCACACTGTTAAAACAGGGTGAACTGAAGAATACCACAATGCTTTACAATGCTTCTTACACCTTTCTTTGTTTGGCTTTGGATGCATGTAGTTACATATGTAGTCTTATGATGTTGTTTGACATCTGGATACATTTGGGCATTGAGAACGGGTACGCTCTAAAGTGTTAAATAATAGGAGTGAGATAATTCAATAGAAGACAAAAAAAGATGGACGGAGGGAGGAAACAGCGAGGACAATCGTGACCTATATTTAATTCCGATTTCTCCAGATGTGTCCGACTATTGTGTCTACAGGGAAATACACTGAGTCGTTAAAAAATGGGGAGGGAGAGAGAAGAAGAAGAGGTGGCACAAGCATGGAAAGAGAGAGAGAGAGAGAGAGAGAGAGAGACCTTGGTGAAGTTAGCACGCTACAACAGGAAACACTCCAATCTGCTTTTAATCACAGTGGGCCCCTCCTCCACCGTCCCTCCAGACACAGAGGACGACAGCAGCAGAGCCAAGTTCTCCCAACACTCCCCTCTGATAACAGCTCGGTACACCCAAGGATTACGATTATTCATCTCTGCGAGGTGACCCACTGTACAGTCACGCACAGGTGCCGTTTACAAAACATTCAAAACTTTTCAACCAAATCCACTAACAACAACACACACTCCGAACAATACACAGGGCGTAGGCCTACAATCCCTCTGATGGTAATTGCAGTTACTCACTGACAATCAAATGTTTATAGTAAATATACTGACGTCTCAATAGGGATTGCTCTCTGTTCTACTCAACAGACACCACTGCTGTACAAAGTACACACATTGTTTTCATTAGCTCTAATATAGTTGGCAGCTCATGTCGTCGTCAACACATCAATACATCAATACATCAATACAGTCTTAAAGCCTCAGAGCTGTTATCTATTTCTTCTTTCATGTGCCAATCTCCATCCGCCATGTTGAGCACAAAGAGACAAACAAACTAACAACACAAGATCCTGATTTTTCTTGTAAACAAAAGAAAACCCCAAATATCTGTCTTGTAATTTCTGTTATGCTGGGTTTCCAAACTGAGGGAACTCATGGGAGTATCTAAGGACCCCTAATTGGGCCTTCTGTGCAGTATAATAATACACTGTATAACATCTTATTATGCTGATATAAACAGCACAGTGGAGGAAACAGTAATGCCTCATATGCACTGAAAAAAAATGCACAACTCAAGGAAAAGCCTTTAATACCTCCCCTTTTTTTTGTCATACCAGCGTTTCATAAAACACTGCTGTACAAAGGAACGAGCAGTTTTGTTGGCAGCCGGGAAAGTCAGGAAATCACATGCTTTGGCTAAACAGACCAGGTCTGGTGAAACTGTTGATTTTCAGCAGGCAACTAAAAGGTGTTGTCTAAACTGGTAGATTTATAGCTCAAATGTTAAAACAATAACGTCCCCGGTGGAGCACAATGCTGTGAGAGACGCCCCACAATTGGAAGACACGGTCTGTTTCAAACAATAGAGGTTAGGTTTTTCTGTTTTTCAGCTCTGCAGGATGCACACAACTCACTGGATTGCTTTTATAAACCATCCACACGTGCTAAATTCCACATTAGAGACTGTTCCACTTGGGAGTTTGAATTTTTCACCGCAACAGGTTGAGAAAGTGGAAAAAGGTTTTGACACGTATAATCTGCCTCGCTGAGGGTTTGGAGCTTGACTCACGTGCCCCTCAAAAGAGATCCATCAGCTGTGATTCTGATTCAGGCGGGCTTACTCACCCCCAGCCATCTTGCTCCCTTGTTGGCCGCCTGCTGAATCTGAACCCTCTTCAGTGTCACATTGTAGATGGCTCCTTCCTCGACTTCCTCCCCCCAGTCCTGCACCGAACTCTGCAACAAGAGAGGAGAGAGGGAAAATGTTAGAAACCTCCACAGGAGAGGAGAGTGGCGTTTAAGATAGAAAGAGACAAAAATTTCCTGTAAGTAACTGCATGCTGCAGAGCTAACTTCCACAACAAGTGTCATTTTGATAGTTTAACAAACTAGGAATTTCCCCATTTGGAAACCTCTCTGAGAAAAGCAGATGGCAGAATGAGAAAAACAAAGACACACAGCCACAGCACTCAAACAAACTAGGAGGAGAAGGACTGAGGTGCAGTAAAACATCAAGCGAGACCAGCTCCCCAACCCCCACCACCATTGCAGCTTGCCAGGCCTCCCTCCCTAACTGCCTCCCTGTTTTTACTCCCTCTTTTATTCCCTATCCATCTCTTTCACGGAGTCTCTTGAGCTGAAGTCAGAGCTGGACTGCTTTCCTGGAGCTCAGAAAAGCTTGAGATAAGAGCCAGAATGGATGCCGTCTCTCAAACAAACCCCTACTTAGTAAAATTTGCATCACTTTTTCTCTCTGTTGATTTGTCTTTGTCTGTTTGTCTGCATAATTATACAAGCCAAGAGAGCTTGATTACAAATCTGTGTCTCGAGAGCTCAACCGCACTTAAACCAACTTGTAAGAGTGAGTGGATTTGTGCTCATCTTGCAGGCATGGGCCCATATGTACTGTGTCTGTCTCTGGTTGTAAATCTCTGACAAACAGCAGAGTGCATAAACAAACACGGGGAGCAGAGTGATATTAAAATACAAAACTCTAGCACAGAGAGAGCGAGAGCAAACAGGCTGAGTTCTGCTGAGACATCAACATACGGAGACAAAAACAGAGGCAGGGAGACAGCGAAGGAGAGGGACTAGCCAAATATAAACACCACGCATGCAGTATTATGGCCAAGTCCTCACACACACACACACAGACACACAAACACACACACACAGACACACACTCTGCAGGCGGCAGCAGCCAAGATCACTCTCACTTGTCCCCACTTTCATTTACACAGCTCAATGGCAAAGTCCAAACTATTCCCCAAACAGAAGGGACGCCAGAGGAAAAGGTCAAGGGTCAAAGTCGCCGTTAACAGGCTCAATGGACGGTCCAAGAGGCCCGTGGCACTCAGCCATGACTGAACCATGTTTGGGTTTGAACAGAAACATGTGATGCAGAAATGAAAAGAAAGCCCTTAAACTGAAAACACAAAGAGAAAAAAGGAGAGGAGGAGTAAAAAAAAAAAGGAGGATTTTAACTGGCTTTGACGGGTGAAATCAGCAACCATGTCAAATTCTGCATTTGTGTGAAACACGTCGACATGCCCGTCCCAAACACCCTTTTCAGCATCCTGTCTCATGGTCAGCAGCACGTCTCTCGGCCTCTCGTTTTTTAGCTGCTGCTGGCCGCCGGCTGGATGGCTGGCGCAGAGACAGATAAATACATCAGTGCATGAGTCATGCAGTCCACACACTCCCAAAACAATAGCGGGAGGTCTCTGTGCTGGCCGGCCCGGGCTGCTGAGTTCACAGTCTGCACACACAGCCTGCTTTTTGTCAGCCGCAGAGCTGGAGATGTTTTTCAGAGCAAAAAAAAAAAAAGAAAAAAAAAAAGAAAAGAAAAGCTCTGCTCACTTTGTGCACCAAGAGTTTAAGGCTTATTGTGAGACAATGTTCCATGAGCTTGCATGAAAATGGAAATCAAAACAGTCTGTCACAGTGATGTTTCCATTCACCAGAGAAGACAATAAAGTATAGTACAATAAAGGCCTATCAGAAACCTGGCAGAGCAGTAAGGGACGAGTTCACAGAGAACACCAGCATATCAAATGAGGCTGGGTGAGGTGTAAACAGGAGATGAGTTGTTTACTCTCTGTAACAACTTGGATCCTCCACAGAAGATGCCCACTAAGTGCCCAGGGAAGACACCGAGGAGAGCAGAGAAACAGTTCCCCTGTCCCAGCTCAAATAGCGCTAATCTGCCTATCATCCTATCAGCTGCGTGTGAAACAATACTCCCAAGATAACAACAACAGTGGTGTTGAGACTTTGGCGTTGATCTGTTGGCTTTTGTGCTTTCCTCGCCTGAACCCAGCTGGGTCCCGTGGAGAGACACTGATGGCCCCGGGGCCTTGCCAATTGTTGCCTCTCTGTTTCACTGCGGGCCCCGGGACAAAGTTTTCATATCCGACATCAGGGAGGAGACAGTAAGAGGATCGAGTTCATATACTGGTGCAGTTGTTTTTGTTTTGCCCCCCCCCCCGCCCACGTTTCTAAACTTTGCGCGACATCTTTACGCACCAGCAATGTGGGTTAAACTGGATTTAAAGCCTGGTGAAAACAATTAAAACTCAATGCTCAACTGTTCCCCCGCTATTCCCTCCTCCTCCTCCCTCTCCTCCTCCTCCGCACCCCCCCCCTTTATCCGCTACTTTCCCAAGCCTACAAACACCCCCCTCCCTCCTTTCTCTCCCCCAATTCCCTCTTTAACCTCTCCCCCTCTCTGCAAAACCGCAAACCCAACTACAGAGCACACAGGATGGAAAACCATGAGAGGGTTTTGTTGTTGTTGTTATGTTGTTTTTGTTTTTTTGTTGTTTTTTTTTTTTTTTTTTTACCATTTTAGTTTTCCAGGCGAACTTCATGGTGAGCTTTTCTTTCATGATCCGGGGACAGCATCAGAGCTCGGAGATAATCCGACAAGGAAAGAAGAATTGTTCCTTTTTAAAAGATAAAAATCCCAGGTCCTCGCTGTAAAATGAAATTTGTTCTCCTTCACCACAAACACACACACACACACACACTCTCTCTCTCTCACACACTTTGGTCCGCTCCTCTCCAAACTCCAAATCCTCCTCTCCGCCTGTCAATAGGCTCTCCCCTCTTCTACTGAAAAACCAAACTCCTCCTACTCGCCCTCACAACAGTCCCCGGTTAAAACTCCTCCTCTCTTTTTGTCCGACTTCCCTCAGATTTACAACAACGTGCGTACACATA
The DNA here is from genome assembly GCF_002260705.1 of Seriola dumerili. Lineage (NCBI taxonomy): Eukaryota > Metazoa > Chordata > Actinopteri > Carangiformes > Carangidae > Seriola > Seriola dumerili. The sequence continues at coordinate 1,514,296 of NW_019174577.1, read as the reverse complement.
CGCACAGTTGTGATTTCTGTTTGCGCAATTCACCGGAATCATAAATCTGCTTTCTGTGAAAGTCTGACTGATTTTTATATCTGTTGTAAGCAGGTTTGATGACGTGTTCCTTAGAAACAGATTAATAATTTTACAAAATAAAATGAACAGTTAAAAACATTTTAAAGTTTGATTTTAGTGTGATGTTTCTTATTTATCTCTAGAAGAAACAAACGTTTTTCTGGGGATGAGATGGACATAAATCCTCGTATGCACTAACCCTCTGGGGTTACCTTGAAACAGACCAAGAAAAAGGTCTCTGACCTCCCTGATGTTTTAAGAAACTTTCATTTGATCTTATTTTTATAAAGATTTTTATTTTATTCATTTAACTATTATTGTTTTTTATTATTAATTATTATTATTATTATTATTATTATTATTACTAATGAGCTACTGGACAACTGAATTTGCCCTAGGAATAAATAAAGTATCTATCTATCTATCTATCTATCTATCTATCTATCTATCTATCTATCTATCTATCTATCTATCTATCTATCTATCTATCTATCTATCTATCTATCTATCTATCTATCTATCTATCTATCTATCTATCTATCTATCTATCTATTTTTTAATTGTAATTGTTCTAAATTGTATTTTATTGTATTTTATCTTTTATTATTAATGGTCTTATTCTTTTTTGTTTGCTAATGTTTTTATAGCTTTTTAAATCAATTTTATTGTATCTCATTGTCAAATCTCTTGATTTGTCCTTTTCTTTTGGTTTATCAGTCATCTGTGAAGCACTTTGAACTGCACTAACCTGTATGAAAAGTGCTATACAAATAAAAGTTAGACTGATTAATTGATTTACATTTGAGCATAGTTTAAATTGTTTGTTTGTCTCCATATATACAATAAGGGAGTTACTGGAAACTGTAAGTGTTAGCAGATATCAGGCAAAGTTTACCTCCTCCTCGTCCTGTCTGAACATGGTAAATGTAGCTGAAACAAATCAGAGGCTTCAACAGTCTGAGTTAAATCAAGTCAGAATCTTAAAGTCAGTCTTTTCAGTGCACAGGCCTCACAGTCCACTGTGTGGGACAATTCAAGGAAGGCTGTAGATGCCGTCACCAGCACTGTGCATTGTCAGTGACAGGAGAGGAGAATAGGCCTGTGTGTGTGAGAATGGGCAACACTGTTCCACTGTGAATGTGCCTGCACACGTACTCAAACAGCCCACTTGTGTGAATAAAGGGGAAGATATGAATCAAGCGCCCACTGTGTGTGGACTCTTTTTCTACAAAGTTGTATCGTAAACATATATCAACTGTGAACAAGCAGCGGTTCATTCATTTACAAGTCCAGTTGGTCTTGTGAGCAAATGCCAAACTACTGATCCAGAGTCATCAGGAGGAGACAGTA
>NW_019174577.1:1285386-1510386 GCF_002260705.1 Seriola dumerili | reverse complement strand
AGTTCACAGCACAGTCAGAAACTGAGAGGATCCATACTGGCTGAAAGACAAGCGTGATGCAACAGGGCCATCTTGTACTGGCTTCCAGAGAAAGAGTGAATTCATACTTCAGACCGGACAGAGACGCACTGCTTTTCCTCTCTGCTGGAAACACATTGACAGAGGAAAGGAGACTCATCATTTCACCCAGTGAGAGGAATATCAGCTGTGACTGCAGCCAAATTCTCCAGTGGAAAGTCATTGTGTAAAATTAAAAATTAAGGGGGTCTTTCCTGCTGCCGTATCTGGACTAAATGTGTCAGTACATTCATTCTCTGTTCCTGTTTAGACATACTTCTTGTGTTTTCTCACTCGTTTTTAGGTTGTGTGTGTGTGTGTGTGTGTGTGTGTGTGTGTGTGTGTGTGTGTGTGTGTGTGTGTGCATGTGTGTGTGTGTGTGTGTGTACTGGGTTACATGTACACTTGTGTTTCACTGTATGTTTGTGTGTGGTTGGTGGGTTTGTGTTTCCAAAGCATACTGCCCAGTAGAGGGCAGAGTTCATAAACCGCTGGGTTTATCCAGAGTCAGCAGAGGTTTTAGCCAGACCAGGCCAGAGCAACAAAACCCAAGAGGGTTGGATTTATGGTGCAGGGTCAGGAAGATCTGCTATCACTCAATAAACCTCAGCATGAGATGATCAAAGTAGCTTAAATAGGTCATTTAAGAGCAGTGAAGCAGCGGCCATGCACTCAGCAGACGAGTGTCTGTCAATCCAGTAGTAACAACAATGAAAACAGAGATGTATAAGGACATGTCAGGTCATCTCATAACACACACAGCTGCATTTTCTTTCTCTCTCTCTCTCTCTCTCTCTCTCTCTCTCTGTCTCTGTGTCTTCTTCGGTCAACTGAGCCCTTTGTTCAAAAAGCCACATTAAAGCCCTGTCTGCCTCTCTCCCTCTGCTCTTATGTCATGTCTCTGCTCCTCAGATCTATTGTCCTGGCTGTTGTTGAGCTCTCCCTCTCTCTCTCTCTCTCTTATTCTCTCTCTCTCTCTCTGTGTGGATGGGTGACATCATTAGTTTCCAGTAAAGTCCAGAGTTGTAGACAGAGACCCCTCCTCCTCCTCCTCCTCCTCCACACTTCACATCGTGACAGAAACCAACACATAATTTGAGGAACAGTGCTGTTAAGTTCAGGTGTTTTCAGTTTTGATAACATCAAATTTACTGAATGGTGTTTTGCCTGCATGAAACTGTGAAAAAAATGATTCCTGTTGGTTTTTCAAAAACAGCCTCCATATGGGTTCAGCCGGACTGTTGCACTAAACAGAGGATAATCCACGCTAAGGTGTTTTCAGGTGTCTCTGCTTTTAGAAGAGTTACGATAAATGAGACAAGTCCCAGTACAACCATACACACACACACACATACACACACACACACGCACACACACACCCCACACACACACACACACACACACCCTTTCATGGGGCCCCAACTCTGACCCCCTCTAGATCTAAGCCCCGCTAAGCCTTGAATGAATCAGTCTGGACTGGCTCGGTTGTCTGTCTGACCCCCCTCCTGCGAATGAGAGCTGGACCATCTGTTGCCCAACAGATACATGCTACTCTGAAGTTGTCACATACGCAACAAAAACAACACACACCACCGACTGAAGCCGGTAACACACTGGTGGCAATGCTGCCTCACCAAATCCTGAAATCGCACCAGGAAACTACAGAAGCAGAGACAATTAATCACATCAGTGTGTACAAAGTAAAACTAATTCAACCATTGTCCTATTTCAAGTTACGCTTTATGAAATGTTTGTTAAGACTGTACAAGAAAGCATTAACTTCCTTTCATCTCATTCCTGGTGTGGTGCTTATTTTGATACTGAGTGACATTTTGAGCCCGTCTGCACTTCTGTCAGTGTTAAAGTGAAGTGTGAAGCATGTGCATTGTAGGAAATGAAACCGTGTTAGTGATGCACACAGCAACACACGTCGGAGATGTTAAAAAAAAAGAGGCAGTAGCTCAAAAAAACAAGCGTTAATGGCACAGTTGTTACCATAACACCAATCAAAATATAAGTGTGTTATTACTATGGTAAAAGAATATGGACACATCTACTGTAGTACTGTACATACACACTCTATGTCAAGTTATGATATGTATAAAATATCCTGCTGTTTAACTTATACAGGATATATTTCCTCTTTCTTTGTTTTTGACCTCAGCAGAGTTATTACTGTCAGTGATCTGCTGACCTGAACATTGTGTGAGTGCTGACCACTCATATTAATAACTGGATACCAGCAGCCCCCAGCTTTACACACTAATGCCATACAAACACACACACACACACAACCACACACAATCCCACTCATGCATCGTGGCTAATACTGCATGTCCTGCCTGAGCGGGAAAAGAAACAGAGAATTTAGTGTGTGTGTGTGTGTGTGTGTGTGTGTGTGTGTGTGTGTGTGTGTGTGTTTGTGTGTGTTTATGTTTGTGTGGCAAGGTGCCCTCGCACACACACACACACACACACACACACACACAGACCACCACAAAACACACACCCATCTCCATATGGTGTGATGCCTTTCTGCCCCAGTTGAGCGAGCTGCTCCTGTGGTGTTGTTGCTCTGGGACAATGCCCACAGTATTGACTTTTCACACCAGTCCCATTATGTGACCTAATTAGGCCCAAGATCACAATATGAACTGCTGCAGGCGACTAGACAACTTGACACACTGGAGGTCACCCGAGTGTGTAAACATCATCTTAAGTGGTCGCCTGGATGAAAGGATGACGGAGACCTGGATTTTGAAGAAAAGAGAAGTCTGGTAGTTTGTGAATTGTGTAATTTGAGATGAAAGTATGGATAGATATGAGTGGACTGAAGCAGATTACTGTCTCTCCAGCAGTGTGCTGTATTGTCAGTGCTTACTGGGTTATTCAAGAAACCCATTCCTGTCCATGTCTTCTTGATGGTGCGTTACAGATGTTTGCTGTTGTAAAAATGTGATGGAGAATTAACCCACAGAGCCGCAAAAAAAAAAAAACAAGTTAAAAGCTACAGAACTCGTCTTAGCCGGATGAATGAATCACAAACTGTTCTGAAATCGTTGTCAACTCATCAAAACACATGACTAGCAAGACGCAAACAAAAAAAAAAACACTTTAGGAATGGAAACACTGAGACGTCACAGAGCATCAGCCTGAAACGTGCACTTCTCTGTTCAAAAAGACAAGAAAGAGGAAGGAGGAGTGCTAACTCAGCTATCTCACTTTTTTCAATGGAAAACACGCCATCATCAAAAATCTCTGTGCCCCCCCCCCTTCTCTTCCCTTGTCCCTGTTTTCCCTGTAGAAAGTCACTTCTGCATTTCCAGAGAATGAGGTTATTGAACTGCCCTGCTGGTAATTGTGAGCTGGTGTGAGGGAGCAGTTAATATTCCCTCAGCTGGAGTTTTAATTGATCGGCCTGCAGCTTAATTATATCGCCCTATCACTGACAGAGAGGGAGAAGGCTGTAAAAGAACACTGCAAACTTTAAAATGCAGTTAGAGCAGTAAAATGCACTGTGATAACCTGCTGATAAGTGTGTGTGTGTGTGTGTGTTTGTGTGTGTGTGTGTGTGTGTGTGTGTGTGTGTGTGTGTGGCTGTTGACACTCTCACTTCTGTGCAGATGGGTTCAAACTTGGTCATCTCCTTTGTAATTCCCTCTTCTGACACATCCTCCAAAGCCTGAACAACACAGGATTATTTGGAATATTTAAGTTTATTCTTTGCGAAGTATGAAGTGTCTGTATCAGTGTTAGTTTCTCCATCTTCCTGTCAATCACTCTGTCCCTTTGCTTGTGCGGTCATGTGGGAGTCTCATTGCCCTTTAGTGGACCGCTGATAATGGCCAACACCTCAGCACTCCTCTCTCGTCTCTGACCTGAACTGTGGACCTGACAGCAGTCTATAACTGCACAACAGGGTCATTACACAGAGGTAATGAGTCCAATCTCTGACTTTATGACAGGCATGGTTTCATAATGTCATGCAGATAGGCAAAAAGTTAGTGGAGCAGGAACACATGAAAGCAGTAAAGGCAAAGTCTCCTGAGGCAGCCAGGCCAGCTGATGGACTTAGAAAAGAAGACGTGGAGAGGTTATGCAATTATTGCCTTTTATCACAAGAAAGGTGCAGTGTGTGCACGTACTTTGTGACAATAGGATGGTTTGCGAAGCTGCTGCAAAATGGCAGGACCCAAGTAGAAATTTCACCTCAAGTTTAATGATTATGCCACTGGTGATTTTCCCTCTACTTGTATAACTTTATGGAAGGTATTTACCCCTCTTTCTAATCACCCTTACTGCTGTCTACAGCCCAGCTGTGAGGACAATCACAACTCAATACTGTAAAAACAGTCACATGGAATTAACTTCTGGCATGCGGAGCTGAAGCCTGTCTGATGAACCTCGCAGCATGCGGAGAGCGTGAGCGTCTGCGAACTAACCTCCAGTCTTCTTACCCCTGGAAACAATTGGCGGAAACAGTGCTGTGAGATGGGAGAGGACCCGTCAGCCAGGATGTCAGATAGGCAGCGAGGAGGCTGATCTCCCAGCACTCAACACATACACAGAGGCACCGCCGTTGTGTGTGATAGTCATGTGACAGAAACTTACATAGAGGAGCTATATTGTCATAAAATGAATCACTCATTGAGAGGGTTAGCTTATTTTTGAAGTAAGTATAATGGGGTATTGAGGTAATAAATTGATCCCTGATTGGAAATGTTCCTTTTGATGTCTCAGACCACCAGCACTGGAGTGGCTGGGGATTCAGAGTATGGCTCAAGGACACTTCAGCAGGCCGGTTTTCAGACCTCAGCCTCTCTTCTCACAAAATCTCCCTGCGTCATTTGTAAACACCAAAAATATTTTCACTTTGTCCCCAATACCACAAGCGTGCACAGGAAAACAATTAGCCACAACTAAGCTGGAATAAGCTGTCGCTGCAGGTTGTTTTCTGGTAATTACAGTGTGATGAGGAATCTGCGAGCTCACAGACGAATTAAAGAGAGGCAAATAAACAAAACACATGGACTCTGACGTGAAGCGCAATGTAAAGAAATGTCAAGCTCTACTTTTGGCTGACGCAGGCATTATGGCTTCTGAAGAAAAGTGAGTAATGCCTTCTCTGTGAACTCTGACCAGTCAGCAACACACACACACACACACACACACACACACAGACACACACACACACACACACACACACACACACACACACACACACACACACACACACACACACTAAGCGGTAGTTACAGTGAATGGCAATTTACTGCCTTTCATAAGAGGTCAGCTGTCCTCTCGTCTGTGCCACCAAAGGTTACTGTCTAGTTTTCATTTTTGCACTATGAGCTGTCAACTTATTGCATAAAATTTCACTGAGCAGGGGTCAAACAGAGGAACTGAAGAAACACGGGACAATCACTGGTGAAGTGACAAACCAATCGCCGATCTCTGAGAAAATTGATAGGTGTTTGGATGTATTTTATTTGATTTGATTTTTCATTTGCTTTTAAAATGACCCTCGTTTTCGGCGAGTTGACCATGTGACCGCCAGCCAGGCCAGAACTGTTGAGTCCGGCTACAGATTCGCTTTTTTTGACTCCTCAGCTGTAGTCAAACACTTCATGCATGCACACACATAATTACACACATAAACACTCTTTTCCCACGTTTCTTCTCCTGTCACTCTCTTCTACTTTCTCACAGTCGCCACAGACATCCAACAAACAGACCTTGGAGGAGTCACAAACACTCTGCCCCTCACATTATCTATAATTCCATCCCTTTTCCTCAGTGAATTGTTTTTTGTTTTACTATCTCAATCTTCCAAACACATCCCACTTCCCATTCCCATCCTTGAATCTATCAAAACCTTTTGATATCAAATATCCCCTGCGACACCTCACTCGCTTTCCAAACAACAGAAGGCACAGGAAGGCCATTCAAGCGAAGGCCAACATCTGCCAGATTGTTTAACAAGACTGGGACTACCTGTGCCTCCCAGAAATAAATACAGACTTCGATAAACAGACGCAATTATTCTGCCGTGTACTGCATGTGCTGTACTCACCCAGTGTCGTGGGCTGCTCTCCGGGTACCGAGGCTGGTACCTCTGCAGGGCGACGCCTCCTTCCCCCTCCAGCAGCAAGGTGCAGTCCAGGTTGGGAAAGTGGTGGTGGGGACTCGCAGGCCAAGGCATGAGAGTGGCCAGAGGGTAGTGGGAGATCATGCTGACCATCTGGATCAGCGGCAGGGGTGACAGGGATGGCAGGACATACTCCAGTTTGGACAGCAGGGTGGATGAAGACGTGTAGAAGTGTGGAGAGATCTCTTGAGGTGGTGTTCACGTGTAGCGCTTCTTCAGGGTCAGCTGGGCTCCTTCAGGTCAGATGTTTTGGTCACCTCCTCCTCTCTTCTCAGTCTGCTTGTTAACTGCCTTGTCTTCAGCTCAGAGGTGACACTGATGATAACTCTCCTCTCAATTTGTCCGTCTCAGTCTTTTTCCTTCCTGTTCCTCTCCTTCAACTGACCACGCACACACACACACTCACACACACACACACAGACACCACCACGCACCACATACAGTTTCAATCTTTCCCTCTTCTGTTTTTTTTTGTTGTTGTCTCCCTCTCAGCGTGCGTGGAACTCAGCCTGCCAACAGCTCTCAACCACATGAGTGATTAAAGTCTATTGTCTCTCTCTCTCTCTCTTTCTCTTGCCCCCTCCTTCTCTCCCTAACTCCCTACATCCATCCCAGCCAGAAGGGGAGGAGTTATACCTTGGTGGCCCAGCCCCCTTAATAAAAAACAAAAAAAAACCTGCCCTCTGACTAAAGCGAATTTGACTGTGGAAGAATGTGAAGGAAAGGGAAATCTGAGATAGAGAGGAGGATGCTATAGAAGAGTTTCTAAGAATGACTGACAATGGCCGCTATTTTCCATGACTTTTGGTATCATGTCTCGTTTGTTACCTGCTGAATCCCAAACTGTCTTCAAACAGAGAATCCAGATAATTCTTATTGTTCAAGACATTTGCCACGATTTGTCCCTGAGGTTTCATTTCAAATTCCTTCCTTCCTTCAACTTCTTTGTGAATTTGTGCCCAGAAGTGTGTTGATGCAGGCCTGTGTTTGTAAAACGTGATACACAGACTCTTTTTTTTTTTTTTTTTGCATTAAACTTTACTGGATCTGGTGTTTAGACGAGCGGATGCTTTCATAAAGTTACTGATTTTTGTGTTATACAGCAGAGCTTGGTGGCATTTGTGACAGCAGGGCAAAGGTCAACCCATAATAAATGTGTAACAATTATGTGTGTGTGTGTGTGTGTGTGTGTGTGTGTGTGTTTGTGTGTGAGAGAGAGAGAGAGAGAGAGAGGGAGAGAGAGAGATCAAGTTGAGAGTAGGAATAAGAATCAGTCATGTGTAAAACACTGCCGCTGCTGTGAAGAGGATTATCTGGGGCCAGGCAGTGCTCCGACAAACACACACACACACACATATACACACACACACACACACACACACACACACATGCACACTGTAGAAATAGATTCAGCAGTTAATATTGTACAAAGTGTGAAGAAAGTTGTTTCTTATAGTTAAAAGCTGCAGCATGAAGTCAGACTTCACATCCTGTTTTCTCAGGTGAATAAGCAACCATTAGAAAAACACTGATGCCAGATAAGCATCCGGCGAAGTTGCTCTATAGCAGAGGGACGTGCATCACAACACACACACACACACACACACACGCAAACACCCGAGTGGAGTCCTCTTTCAATCACTGACAGCTCAGTACTAAAGAGTTTACTTGACTGAAAGTACCAACACAGGCTCCACAAGTAGAAGCCCGGCATTCAAGAGGGTACATAAAGTAAAAGTACATAAGTATTTCCATCACAATGGACTTAAAGTATTAAAAGTAAAAGTACTTGCCCCCTGTGACTGGTGAATTATCATATTGCATTATTATATTGTTAATATAGATGCATCAATACATAGTTATAGCTAGTTTTAACTACTTTTTATACAGTTATCTACAGTCTGGAAAAGTCTTAACTCATCCCAAACATGACAAGGAGCCGAACCCCAACTAGACACAATGTTTTTATAAGGGGTTTTATACCGTATTTTATAATCTTATCATGTTTAAAAAGTGACTAATAACTACAGCTGTCACATAAATCTTGTGTAATAGAAGTATAAAGTGGCAAAAAATGAAAATGGCTTCCCCCCAACACTTGTGCTATGTTGTGACTCAGACCTTCGCTGTGACTCAGCATGACAAAATTCCTTAAAATCCTTGACACGTAAAAATGCAATGAGACTCCACCTAAAGTATGTTTATATTTAGCACTGATTCATGGTTGGAGCTCACGGATAAAGAAAGAAAAAAACATCAAACATTAAAATGCCTTTCTAATCAGTCCAGATAAATCAAGCTCCACTGAAGTGTCTGAAGAGGGGACAAAAAAAAAAAAAGAAAGTCATTTGACCATGACTCAGTGACTTCTAGTGCCTGAGTGACTGACGGGAATGAATGACAGCGTGATAGGCAGAAAGAATGAGTAAACACGTTGCCTTGTCTCTGTTGTCTGGATGGACTTCCACTGAACCAGCCTCCGCTCTCAGCCTTCCTCTCCCCCTTCCTCTCCCCCTTCCTCTCCCCCTTCCTCCTCCATTTCCTCTCTCTGTTGTGCTGGGTGCTGTGCTTCTTTTCTGTAACACCTCAAATCACTTCAGCTTCGGCTCTTGGAAGCTTTCACAGTGACAGAGATGAGGGATCTAGATTAAGATTAAGTTCTTTACTTTCTTTTTCATCTCTTTTTATCTCCCATCAACATATATCTTACCCTTCAGTGTAACTTGTTCTCCTCGTTCCTCAACTTTTCTCGCTTCTCTCCTCTGCCTCCGTCTGAGGGTGCTGACACAGTCGCAGTGTGGCCAGCACAAGTTTACACAGCTGGCAGGGCAAAGCTCTCTAAAACTCTGACAACACACATATACACACTACACACTCAAGATCCCCTCAGCCTGGGTCAGTACAAACAAAATCTCTCTCTCTCTCTCTCTCTTGCTCTCATTTTCTCCCTCACACAATCCCAAACTCTGGCACACAAAAGGAGACATCTCTGTTGAACACAATAGCAAATCATGTACAAAAGGAGCAGAAATCTTAAGTAAATAAGAAAAAAAAACACTGTGGTGGAAGAAGAATTCAGATTCAAGCTTTTAATTGATTCAAAGTACAAAAGTATAACCAGCCTCTGTCAGTGTCACAGCATTACAGCAGCATTTTAATGCAGTAACTGCTTGAGGAGCTAATGCTAATTACTTAATATATTGTTGGGTTGTATGATTCATAAAACTGCATCATATTTTTTAAAGCTGATCATATGTTTTGTATGTAAATCTCAATCTGAAAAGAAACTAGCAACTAAAACTATCAAATAAACATGGAGTAATTAGTACAATAGTCGCCTCTGAAATATAGTTGAGTAGAAGTATGGAAATGCAAATACTCAGGTGAAAGTAAGGGCAGGTTAAAATCCTATTTAGTAAATCAGTAAATGTACTTAACTGAGTTCCACCACTGAAAACGTATAACAACAACTAGAACAAAACAGATGATAAATAATGCCGTGAGATGTCAGTTCAAACGTTCACAACTCCACACTGCTCTCTGCTGGTCGACACAGGAACCCAACACACAACAACAAGTGAACTCAATTCTTATTTAAACATCAGTTTCTCTCATTAAAAAAAAATCTTTGTCAGGCATTATTACATAGGATTATCACACACACACACACACACACACACACACACACACACACACACACACACACACACACACACACACACACACACTCAGTCACTCACTGAGTGGAGGTCTGAGGAGCTCTTGTTGACACTGAACAGTTACTCATTATCAGTGTGAGGAAGAGAACAGAGGGAGACAACAGACACTTTCTCTGGATAATTGATGGAGAGAAAAAGGAAAAACAAAAGGAGCTGGGGAGGTAGAGGCACTGAGTGTTTCAACAACAATGACATCTTTTTCCATTTCCTTCTCTCTCTCATCTTTTGCTTCCTTAGCCTTTTCAAACACATGTAGCCTACGTGTGTGTGCAAGTGCGTACATAAATGTGCTTATGTGTTACCGTTAGTCACCAGTTTCTTCCCTGCTCAGCACAGCGTCACTGACTCATTTCACCCCCTTACACAACGATATCACTTTTTTACATAGAGAAGCACTGAGTTTTGCAATCCCTGCCAGTAATACTAACAAATCACGATGCTCCGTTTGATGACTAAGACGTGTCTGTTTTGCATTTACATGTATTATCTTTGCACACCACATGCACTAATAGGATTATCAGTAAAGATGGGAAAATTTAACTGTCACAAGCGTTCTGATAAATCAGATCTAATCTATTTCCTTGCATGTGTTTTACACCAATTTCAACACCCCCCCCCCTCCCCTTCTCAAAGAGCTCTTTTTTTTTAAAAGTATAGGATCATTTTACCTCTCTGGGCCTCTGAAACGTATCCGCATAAAACAGGTTGGGAATCAATTTCCACTTACGCTTGTGATAACTCATGCAGCCTGTGACAACAAGTCACAAGTAGACATTGCTTTATTTTTGGGGCTCACAGCTGAGAACCATTGCTCTTTCAAGACAGAGGAATCTGTAGGCCTATGACACTTTGTCCTACTCGTGATCTTTTTGGTCGGTGTGCCTCCAAAAGTCATACTACATGATCATCTCCAGAGGTCAAACTCTGCTGCTTTCCAGTGATGTTTAATGCTGGACTTCCTGATCCATCCAATTCTACACTATGGAAAAGACTTTTTGCGATGTTGTTATGTTGTAATTTTGGGTCACCACTTTTGAAACTAGACACCAGTAGTGTATACATCTGTTTGATACAACCCAATAGTTTGGTTTTTGTATTGACCTTGGAGTGTAGGAACATCTGACAGGACATAGGTGTGGGGGAGATCAATTAGTCATCTGGGGTTTCTGTGACATGTTCAACAATTAGTATCAGATACAATATACTTTATGATTTGAAAGGTTGAATCATGTTATACAAGGTCAGGTATGAGCTTTGACAACACACTCATTATTGTTTGATAATTGCTTCACATCATAGACTTCTACATTGATGTTTTCCAACTCAAGCCAAATGATTATTAGATGTTGTGTAAAGGTATCAAATGTAAAAGAAATGATTACATGACAGGCATAGTGATAGCTTGATCCAATTTACTGCAACTCATCAGTGATTTACATTAATATTAATGTGAATCAATATCAACATCAGTGAACATCATGTCTGTGTTTAATGATTTGAAGTCTGCACTTCAATTGCACGACTTTGACTGAATAAAGAAAGACATAACTCAGACATAACTCCTCTGCTGGTTGATTTTCATACAGCGGGGAAATGAGTTGCCTGAAAGCAACCATCGAAAAACACAACCAGCCTGTATGTGTTGGTGTGTGTGTGTGTGTCTGTTACACACACTTGCACACACACACAATAACAGAGAAACATAAAAGCTTGCAAACATGAGTTTTCACCCTTACACACACACGTGAATGTAGGTCGAGGAATTAGACAGACAGTGTTCCTCTCGAACTCCCAAGGCTAACATATTATTGATACTGTGTGTCAATATTTAATCTCCAACAGTCTAGGAGCAAACCTGAATGCACACAGTCTCTCCAGCAAATATACAGTTAAAAGATGTTTATTGTCACATTTACATCTTGAAATAATAATTCTGTATCAGGTATTGTAACATTTCTCTTACCTGAAGGCAGAATCCCTCCATAAAATACCAGCATTACTCTGTTCTGCAGCTGAGAAAGGGAGGAAGAAGAAGAAGAAAACGAAGAAGAAGAAGAAAAAGAAGAAGATGAAGAAGATGAAGAAGAAGAAGAAGAAGAAGAAGAAGAAGAAGAAGAAGAAGAAGAAGAAGAAGAAGAAGAAGAAGAAGGAGTGATGTATGACTGTCAAATCCAAACTGTATCTGTCGACAGACTCATCCATTAAAAGCTTAATCCTTTTGTTTTACTAGTAGTAGTAGTAGTACTGAGAAAGAATGAGTTGTTTAAGGATAATATGTGTGTGTGTGTGTGTGTGTGTGTGTGTGTGTGTGTGTGTGTGTGTGTTTGACAGATACAGAGTATTCCCCAGCAAGTTGCCTGAAACAAATTTCCATTTCAAACCTATTACATTCTTCACTTGATCAAAGTCTGCTGTCAGTCATGATATATACTATAATATATTAGATTATATGAGGTGTGATATTTGACAGGCCCGATAAAGCAGAAAAAAGTCCAACAGTCCAGCTGCCATTCCACATGTGACCAGCAGATGGCAGCATAATCTTTCTCTTTGCATTGCAGCGTTGAAAAGGGAGAATATCTGAGGAAACAAACCTGCAAATAAAGGAATTATAAAGGAACTATTTTCTTCAGCATAACAGTAATAATAAGAAAGGCTTGTTCAGTGTTGAAGCAGGATTAGCGATAGCACAAATCAAATAAGAAAAACACCTAATAGCAAAGGAATTATCTTAAAGTTTTGTCTCACATCTCAACCCAACTGCAGGATAATAATATTTAAACAGATTTCCTTTGTGCTTAATAATCCTCTTCACCCTTCAACACTTCTCTTTCAGCTCCTACCTCACGACATCACATATAACCTCCACCAACACCCTTTGCCCCACAACCTCCACTCTCTACTCACCCGTTCCCCCCACCTCTCCATCCCTCTCCCTGTCAGATCCCACAGCAGACAGGAACTATAAAACAGTGAGCAGAATTTCACTCAGCCAGTGAACGGTGGGAGCCAACACACCCACCGACTGTCCTCCAGCGACATGATCGCCACTCAAACCTCCGGATTTATTGGAAGGTTGCAGCGTCTTTCATGTTTTACCACCATTTCATTTAACGCTACGAGGCTTGTTTTCAGGAGGTTTAAGGAAGGAAAATTCTTTGTCTTCCACGCTAGGAAACATCAGAAGGTCATGGGAACAGTTGCAGCAAGTTTATGCTTGCTATTCAACCGGTTAAACAATAATATACATTAGTTAATGAAAGCCCTATTCAAGTCCCACACAGAGAGTGCAGTGCATTTCTTGTTGTTGCTTTGCTGTCATGGGTTTGAATGTGGCCTGGGATCTTTTCATTTGATTCTGTCTCCAAACTCTATGCAATGCCAATAATCCAATAATAATCTAAATGACTGTAAGAAGATAGGCAACATCTGTGTCAGTTTATGCTGCAGAGTGAGTCAAAACACAGAAATAGAGAAGTTGTTTTATTGGTTCAGTCCAGCACCATAACTGAACGAGGAACAGCCTATGTTGAGGACATGAACATTTCAATAATCCATATTTAACAAAGCGGGGGTCTGAAGTGGATGAAACTGCACGTCATACACCCTGCAGGCTACATGTAATGTATTACTGTATTATCTGCTGTTCTGAAATGCTTAGTAGCAGGACCAGCCTGCTGTGCAAGTGAGATATCTGCCATGACAGAAACACTGGGCCCTAATAACATCCATTACTGCCCTGCTGCTTGGAATGAAAGGGGTGTACTCTCAGTGTGTGTGTGTGTGTGTGTGTGTGTGTGTGTGTGTATGTATGTATGTATATGTGTGTGTGTTTGTGTGTGTGTGTGCGTGCGTGCGTGCGTGTCTAACATCATCTGAAGCAGTGACACTATCAGCCTCCCTCTTTCACGCTCAGTTCTTCAATTATATGCATGTATGTGTGTCCACGTGCATGCTGGTACACACAGTTTTACACAATTTCACACGCACATACTTCAGAGTTGTTTTCAGACAGCGTTAAGATTCTTTTATTCCTTGGCTGTCCATTGAAAAAAAAACAACACATCTGTTCTTTTTAAATAACAATAATCTTTTTAAACAATAGAAAAATTGATTTGTGAGAATGTTTTTTTTAGTTTCATGTCCTGCAAATGATGTTAGCTGTCTTCCATGTGTTGCTTAAGTTTTCTTAGGCCGTTAACTGTCTCCACATGCCTAGAGGAGGCACATGGGGAATAAATAAAGCTTTTGTCAAAGGCCGGCTGGCCCCCGTCCTAGATTCTGCTCTTCTTCCTCTTCCTCCACTCCTCAGTGCCCTCTCATCACACAGCAGATTAGATTGACATTTCAGTTCTCCTTTTATCCATGTGGATACCAGTGTGTGTGTGTGTGTGTGTGTGTGTGTGTGTGTGTGTCTGTGTGTGTGTGATGTGTATGTGTGTAAATGCATGTACAGTATCTCGGCTTGTAGTTCAAGTGTCTTTTCAAGTGAGTGTACACGTGACATTCACTGTGTGTACATGGTATATTCGTCAACACGAGTCTTTCTCTGTGAGTCTCTGTATCAGAGTTCGTCACGTGATGCTCGAGCTGCAGGAGGCGGCGAGTCTCCAGTGACGCTGTTCTGGGCCACAGGCCGGATGCGACCCTGCTGGGCCGTCTTGCGGGCATGCTGCCGGTCCCAGTCTGTGGCCACGGCTTCGTCGTCCCAGATGGTGGAGGTCTCCGTGTCGCTGATGTAGCCCGGCTCTCCGGTGTAGTGGGTGGGATAGATGAGCAGCGGCTCGACGGAGAAGGCCTTCAGGTCCCGCGGCTCGAAGTGAGACATGTAATCAGTGCTGCGGAGGATGAGGGAGGGATGGGGAGAGGGAAAAGAAGTATAAGAGATGTTAAGAAGATTTGCCACAATTTAATGATGATTGTATCAGCAAGTTAGGATTATTTTCAGCAACAGTGAACAACAGTGAATAGTTGTGATTTTTTTCTTTATAAATGACTTAAAATACAAGGAAATCATTGTAATAGGCAGCTTCACACACTGGCATTCCCAAATAGTGGCAAGAGGTAGGCAATTTCTCACTTAGTGTTTATGAATATTGAAATCTATACCAAAGGTCACCTAACGGAAGAAGAAGGAAGGCCTAACCGGAGTGTTGAGTCACTGCAGTTTTCTCGACTATTTTGCATTTTGCTATAGTTTCTGAGTCATCAGATCCTCTTAAGTGGAAGTTCTGATGTACATACTGGATGTACCGGAATTTAATATCAACACAGACAGCAAATTTACAGGATGTCAAATAGGGGAACAACTCTTTTGACTGCAGCCAGACTCTTTTGTAACAGGGATGTTTTTATCACTCTATATGCTATAACCAGTGGTGGAGTATTCAGTCTTGTTGACATTGGTTTAGTTGAAGCCAGTTTGAACCTACTTTAGATGCTGTTGAGTATTTTTTTTTTCAAAAACATCACTTCATATTATATAAGATGATCATATGTCATATGTGTAAAATGTGTAGCAGAATTCGAGCTGAAACAATTAGTCAATTTAGTCACCAGTTGGTTAACTGAATATCAACTGTTTTAATAATAGATTAATAATTTGAGTTATTTTTCAAGCAGAAAAGTCAAAGCATCTCTGTTTCCATCTCCTCAGATGTGAGTATGTGATGCTTTTATCTGTCATATGATAGAAAACTGAAGAGCTTCAGGTTTTTTGACAAAACAAACCAAAAGAAACAATGTAAATGTGTCAATATTATTTTCTCATGATATTAATCTGATATTAATATGTGTCTATTAATATCTATTGATATTAATCAATAGTGAGAAAAAATTGTTGCAGCTCTGAATAGAAGAGAAATTAGTACAACATGTCAAACATATGAAAGTACCAGTACTGAGTACAAGTACATCACTATATACTACTAATACCGTCTACTAAAACATTTCATCCCATCAGATCCAAACATCCTCATGTATACCATCATATTGTTGTACTCTGTAAACAGCACTGAACTCTGCTCTCAGCGTGCCATCGTCAGCCTGCAGCAGGGCCAGAGGGAGGAATGAAGGCCGTATGGGTGTGACACGTCAGCCTGGCGGAGTCACACTCGTGCAGACAGAGGTCAACACAGAGGTCAACTCCCCGCCTGTTTAAAGCCTGTCAGCACTCCACAGGGACAGTGAAACCTTACACCTTTATTAGTGCTCAAGAGCAGCTCAGCTTCTCCAACACAACAAACCCCACACAGACACACACTCACACACACACACACACACACACACACACACACACACACACACACACACACACACACACACACACACACACACACAAACTAAAGCTATAAAGAGTGATAAAATACAGGTAAGTTAGGAGAGGAGCATTTCACTGGGTTTAGAAACACAGCTGAGGCTCTTTCCCCCCAAAAAACAAATGTAACTGACATAATATCCATAATTTAAATACCTTTTATATTTTTTTTTCCTGCCACCTTTCCACATTTCTGTCCATATTTCCCATTTCTCTCATTTTTAGACAAACTCACCTTCTCTCACTGTTGAATACACACACCGTGTATTTACCTAGTAATCCATACACTGCACACTGGACACACACCTCCATGTATTTATATAGTTACACACACACACACACACATACACTTGCACAGTGTCCATCTCCACCCCACCCCCATGCTCAGACCTCTATCAATGGGAATCCTGTCCCCCTTCTCCAACCAGCAGGAAGAGCCATGCTGGCCCACATTCCTCAAAGAGAGAGACGGAAGGGGGAGGAGAAGTGGGTGACAGAGGGAGTAGGTGTGCAAAAAAGAAAAGTGGAGGTCTGTAAAGAGAGTGAGGGAATGCAAAAGGAGTAAAAAAAAAAAAAAAAAAGCAAAAGAAATAAAGAATGAGAGGAGAGCAAGGAAAAGGTGGAGGGCTGAGTTAAGGGATAAAAATGGGAAGGGGAGAAGAGGTGGAGGTAGAGGTGGAGGTGGAGGCGAGCAGGGCACGGCAGGAATCCCCAAGGAGAAACGAAACAGAAAAGCAGGCATTGTGTGTCTGGTGCAAAGCACCGTACCCACTGAACCCCAAGAACAATCCATGCCCTGTGTGTGTGGGAGCACAGAAGAAGAAGGAGAACAGGGGGGTGGTGAGGAGGAGAAAACTAAAGAAAGAGGGGCATAATGAGGGGGAAGGACAGAGGGAACAAGGACAAAAGTAGAGGCAGGGAGCTTGACTAGGATTTGAATGGGATGGAGGTTGTGGTCTACCACCAGCACAAACTAGAAAACTACACACTGTGCCGCAGTCTAAAAAGTCACAAAGGGGACATGAATGTGTGTTTGCGTCTATGTATAGATAATGACTGTACAGTCGGTCTTTTAGTATTTCTGCACTGGTTTACTGCCCGAGGGCCTGTTCTTGTGCATGCAAAGGATCCATGCATACTTAAATTTCTCTGATCGTGTACTTTAAATTTAGCTTTTATTTCTTTGCATCCTCATGTTTATTCTGAATGTGGATAACTTGGTACATTCTTATGTAAGAGTGTGATGCACCTGCAACCATCTATTTGTGGTCCTTGGTAAATATTTGCCTGTCTGTTCATAGACCAGACTGTCTGAAAGGGTCTTTGTGTCTGAGTTTGAGAACATGATACAGTAACATTTATTCCTGTAGCTCTGTGGTTTTATGTATTACACACCTTGTATAAAACTCTGTGCTTTTGTATCACATGTATGCGGCTTTTATGCAGCACTGTCATTATAAATCAAAGACAAGTGAAGTTTCCACTGACTTGGGGTGTTTGTTGAACATGACTGGCAGGAACTCATCAACAGGCAGCATCCTCGTGAACGGCTGTGCAGCCAATAACTTCCTGGCCCCTTGCTGCGACAGCGCATAGCCGAGTGTCCAGTAGGAGTAGTCGGCCTCAACCAGGTTGTTTACACCTTCCACCGACTGCTCTGGCTGCTGCACCTGCATACGCTTACGTCCCACATAGCTGCAGAAGAGGCAGAAGGAGTGAGTGAGTGATGAGGCTTCACACAAGTTGGCTTGTGCTTGCTTATGGTACACTTGGGCATGTGTGTGTGTGTGTGTGTGTGTGTGTGTGTGTGGGTGGGTGTGGGTGTGTAGATGGTTGGGTGGGTGCTATTACATGAGGTCCCAGTCCAGCTGGGTCTTGTTGATGTCATCCATTATGGCCTGTAGCCGCCGTTTAAACCTGGGCTCAAACCTCACGTCGTCCTCTAAAACAAGAACCTTCTGGAGGCCACGCTCTATCACCTGATAATCAGAAAGCAAACACAAACATTCACTTTAACGTTAGACGTTCACAGAGGTGGCTTATTTTGTCCCTGTCTTTTCCATTATTAATCACTCCATCAGTTTTCTGACACACACACAGGGAGACGTGGAAGTAGCTTTGCAAAATTGATTGTGACATCCATGCCAGTCTCCTGGCTAATCTTATCTAATTTCCTGTCTCTTATCAAATTATGATCTCATCTTGTCTAATGAGGAATACACTTATGTCCAAAATATAGCTGGATATAATAAAGGCCACATAATGCTATTTCACCCTCTTTATTTCTATGTGTGTGGAATAGTAACCACATTTCTCTGCCTTGTATGTTGTATATATGTAATCACTGGCTGATCATAGATATGCAGAACAATATGTATGTACTAGAATCAGGTGGGTTGAATGTACCAAGTGTCTCCATTGATAGAACATTTCCAGTTTATTTTTGTTTTCTGATTCAGAGTTGGTCCGAGGTCAGAGTCAGCTCCAGAACAACAGCCGTAAAGCTGGAAGGGATTCAATAACCTGTTCAGTACTTGACCCTTCATCCCCATGTTGTGCAGTACAATAGACATGTCTTCCCTCACCTGTGTCCATATAGAGTGATGGCTGAGGAAGCAACCAATCTCCCCTCTGGTCAGGACTCGACCAGAGTAAGGATCCTTGTAACCCGGCATCATCTCTATTCCCAGCGCCTGCAACTGGGACGTATTCAGAGCCCTGAGAGAGATTGAGAAGCGGCAGTAATGAGAAGAAGTAC
Organism: Seriola dumerili; assembly: GCF_002260705.1. Classification (NCBI taxonomy): domain Eukaryota; kingdom Metazoa; phylum Chordata; class Actinopteri; order Carangiformes; family Carangidae; genus Seriola; species Seriola dumerili. Next base: position 1,491,388 of record NW_019174577.1, on the reverse strand, counting down.
TTCATGTATCTACACACTTCTATGCAGCTGAGTTGGTTGTTAGCATGAAATGCTTCACAGAAAAACACAGTAAAGCCAAACCCCAGCAGGTTGCAACGATATATATATAGTTAGTTATATAGTTATATGTGTTGTCAGAAAAAATAAGGCTGGAAAAAGGATTACGACATTGTCATCAGAGGATTAAAGCAAGCGCTGAGGAGGGAAAGTCAATCATTTTGCTGCAAACACCAAATCTCTGTTCAGACAGGATGTTTGAATATAGATGTCAGAAAAGCTGTGACAGAGGAGACAGAAGACTGAACGTTATCGCAGCTGACACTCAGGGAGTGGAGACAGAGTGCATCGGATGTTTGAGGTTGGAAAATGTCATTTTTATTGAGGAGATTTGTTCTGGATTAAATCAACCCTCAGCTCACATCTTTGAGCGCGTGCAGGATTGTGTGTTTGTGACCTACTTGCCGTCCACTGCGTCTGTCAGCGTCGCATGTAGACCCAGCGAGGACATTGTTTTCAACATCCTGGTTCTCCTGTCCAGCCGGCGCTTCAGGTTGATCAGGAGAATCTTAACAGAAAAAAATGGAGACATATACATTTAAGAGAAAATATGTTCTTATCTGACTTTTTAGGTCTGAGGAGAGGGCAAGGGCAAAGGATGGAGCAGAAGGAGACATAAGAAAAGGAAGCAAACTGGGACAAAAACAGGAAGTGAGAGTTGCTTCTAACAGTAAATAGAAGGGGACACAGAAGTTGTTGAGCCCCTGTTGTTCCAGGCAGAGCCGGCACACTCATAACTCACTTCATCAAAGCCAATCTTGTCCTGCAGTGATGGCGAAGAGTACAGGTGCTCAGAGGGCTCGATGTCGTGGTCGACTGTTGAAAGAAAGAGGAAGGAGGCGAAAGGTTAAAACAGCAAAAACAGGATCAGAGAATTACTGAATTTCCCTTGGATTGTGGTGGTTTATTTAATTTGCTTTATATATAATCTGAGCTGAGAGAAGAGCAGTGAAGGAGGCCAAAGGGGGAGAGAAAATGAGAGGGAGGTGGGTGTTGGATAAACAAAGTGAGGGGGGAGGAGATGGAGAGACAGTGCAAGCAAAGCAGGTTGACAGGATGCAATCAAGGAGTGTCATGGAGGTCAAGGAGAAGAAGAAACAAACATGAGAGGTAAAGTAATCAAGGAGTGATGGATAGTGAAGTCACAACAGCTGGAAAACGCGCGTGTCTGTGTGTGTGTGTGTGTGTGTGTGTGTGTGTTTACTCACTCAAAGCCTCTGTGATGGTGTGTATGAAACTCTCGCTTTCATCTTCCACATTTTGCTGTGCCTTGAGAGGGACAGGCAGGAAACCGTAGTGTTCTCTGTTACACACATACATCTGCACACCTGGGAACACACAACAGAAGTAGAGAGAGCCAGTATAACAACACTGTACAAACATCTGCCAGCATTAGCTAATATTAGCTTCTATAAGCTATTGGGCTGTTGCAGAAACCTCCTGAGTGTGTTCAAATGAACAAAATTGCATCTTATTTCTTATGAATTCAACTTTTTGTTTGCTTGTTTGATCCCTTTTGTCAGAAGTTGGATATTTCACTGTATAAGAGCATGTATAATTTAACGCATTGTTGTTAGTGCTGAAACTAATGTGAGATGGAAGGAACTGTGTCTCTTCTCTTTGTATTTGTATATCTGTTAGCGTTTGTGCAAGTGTTTTTATGTGTTTACTGTTTACGGAGTTGGAGGACATATGCTGAACACACTTGCTGTCTATGAAGGTTTTATTGTGCCTGTTTGTTCCCAGTGGATGATTACCCGCATCACACACAAAAATGTAATAACACTGATATTGTTGCACACTTCCCAAGACTACACATGCACAGTCAAGATGCACACATGGCTCCATTTATCTCTGCACTCACTCATCTGCCGTAATATGACACATGTGCATGAATTATATAAAAAGCCCTCAGTGTTATACTGCAGCACACACATGCTTTATAGCAAAACCAGTTTCGCAATCAACTGCTAATAAATTAATGAAAACACTAACGATTCTCACTCCATCAGACTGAAGCTGCCATGAGGCATTTACACCCCTGCCACAATTCTGGTAGTTTGTTGCGAGTTGAAGATTTCAGACTGACCCGCTTGACGTGCCGAGAAAGCAAACACCATGATGTCATCGAATGCCCAGCTGTAATCTGGGTGAGGGGGGTAGAAGGTCAGGTCCCTGCTGGACTCACGACGCAGGTCTAAAAGGAATGTGCTGTGCACCATGGGAACAGGGAAGCAGCCGAGCCGCTTCCACTCCCTGATCGGCTGGTAGTCTGGGGTTCGCTTATAGTAACCCTGACGGAGAGGAGAGAGATGAAGAACACCAGGTTGAGGTCATAAATCTAGCTGAGGCACAGACATATGGATGAAGTTAAAGTTTAAACTGTACCTGTGGGGTGATGCCACACCAGAAGTTTGAGTAGAGAGAGCGAGACTCTAACATGGGAGCCACCAGGGTCATGTTCTCAGCCATCATCAGGTTCAGCACACGAGGGTTCGTCAACAGGTTGTCACTGTCTACAAACTACAGAGGGGAGAGGGTCAAATCACTCATCGTAATGTAAATTCTAAAATATATCAAATATATCTATTATAAATCCCTGTGTCATCTAACTAATGACCCACTGATTTGCTCTAAGTGCTAAATGTAATGGGCTGTAGCATCAGGTAAAGCATTGAAGTCAAACTTGAATTCTGGTATCAGCTGTTTCATTCATGCTTCACAATCACTGGCTCCTTCACAACCTGTGTGGCTATCAGCTGACTAGTAGCATCCACCTGTATCCATGCGTATGTACAGCAAAGCTGTTGCTCTGTAACCTAAAACTTCTTACAGATACTCTGCTGATGCACTCATGCCAACTGCCACAGCTCCATACACCATCCTAGTCTCATTCTTGTCTGCTATATTCTGGGTAATGATGATTAACGTTTATTAATTAAAGTTATTTATTATTTATACTTGTTTATTATTTTTCAAGAATTTATTAAAGTTATAACCATTTGCTATAAATGGCCAATTCCTCGACACATGATTGCATATTTATACTTAAAGAAAAGCATATCTATGGCTTACCAGTATGTAGTCGGCCCATCGTTCCCTGGCAGCCTTCAGCGCTGCCTGTCTCAGCTTCATCACATGGTTGAATCTAGAGGGAGGCCAGTGCTTTGGACCCCACTCGTCTGTATAAGACCTGAAAATACACCATCACATTAGAAAACACATATGGGAGCAAACCAGATCAAATCAAGAACAGAACCCAAGTCTGACTCTCACCTTGGCTCCTCCATGGGCCTCCACTCCACGTAGTGGTAGACACTCTGGGCTCTCTTCAGCCATTCTCTCAACATAGCAGTGGTGTTGTCCACATTATGGTCTGTTGCCGCCCTGAAACACCAACACAGACAACACAGGATGTCATTCAAATGAAGCAGACTATTGACCAAGCATCCTGCAAGAGAACAGCCACGGTTACTCTCCTTAAAACTAACACGCAGTCTGTTGAAGTGCATCCACTACACATTTAGCATGACACACTTAAACAGCTGTCTTTGGGCGGACACAAGCCTCATTGCTTGTCAGGACTGTTTTCAGGTATGAGAGCCTCTGGGAAAATAGGATGTGAAGCAGATTCAAACATTAATGCAGAAAGCTGCAAACTGTCCTTAGCTTGAGGTAACAGGGAAGTGATGATCCATGCCATTCAGACAGCATGTTAAAGAAGAAGACGCTCAGGCTTCTTCCAGATTTGTCTAATTACGGTCTCATGTTACAGCAGGCAGCCTCAATGCTGCAAAGCTTCCTGACTGCCTAATTAATAATGCTGCTGGAGCATAGACAAAGTCTGAAGAGTCACAGTGAAGGCAGACATTACTCTGAGGCACTGTGGGTAAAAAAAATAACCAGACAGGTACACCGAGCTCACTCTAATCCTCCTCTGGAGACTGGCTTTCACTTCTCTAACCACTGTGGCTGCTGGATGCGATCAAATAATCAGGTGAATCTTGTGCACAAAAGCTTCAAATAAGCAGAATTAACACAGGCTGCAGGTGAATATTGATGCACTATGTGTAAACAACTTGACACCAAAATATTACAAAAGTTAGACTGGCAACACACCAGCTTACACAGACACACAGACTCATACCTGTAAGCAAATGATGTCAGTGTAAAATTTAGCACAGTCGCAGCTGCTTGTTTGTCACTCCTGTGGTTTGCACTCTGCATCGCTGTTTCTTCACAGAGATTTCCACTCTGACTCAGAGAAGACACTGTGGCTACTGTATGTGTGGGTGAGAGTGTGTGTGTGTGTGCACACATATAAATTTATGTAAGAGAAATTAAAAACCGTAAACAAGCTGCAGTTCGCTATCACTGAGACATTTGGGAGCATCAGAAAAATAAATGTCACCTGTCTCCCCCTTGCTCTGCGTTTAAATTGCCATTTAGGGAGGAAAGGTCAACAGAATGTGAGGCAGAACCCTGTACTTGAATGTGCGCATACAAATACACACACACACACACACACACACACACACATACACTCATATACTTAATGAGATGGAGTTTTCCACTGCTTGCTGTAATATTCCTTGCTGTACTCTCTCCAAAATCGCACCCAATTTTAGACTGGCTGGACAGAGATAGAAACACACACACTCATGAACGCACACGCCTGTGCCCCATGTCTTTGTATTTTCAGCAAGTTCACTCTCAACATAGAAGATAACAGTGTTGACACTCTTCATTTACCCACGTTTAGGACAAATGCTAACGCAGAAACACCTGTTCTCTCTCCGAAGACACACACATACAGGTACACAGATGCTCATAAGATCACATAAACACACGGCTCAAATAACACACATGGAAAAATAACACAGATGCATGCACAGTCTTGTATTACATACAACGGTTAGTCAGAAAGAGGCAGCGCTCTCTCATGTTTGGAATTTCAATCATCTTCAGTTAGACAGATAAACTCTTCATCCAACAAAAGCAGCAGCTGCAGAAGCCTGAAGGAGACAGTGGTCAATAATTTTAATGTGCATGTATGTGTGTGTGTGTGTGTGTGTGTGTGTGTGTGTGTGTGTGTGTGTGTGCGTGCGTGCCTACACTTTGCAGATGTGTTACAAAACATATAGACATTCATTTTTGGTCATGTTTGTTTTTCAGCGGTGTGACTGGTGATTTGTGTGCTACACAAGTGGTGGTTTTAAACGTTTGAAAAGTATGTGATTGAGTGTGTGTAAACAAGAGTGTGCAAGCATGTGCACATGTGTATTAGTGCATAACTGCCCATGAGAGCAATAAAGGAAGAAGCCACCCTTAATGACTAGCTGTTGGTGTGTTTTTTTTTAATTTTTATCGTAGGTTGGAAACACACTGAAACACCTGACTCGCTAGTAATGAGTAGATCTGCACGCACACACACACACTTACATGCTTCTTCAACCACTAAACTGCACAACGCTCAGGGATATAAATGTGTTCCAACACGCCATCTCCCAATGACAGACTCAGCTCCAGGCAGGGATTTAAAATGATGGGACTTCTGGGAAGTATAGAACAATGCATGGTACAGATTGTGGGAACATACAGTACATAGAGGAGTATACGAGACAGGAAGAGCGAGTGTGGGGCAGAGGAAAAAGAGGGGATTAAAGAGAGTAAAAGAAAAGTGGATTTTTGTTTACTTCACTTTATTTTACTGCTAAACATAAACTGAAAATGTTCATAATTGTTCCAAAGCGTTCTCATCGATTAAGAATTAACATTTTTTTAAACAGCTCATTAAAACCCATCCAAACCATCAAATCAGGCTGACTTTGTTTTTACGCACGACGCATTAAAATGGTAATGACTCACGGCTCACAAAATCATAAGAAATATAAATCTGACTGGAAGTCTTTTACGTATTTTTACGGGCTCTTCTTGGCAGGAAATATGCTTCCTGTGTCCAGGTATTCAGTCGGTAAAGGTCGAAGGTTGTCTACAAAAGAAGAGAGCACTGGTGTCTGCATGTCTTAGGAATGGTAGAAGAAGAAATGTTGGAACAATTACTCCAATAAATCTGCGGATTTTACTAATAAAGGGGAAGCATTAGTTTTCTAGCTCTAGCTAGTGTCATGAAGCTGTTGTGGTCAAAACCCAAATGATTGTATATATATATATCACAGCTTCTGCCGGGTGATAAAAGTACAAAATGCATCTACTGAGGATGATACATACCTTCTTTAGTGCTGAGGTTGCTTACTGGCTCTTGTTTTTCACAAGCACATCCTTCAAATCTGGCCCTCCCACTGCCCAGCCTCTCTGAGCGCTCAGGACTCTGAGTACACTGTGATTTTCCATTACCAACACTACATCTCTGCACGCCTTATGATTTCTGGAAATGTGAAACTTGGTGATGTACACAACAGGGAAACAAAGGAAGGGCTTTCCTTATGGGACTCCTTCATGCTTGATCAGGCAAAGTACAACAAGAAAACAGCCTGGAGTAAAGTCATCGTCGCCTACACCATTTACGAACGCTGTTTAGTGCTCTCCTTCATTTCTATGGGACATCGTCTCCTCTGTCACATTTTATTTTAGACACGTACGTCCTCCTCCGGGAGGCAACTTTGTGCTCCTTCTCCTCAATTTCCTCTACCTTCAGGCAAGATCAGCCACTGCAGCTGAACTGTAATGCACTGTGACCCCAGTGCCAAGTCAAAGAGCTTTCGCAGTTCCTGTCAAATGCCTTAGCTGTGCCTAGCTGATGTCTCTCAAACTACAGGATTATGAAGAGTTTGTCTATCTGGAAAAGGGGATGCACACACACAGCATGTGATACATACAAAGATACAATAATCTAGGCTCTTGGGCTTATATCCCCCTCCTTATCCCTTAGTACCTCTGTATCTCTTTCTTTCTTGCCTCCTGCTGTGTCTCCTCATTCCTATTTTGAAGTTTACAGTAAGCAGCAGACTCGTTATTCTGCCGCCTGCAGCTCTAGGGTTAGGCTTCATCTCCCCCTTTCTGTCTTTATGATCAGCATCTGGACAACACATGCTTCCTGAGGCCTCACCTACACATCGCACCACTCCCTCTCTCTATCGCTTCATAGACATCCATTATTCTTCCTCTGTTATATCATCTCAGCATTAGAAAATCTGTCCTTTCACCCACTTATAGTACAGGCATTAATACTCTTAATGCATGTGCATTGGTCTCATCCACATCTCCATCACTTCACTTGATTATCATCCCACTTCACCACTCTCTCTGCCCCCCTCCCTCCTTCCCTCCCTCCCAGCTGGTAGAGTTATCCACTCCAGAAAAGTGTGTAAGATAATAGTGAGTGTGTCATGAAGGCTGACATCTGGCCTTAAACACAGAGGCTTGTGTCTTAGACTGGCCCTTGTAGGTAAACACAGGTCTGAAAGGCCCCAGCTGGCCAGTGTCAGCTGACTGTTGATTCAATAAACTATCTAATATCACTAAAAATAATGGCTGGGTGCTGCATGTAATTATGAAGCAAGAATGCCTCTTTCAGACCTGAGCATAGATGCCTTTAAAACATAATAACTATGCGGTGTGTGTGTGTCTGTGTGTTGACTTTGTAGCATCGTCTGTAGGCTGACGTGGCTACAGGCCTCTTGTTGGCCCAGCCGGGCAAAGGAGAAAGAGGAGGGGGTAGATGGGTAGAACGATGGAGGGGGAAAAGGGAACAAGAGGAGTAGAAGGGAGGGAGGGTGAGAGGAGGAGCTGGTGAGACGGGACCTCCTGACTGAAATTCCTCATGACTCTCAGGGTCAACAAAAGTGGCCAGTGCCGGCGGGCTTGCACTGAAGTGTAATAGGCAAAGATATTCATCTTGGTTAAATTTTAAAGAAAGCCAGTGTTGACAGAGAAGCCTGTCCTCCCAAGCTGTAATGTCATTCACCACCTCCACCTCTACACCATGACTTTTTGTTGAACATTTGCATTGTAGGTCATTTCATTTTGTACTTGTCCAGTATAGATATGCAGTCATTTGTCAGGATCCTGGGATGAAACAAGAGATGCTGAAATGGTATCTGTGTAGATCAGTGACAGTCACCCCCTTACCTTTGGATGTATTATGAAAAATAGATACAGGATTACAAAATGGCAGCCAAGAAAAAAGCTGTTCAAACAGCACATACACAACTAAAGACAATTGTCCCTTCCCATAGACTTTATATTTTTACAAAGTCACACAAAACATATCTTTCTTAGGCTTAGACATGCCTTAGACATGTCTGAAGGTATCTTACTGTATGCTGATGATCTACTTTTTTATGCCTCCATTTTTGGAGGACCATTTTTCTTAAAACTCTCACATACACATACAAGTCTTCATAAGAGCAAGCTGCTCCCTACTTTCATTGGTTTTATCGGGACATATGATGGAAATACCAACTCAATTTCTAAAACCCTAAATGTTTGTTCTAAAACACTTTGAAGCTATTGTTCTTTTGATCTTCATGTCTATTAGTGAGTACTGAACTGAATTCATAATTTTCTTTAGTTCTCTTATGGACATGAACAGCTATTTACATATTGTAAACATTCAAAGTAGGTTCAGTTGCAAAATCTCAACCATCATTATGTGAAACACAGTCTGGTTGTGAAAGATGACGTGAAAAGAGAAAATGTAACAGAGAGAAAGAAAGCGAGCGAAAACATAGAGAATCAGATGGAAGAAGTGATGGAGGAACAGAGGGATGTTGGGAAAGAGGTATGAAATTAGCAACAGGGAGGGAGGGAGAGGGAGCACAGTGGTCAGTCAGTGAAATTGATGACACAAACACACACAGATGGACAGACAGATGGATGGTGCTAAAATTACATTCCTCTATGAGAACATGACCACAAGTCTTTCTAATGAATACTCCACTATGCATGAAAACATAACTCTAAACATATTACCTGACTGATGAACAGCTAACCTGTTTCATCCTCTCTCTCTTGCTCTCTCTCTCTTGTTATGTCTGCCCGTACTTTACCTAATCTCATTCCATATCCAGGCCTCCCCCCTCTCCAGATGAGAGAGTGCTCATACCAAGATGCCATTACGTCTCAGTGTTTGCCAGCTCTATCAGTGCTGTGCTGCCAAGCTCTGACAATACTGCTGGAAGTGTGCTGGAACACATGGGGCATCTAAGCAAGAATTCACAGAGCGGGGCCAAGTCCAGGAACAACCATTTACACTCCGGGAGAAATAGAGAGAGAGAGAGAGCAAGAGAGAGAGAGAGAGAGAGAGAGCTTGAAAAAGGCTCGGGGATTGGAAAAATCAATTCTTCTTGTTTACTGCAGTTGATTGAACAGATATGTCAGGTCTACAGAGAAAGTTTTCCCATGAATACCTTATTGCTGCAAGGCAAAGAAGATAGGGCTGGACTGTTGGCAGGTACAATGTCGTCAGCTGTATCCGTTCAGCCTTACAGAGACTTTGTTGGTTGAGCGCAGGTCTGGCAAAGATTAAGCTCTGAAGTCACTCTGTTTGGAAAATGGACTTTCGGCCACAGTAATTTCTACTACCTCATCATTAGGTGTGAAATTTCTTTATTTCCACAGATACCTTGCGGCTATTTGAACAGTACACGAGTCTATACATTTACAGTTGGCTGAAAACCCATTTCAAGGCAACATGTCACTAACCATAGGCCATGTGCCTCGCATCTTCTTCACACCAGAACAATAAAACACACTCCGTTGTACTGTGTGAAATTCCCACTGCTGTAAATACTCACTACCCCACCAACTGTGTATTAATCCACTTCTGAAAATAGTCCCAAACAAATCCATTTTTTAGTCCTGTTTGAGTAATATTTCCAAAAAATATAGTGCCCAAGCAGCTTTTATAAAATGGTTCAGCCTTTGTTGATCTGTCTTCACAAAGAATAAATGATCTTCTGGGATAGTGTCATGTTGTTGGTTTTGTTGGCAATAAGAAAAATATAGAAGTATATTAGAATATAATTATTTACGACATTAAAAAAACCTAAAGTTTGGGCACTCACATTTTCAGTGCTACAGACTGGTGACAATTCATTGTCAAGAGCGAAGCAACGTGTCCTAAATGTCAAGAACATTTGATATAGAGGGGACTTACTCCAGATGTTTTCATATCACATGGGAAAAGCAATGCCTGACCTTCTCCCAGCACAGCGACATGGCGCTGCCAGATGTTCTCTGACAGTTTTATTTGAAGCCATCTGAAACTTAAACAGTTGTGTCTGTAAATGCGTTGGTGACGACATGGGTAGCTAAATTCCTACGAAGTGTCTGCAACATCAGTTGCAGATTATTTCCATTTTCAAAACAAACTGTATTCTCCAGAATTAAGATACAATCATCTCCATATGCTCCAGTGGGTTTTTGTCATTACAAGCTGCTTATCTGGGAGAAATCATCCTGCATTTCTAGAGTTTACGTCAAATACCTGAGCAGATGTTGAAAGACCATTCCAGTTTCCGATTATGACTCCTCAGGTGATACTGATTGGGTGGCCAGAGAAGCCCGTGGTCTGTTACTCTACACGTGGAAGTTCTGACTCGCTGTGGGCCTTACAGGGTAATTGAGAAAATGAATGGAAATCAGGGCCTGAGCCAGAGGAGCGGAGCAGAAACACACACACACACACACACACACACACACACACACACACACACATTATTTGCGCAATAGTATTTAAACACACATATCCATCTAACACACACAGGCATGTGCGAGAGGAGACACTACTTTCACATTTATACCCACACTTGCACCAGAACATTGCATATAATCAAACACACACATTTTAGTACACAGTGCCAACACTTTGATCTAATACATATTGACACACACTAAAAGCATATGCTGTTAATCATTCACAAATGCCCATATAGCCTGCACCAGATAACACAGAGCCTGTCCCATCCTGGTAATTTATTCCGTACATTTGGATAAACTGCTCTTCTAAAATGGCCAAACTCCCAGCATGACAAAACCAAGAATTATTTATACATCGCTGGAGTGCTCCTAAGGAGGAATGAGCCCTGAGGTAACACACCTGGCATATAGCAACTGTCCAACACTGCAAAACGGGTAACCTTTTCAGCCTGTTTGATTTTTCCCATTTTCTTCTACTTTAAAATCCTTTGGATCCGATGAAAGAAAATAAGTAATATTGGATCTTCACAAAACCTGATCGAACCATCGGTAACATGGACAAACTCTCTGCAGTTAGGGTTACATGCTACAGGTCATGTTGAATAATACATCCATGAGTTTGAAGATTGATTGCAAATCACAGTTTTGTGGGCTTTTCTGCTTTCTTACTGGGAGTTTGATTGATGGAGGGTTGATACCAGTTTGATCCGTCAGTGTTCATTGGACTGACCGCTGCGTGTAAGCTTGGCACACAGGCAGGAGATGTGGAGAGGCAGTTAGCCCCTACCAAAAGAGGTGAAATGTGCCTCCCAGTAACTCCAGTTACCTCATTTATAAGCTGTGTTGTTTTACCTGGTTTGCCACTAGTTAGGCACTATGCTAGCCAATAGTAATTTGACATCAAGGAATCAGCTAGTTTTGTACAGAGTTGGTTGTGTAAACCCTGCTGCTTCACAGTGAGGTGAATGTGCATTTAGCGACTCAGGCAAAGCTAGCTGTAGATGGTCAACAGCAGGCTGGCTTCTCGTTAAACTATAATGATTTATTTACTGTTTCTACGTGTGTGAAATACGGAAGATGTGACGTGTGTGGAGGTTTTGGGGTTACTTTGGGAGTACTGAAAGTAAAGTAGCTAAGTAGTGTTGCTGTTGAAGAATAAATTACTTTTTCTATGAGTAATGTGTACTTAGTAATTGATAACATTTTTCAAGTAACTTGTCCCAGACTGATCACAAGTTAAGTCAGGTTTTTTGCCAGAGAACCCTGCACATCTTTGCCAGGACCCAAGCTGTGCCACTGCAGTGGTGTTCAATGAAGTGATTTTTTGTTTTTCTTCTATTCAGTGCTACTATTGTCAGTCTGAACATGGACTTGGGGTCAGTTTTGCCCCAAGATCGCAACAGAGAAGAACTTGAGTTAAAGAGAGGGGCACTCGGGCCATCAGAGCACATATATATCCTCATGGAAAAAGATTTTTTAAGAGGAAAATTTGGCACACCACTGCAAAGCAGAACACGACAGTCAGCATAAATCATACAGTCAAAAAGACTTTTACTCATAGCATTCAAGTCAAATTTGTTATGGATCATTTATTGCTGTGAAACTCTGTGCACTTGTCAAAATAATTTAAATAACTTTGTTTATGTCATGGTATATGACATGGGGTAAATCATTTCTATCAAATGCTTTTGTGGAGCTGGATATAGCCTGGAGTATTTAATAATCTCTCTCCTCTTTACATGATATAGTAGATACAGACACAATTGCATAAAACTTCTCTCAACATCTTACAGGAATCACATATGGCACATTTGTCGCAGAAGTATTCAGCATGTTTGTGAGCAACTATGGAAAATGTTTAGCTTATAGAGTCATATCATGCCTGAGGCCTCAGGGTACAATAAGATTTAATAGTGGAAAATAATATTCCATTGCTTTGTAGCTGGATATTATTTTGTCAGCAAAATGCAATGAGAAAAATCAGACCGCAAACCAATACCTCATTGTCTCTGAGGATAAAGTACAGTGACAGGTCATATAAATGGGATAAGTGGATATATGATAAATGAGTAAACAAACAACATGACATTACGAAAGTGAGAAAGCGAGCCCTCTGGGGGAGGGCCTATGATGTCAGCACTCTGAAATCCTCTTTAGGGTTCAGTCTGTCCCTGGCAAGTCTACAAATCATCTCGACCCCCAGCCCAGCACCTGGGAAAGCACTTCACCACATTAGCACAGCTGGCAGGCAATATAGCAGCAGGCAGTCAGCAGCGTGAGGAGCAAAATAATAGCAGGCTGGCTTAAACTTTGGAGAGGTTTGTCTGCATTGTGCCTCAGATGTCAAGACAAACACACAGTTCACTGCTGCTGAAATCCTCTTTGATTTCCTTTTGTAGCAGCTTATCAGTAACATTAATAAGCAGACTCCCGAGGGCATGCTGCAAAACTCAACAGTTAACTATTGAAATCTGAACTTAACCTTTCAGTCACGAGGACTCCACCTGGCCTGGAATCAAAAGGCTGGTTAAATCTGTAACTTTGGTTCCTGTCTCTTTCCCTCCACTGTTGTATAAATGTATAAACTTTTATATTCAAAGAATCAGTGTAGTTAAATAAATAGTTTGACATTTTGTGAAATATGCTTATTCATTCACATTCTGTCAGAGAGTTACACCCCTCTCACAGCTTAGCACAAAGACTGGAGTCTCCACTGGTTGCCTGGCAACCTCTTGGTGACGACAAGCCTCCAGGTGCAGCACATAGCCCCCTGTATAACCAACAACTCGTCAGTTTTGTGTGGCTTAAACAAACCAGCTAACATGTTAATCAGAGGTGCTGGTTGGCAGATTCTTTTAGACTGAGCCAGGTTAGCTGTTTCCCAATGTTTCCAGTCTTCGTGATACGATAAACTAACCTGTTGCTGACTCTAGTTTCATACAGCCTGGACAGACGACCACATTCAACTTCATGTTCTCACCAACTGGCAACTTATGCTCTCCAGTTCTTCATGTCTTTGCAGAGAAACAGGAACACCTACAAAAACTCAGAAACAGCAGACACAGAAACAACAAATCAAGACCCCAGCGGACCAGGACAGGTCCAAACCCAGACCCCTCCTGCTCCTCTTTGCTTTATTTTCCTGACGCGATACTAGTGGGACCAACTACAAAGCTCAGTCACGATAGGTAAAAATAACTATTTCATCAGATTCTTCAAACAACAATATGAAGTGTGTTGTTGTGTCCACAGTTGTCCTGTTGGGACAGATGGATGGGGATGGAGAAATAGCAACAGGACAAAGGGAAAGAGGAAAGCAGACCTGGTCAAGCTACTGTGGGAATGCGGATTAACCAAACTGCTAAATGCCTTCTGGGTAATTTTCCCAGCATTGTTGACCACCTTCTCTTTGCCCCCCCCCCTTCTTCCTCTAATTCCCTGCATTCTTTCATTTCTTAACAGCAGTGTGAGAGTCTTTATCACTGCTCTGACACTTCTCTGTCAGACCTGTGCCCACTCGCAGAGGGAAAACTTCTAAAGGCAGATTTTTACTGACCATCCTAACTGTCAGCGTGAGTCATTGCTGAAGAAAACAGGGTGGAGGACACATGACCTGGTTGATCAGTTCAGATCATCCTGTGAACAGGCTCAAACTGGAAACTTTGGTCCTCCCAACATCTTCAGGCCTGCCAAAGCCTGCCTAGATTTTTGGAAACACGGATGATTTTGTCATCTGGTTGAGTTGTTAAGCAGTTTAAGACTCTTCAAGACTGCTGTCATTGTGTCACTGCTGTTTCAACAACACTGTAATTTTCACGCTAAATAAATGGTAATACTAGACTATCCGGATCATCTCAGATGGATATGCAATTATAAAGAAGTCTACAAAACTCAATATTATGATGGTACCATAATCCAAATTCAAGCCTCTAGCATGAAGCAAGAAACAATAGGATGCTTTGTAATTTGTAAGCACCTGCTTGATGAATCGTTCTTGACAAGTGAGCAAAATGCCTTTAAGGACCAATCAGGTGGCAGATGATCTCTCAGATTTTTGGCTCACCATGTATTTTGCACTGCGTTCGCTCAAAGGCCAGATCTAAATGTTTCTACCTTCAGAATATCCGTAATCCCATAATCTTTCTTTATGTTTTGACTGATCATGCTACACTCAGCCTCTTTCTGTTTCTCCTTAGCTGCCCGTCTCATATACAATGATGGCGTACAAACACGCATTAACAAAGCCCAAAAAAAAATCTAAAAACCTCAACATGTTCCGTGATCCTGCGGGAGGATAATTTAGGGGTGAAAGGGAAGCACAATAAAGAGAAGAGCACCCTTATTATTATATTTAACCATCTACATCCTTCTTCTCCACTCCTCCCTGCTCTGTCTCCATTGGACTGCATGTTTGAAACAAGCAGAGGGGGAGATGATGAATAGGAAAAATAATCTTCTGTTGTGCTTGAGCCTGAAACTCCAGAGAGGAGTTAATGTGAGGAACATTGTGTCCCCACACAAAAACTGGAGCTCCACAGCCAGACACTGTAGGTATTATCTATGTACTGCAAGCATGATAGTTTCCCGCATACTTTACATTAATCAGGCCATGATCTATGGCGATAAGGCATGGGTAGTAGTAAAGTGGAACATCTTGGCTTCTTTAGATGTGCATCATCACGTAATCGCAAAGTCGTCTTTGGCTTGGAGTTCAGCTGGAGACCCTCGCCTCACGTCATTCCCCTCTCTGTTTCTCTAAGCTTCTTACCACTCTCCACTGGCACATAAAGACAAAAATGCCATAAAATAATCTTTCAGTAGCAGTAATGTTGAAGTCATTTAGAGGTACGAAGTCAAACGAACTGGATTTGCTGTTTTATTTATGAGAATGTTTCAGTCTTCCTCAGTCCCGCTTCACTAGATATCTTATATGACCTGAGGATCTTCTGACACAATGTTTAGATTTTAAACTGCATTTATGTTATTATGTGAGTAATTAGTGCTCTGTAATGTAATGTAAAAAAAATGCTTTAGCATGGCTATATGCTTTCAGTGAGAGCTTAATTACAACTTGGCATTTATTGGGTGGTTTGGCTCACACGTTGAGCAGTAATGACGACAAACAGAAACAAAGAGGCACAGAGCTGCTTGAGTTATAGTGAGTAAAACATGTCATTTTCTTAAACAATTTGACCACAATAAGCCAATAAAGTCATCATCACTCTAACAACATTAAAGATGTTTTAAATATATCCACTGTTTCTAGTTGGCACTTTTTTTCTTCCGCAAATTATAAAGGCCACAGACACAAAGCAGCAACACATACTAAAGCAGAACTATTCACTAGTCCTTATTTTCATCTGATCATTAAATGGCCTATTGGAGCCAATCCCAGCTGATAGTGGGCGAGGACAGGGTACTTCCTGGACAGGTCACCAGTCTATCAGAGGGTTGATATAAAAAAAATCCTACAGATTATAGCTGCTGAAATAAAAATGACTTGCATCTAAATCGGTCCTGTGTTAGAGGCTGATGAGTTGGATGCAGGACCTAATGTGTGCGTTTGTGTGTGTAATTCTCTCACATTTCTTTGTTAGTGACATTTGCCTGTTACCAAAAAAATATAATTGTGTGACACACGGGACTGATCTGCCTCAAACATACACTGTGACTTTTAGTCTGGCTGCACTGACTGCAGGGCAGAGAGAGAGAGAGAGAGAGAGAGAGAGAGACTCATAACTGATGGGGCCCTTCCTCTGTTAGTTAAACCACTCACAAAGCCATGTCAGCTCAGCCACATTGGCACTTTGCCCCCCTCCCTTCCCCTCTCTCTCCCCTCTGTATTGAGTTTCTCCACTGTGCGTGCATGTGTGTGTTTTGGTGAGGGTATCTGAATTAGAAGCAGACTAGAGTCCCTCCACAAACAAAATCAAGACTTTTAAGCAAAGGGAAGGGTGGGAAACAAAACAAAAAAAAAGAATGCCATGGGAGGTGGACACAGTGGAGAAAAGGAAAGAAAAAACACCCACCACCATGTGTTGTATGTGACTGTTATGTCCTCCACATGTCTAATCTGCACTTTGATAATCAACCTGAGATTCTGTGTACATTTCTGGCTGACCCATCATCCTGCATAACCCGCATGCAGACCAAACAGGGGCGCACGCACGCACACACACACACACACACACACACACACACACACATACAAACACACACACATTTTACACATGACTTCCCAGAACTAACACACACCCCCTAGTCCTGCTGTCAGACCAACTCAGTGTCTCCTTTCATCCCGTCACCTGCAGGGATCCTTGTTTAATAGGCTAACTTTATATCATCTCACTCTGCTCCTATGAGACCAAACACACCTACAGGACCCTACCTGGGGTGAGCCCCCCACCCCCCACCCCACCCTCTCTCATACCTGCCTGCCCTGCTGTTTTAAAGCCCCGTTTCCGCAGGTTTGTGCTGAATCAGATGGAGGCAACAGTGATTAAGGGTTAAGCCGAACCCCAACATGCACAGCAGCTCTTTCATCTTTTCACGCAGTATGCAATTTGGATGCCGGCAGACACGCGAGGTAAGTGCATCGTAAAACGCAGCAACAGGTCTCCGAGCCTGACACTGGCAATCTGTTATTATAATTAACGCGGACACACGCTGCTTTTCATTACAGCACGCTCCACTGCAGACCACCGTCCACACCATGTACTGTATGTGCTCTGAAGGACGTGCACCTTTTCTAGAAACGATGGAAAACTATGGATAAGCTATAGCCTAAGTCTAAAAAGTGTCAGGTCGAAATATGATTAAAAAAAGTTCTTATACTCGCAGAAGTCTTTGCACACCGCTGTCTTAAAACTCTATTTTTTTTGTGTGTTAGAGTCGTGTCAGCCACAAACAGTAAACTCTGTCCCTCAAACTGCCACCGCTGCATCCCTGTCTGTGTGTGTGTGTCTCTCACCAGATTGCTATGCGCTCCTTCGGATACTCCAGCCTCTCGATGCAGCCCAGGTAGTATGGCAGGCTGTGCGCCGCGTTGCGAGCCACAATGGCGATCATAACCTTTGGCTTCAGGAGGGAGGACTCGGGTTTGACCTGCTCCTGCACCAGCGTCGCCAGCTCCGACGCGCCGCCGGGCACCAGAGCGGCCAGCAGCGCCCACAGCACACCGACTCCCACGGCCCCGACCGCCCGCATCTTCGCTGCCACGATTCCGCCGCGATTCTCCCGAGCTGGACCCGGAGTACAGAGACTGACTGGGCGAGAGACACACAGGGAGGGAGAAAGAGAGAGAGAGAGAGAGGGGTGAGTGAGTGAGTGAGTGAGTGACTGACTGAGCCGCGGCGGGAGAGGAGGGGGAGAGAGGAAGGAAGGTAGAGGAGGGTGGCAGTTGGGTGGAGGGCTTCCTACCTCTTTTACCCCTCCTACACCCCCGCTGGTGGTAGTGTGGAGCCTGTGCAGCATTATCTCCCTCCACCTTCTCCTTCTAATAATAATAGTTATTATTATCAGAGGATATTAACGCACCTCAACAGCCAACGAATCAATTCTGTTCACTTATCACAAATGAATCACGTCTTTCAGTTTATTAGTCGGCTAAGATGTGAGAAGCTAGACACACCATGTTCCAAACCATATGTGACTGTCTGCAGTCTGTTGGATGGTCCTCTGGTTCTCCTCCTTCATTCTCCTTCTTCCCGCATATCTTCTGAATTTTTCTCTCCTTTTTCCACGCCTTCGCCCTTGACAGCCTCTTGGATGCTGCAGAACTGGAGACCATGAAGTCACCAGCTGTGACATCAGCCTGCCAGACTGCTGCACTGCTTCTTTTTTTTTTTTTTTCTTTTCCTCCAGTGTTACTCTCCTTATTAAACATAGACTGACAATTTGTTACAGGAGCAAAAGTATATCTGAATTACAGAAAGGGGTAAAACTTTATCGCCCCACATATGCAGGATATAAAGAAACAAGAAACTGTTTATAGCACATTACAATGTAGGCCTAGTTATAAGCTGCCATAAGGGCATTATAGGTGTTTTTTAATGTAGCCTACATCATTTTCAATATAATCAGAAGATATTAATCTCATGAGGATGCTTTACAGAATGAGTTAAAGCTGTTGACAACTACATCAGTGAACACTTGATGTATGTAAAATGTCCTTATATCCGCCTTCAGTTACATAAACCATTTATTAAATGTTTATACCTCAGTCAGATGGGTCAGAATATAGTATTACCCAGAAAAGGAATCAATATTATAGCCTATGGCACATCACATTTTATAATACTAAAGAGAAGGCTGTGATCTATCAAATGTTAAAACACAAAAAGAAAATTTGGTTTGAGTTTATATTTTTCAGAAAAATGGGTTGAGAAAAATTCTTCTTAAGTTAAACCATTTAAAAGTCCACAGGGTAAAAAGTCCTTGTCACATCTCTGAAAACAAGGTCATTAAAAGAGATATGCATTCCTTAGTTGCAGGAATGTTTGATTTCTTTGATTCAACTTGAAAACATATTTGTTTTGAGAAAGTATACTTGCTTGATAGATATAGTAAATTAACTTTATCACATTATCACTGATGATGTTGTTGATGTTACTGACAAAAAAAAGAATATGACCTTACTTTACTTTCTAAAATATGGGGAAAAACTGTAAATAGTTACTCTACCGAAAACAAACAGGGCAGCTCAAAAGAACAAAATTAGAGCATGCAAATTAAATAACAGATTCTGTTTCCTCTGTGCAGAGGGAAAATAAAACGGAAAAGTATGAGTTTCAAGAGGACTACAAACTGTCAGAGGCATAAAACACTGAACAGTCATGGCACCAAAACAAAACATCTAACTAGTGCATAACAGAAAAAAATGTGCCAAACCAATATGACACCAAAAACACAAACGTTTAACCAGTTAGTGAAAAAACACAAACAATTCAGCAGCTTTTCATTCAGACTTTCCACAGAAAATCAGAAACTCACCGTAGAAACGCTGTATTACTAAGTCTATAGGTTGCAGTCCACAAATATACACCTCCAGTTCCAACCGTTGGCATCCATGCTCTACATGCTATTATAATATTATACTTTACGCTCATATGTGATTACAGTAACCCTCCAGTAACCTTTTTTAATTATAGTTCGCAGACGGACACAGACAGACGGGCAAAGCCAGCTTACTTGTGTCCCTGTCTCGACTCAGCTCTGTTTATTTAAGGATTTCTGCCACCTGGTAATGTTTTCCCTCTTTGTTGAGGTAATTAGAGTACTCTGCCGTGTTCTCTCCTGATGGATGCTCTTAGTCACAGCGGATGGGAGACAGACAGAGTGAAAAGAGAGAGCGATGTTTTCAGTCTGTCTGTGTAATCCCTTAGCTCCCTCTAGTGATAGGTGAAACAAAAAAAAAACATGAAGGAAGTCACCACAAAATCATAGCCTTCCCATACACACACAAACCTGCTCAAACTCATCCCCACATATAATGCTGAAAGTTCACTTAAACATTTGCTTGAGGAAAGGTTTGCTGACCTGCAGTCTGGCTTTTAGTCCTGCAGAGGTCAGAGATCAGGATCATCAGCTGACTGGAGAAGTCTGCCCCTGTCGCGACTTGTGCTCAGATGCACATAAACCGTCATTTCTAGGCCCAAAATCTGGTCAGACTCCACTGTGAAGGTTTTATAGCTCGCAGACTGAAATTTAAGTAAAATGCATATAAATAAATCAACAAAAAAAACAAAAAAAAAACCCATTAACTCTTGTGTTCGTCTCGCCACTCTGCACTTTTTGTTCAGATCTCAAAAAACAGCCTCACCCTTCTGGCTCAGCGTCAGGCTTCAGCGCCCGCTCAGTCTGCCACACGTTTCCATTATTCAAATGGCTCGTGTGCTCCCTCTTCCAACATAGCAAAACATATGCTTTGTAATTTTGGTTGCGTGGTTGACACGCTGCCATTTGTCTCTCTGTAACTGAACTATGGATGACAGATAGATGTATCTTTTTTTTTTTTTTTTTTTTTTAATTTTTTTTTGGGCTAAATTTTTTTTTTTTTTTTTTTTTTTTTTTAAGTTATGTTTGGGATCAATGTTTGTTTTAAGAGCTGCCAACCTTCTGGTTTGTTAAACTGTGGTTGCACTTACAGTGTAGCTTAAATAGCTACGCCTTCTCTACTCTAGCTTTAAGTAGCAGGGTAAATCCTTCATAAGCAGGGTCAATAAATAGAAAAGTATGACATACAGAAAAATCCAGGATAAATTTGCACTATATGCTATATTCCTTTTAATGGGAGGCTTAAAAAAATGTAGATAAAGAAAGGATTGCGGCACTTCCTTACACGGTTCAATCTAAACTCAATACTCCTTTTTTCCTACCTTACTAGCCTATAATACAAAATGAACAAAAACACACTGCTATGAGCCTCAAACATGAGATATTATATCTACAGCCCATAAAAGTGCAGTTTTATACAGCAGTCTGATGAGGCTTTCTCTGTACGGCTCAGTGGAAGCGAGAGATTTCAGGAAAGGTAAGGCCTGCACTCTCGTAATTCCAAGCTGATTTATGTGTGTGCTTGTGTGTGTCTGTGTGTGTGTGTGTGTGTGTGTGTGTGTGTGTGTGTGTGTGTGTGTGTGTGTGTGTGTGTGTGTGTCTGTGCGTGCATGTGCCCCGTCTGGCTGTCTGGGTGATGTACAACTCTAATAGATAGTGTTTGATCATGCAGAGAGGGAGCTCTGTGAGGGACGTACACTCGCATGTGTGTTAGCGTCACGGGGAAAGCTTGTACCAGCAGATGGTGCTCTTGTTTTATCCTTGAAGAGCTCACTCCCTCTCTTTCCCACACTCACATTCACACAGAGTCTTGTCCTCAGGTTCCAGACAGTGTGAGGAGAAAACCACCCATCCTGGTCAGATGATTGAGATTGCTGAAATGGTCTCACACACGTCACTAAACAACTGTTTCTGCTGAACAAGTCTCCTCGGTACCACCGGGCTCAAGTCACCACTCTTGCTCCAGGCAGCAACTGCTTGCTCAGCTAATGCGAATTTGGCAGACTGCAGTAAAATACAATACGAGTGCCAAACCATAAAGCAATCACGCTCTCTGGCTATCCATTTCAATCCTTCCTATACTCTGCTGGTGACCTCAGTGATGCAAGGAATTCACAAAACAATCTCCAATGCAGCTGAACCGTCAGACTGCGCTGTTGACATGAAGTAGATGCGTCCAGACGGTTGCATAATTGTTCATGGATAAAATATGGTGTGTTTTCACTGAACAATTAGCTTCCTGGGATTTAAGTAGGTCACTTCTTGTGGGTGTGCTGCATGAATGCAAATGCATCTAATTCTACCTTCCTCAAGCCTTGGCTTCCCCCTCGTGTGAGCTGCCTCTTTGCCAAGGTAATCCAAAGTATGGATCTGGAAAAAGAGGCTTTACATACAAATGGATGGGGAGGAGAGAGAGCAGAGAGAAGGAGCTGGGCAGACTTAAAAGACACAGGAACGTAGCTAATGTATGTTGTAGATGGATGGAAAACATATATTTTCCACACTGGCAGAGGGCAAGATGGTTCAGAGGCTTTTGCTGCCACATTTCTAAATGAGTGATTACTCCAAAGTGGGTAATAGGCAGCCAGGAACTGCTGGAGAGAGTTAAGACATGGAGCAAAGGCCTGCTGGGCATCCAGGCAGGGATCCATCCCTTTGCCTCTCATACTCTGACTCATACTCTCTACGTGGGCAATCCATGTACACACACATAACCTCACACACACACACACACACACACACACACACACACACCGTGCTCCCACACTTGTAAAGTCATGTGAGGAGTTTCCATCTTACTGCACATTCACACACAAGCACATTTTTATGCACAAAACAAAACAAAACATGTGATGTAGCTCTTCTGTCTTCATGCCTCTCTCTCTCTCTCTCTCTCTCTCTCTCTCTCACACACACACACACACACGTACACACGCACACACACGCACACACACACAAACACACACACACACACACACACACACACACACACACACACAGTACTGCCTTACAAATCCAATAGCACCTACATTTTTTGGTCTGAATTTCTGATGTCTGTTTTACCTTATAAAAAAATAAAAATAACTTTTGAAATAAACAAACAAACAAACAAACAAACAAACAAATAAATAAATAAACAATGTAAGAATTGTATAAGCAACAAAAGAAAACAACAACAACAACGACAACAACAACAACAACAACAACAACAACACAAACTGCAGTGGCCATGCTCTGACTAGTTAAGGCTATAGTTGGAGCGCAGTCAGTGAGCCTTAGCTAAAGATAATTTACTGCCTTTTCTGACCTGTTCCCTGTAACTGAAAAATCTATTTTAATGCTCAGCTTAATAACAGAGTTATGTGTTATACCGTATAAATTAGCCGTTGGCCAAATCTGCTGTCCTGCTGTACTTAACACAGAGCAACAACTTTCTTATCCTTTTCTCTCATCTTCATGTGAGGGTTATGAGGTACTGCTTCTCCCAAGATTTAACATTCAGTGCTTAAAAGTCCATAATCCAAATATGAAAAGGGTCAACCCACCAGCAAAATTAAAAACACAGGAACCTAGTGTTACTTGTGAATTGATTGGCAGGTCTTTTAATACATAGATTAACACTGAACAACAACCAAATCCTAATTATTAATGTTTCAGAGGCTACAAAATGTGTGTTTGCATCTGTGATGTTTTGAAACAGTAATATTCTCATGTAAGATTAACAAACTACTTTTTCATAATTGAGACAAATTTACAGTTTGAAGTGTGAATTTGGCTCCGATCTATGTAAGAATTTGGACTGAAATCACACTACAGCCAAGAACACGTTGTACCCAACAAGGACTCTCACACTTTGGGCTCTATTTCACTCTCACACACACACACACACTAAAACAGTAAAACACACACAAAGCAGGGAGGAGTGGGCTCTTTATTGGTACTTACGTCAGGGTGGAAAGAACATTTTCTTGCCCATATTCCTGTCTGAGGTTAACGGGCAACATCCGTCTCTTCCTCACTCTCTCCCTCCCACTTTCTCACTTCTCCAACTCCCTCGTCTTAATTTCTCGCTCTTACCTCGCCCACCTCTCTCTCTCTCTGTCTGCCTCCAACACACATTCATTTATGTGTGGGAGAGCCTTGCTGCCAGCACTGGTCCACAGGGACCCTTTCACGCTCCTGATGTGCACAGTGGCTGCTGATTGTAAACTTATGTGCCCCTGCGAGTGAGTCATGTGAGGTAAAGAAAGAGTTTGTGTGTGTGTGTGTGTGTGTGTGTGTGTGTGTGTGTGTGTGTGTGTGTGTGTGTGTGCGTGTGTGTTGTGTTTTAGAGACAGCTGGGTACAGCTATTAAAGAAACAGTCAGGCTACTGAATTTTCCTTTTATAATGTGGTGATCAGCTTTAACCAGTGACACTCACTCAAAGCATTATGGCATTCAGTTCCACAGGGTGTAGACAATAGGCCAAGCACAGGAACAGATATCACCTCAGGTCTCTGGGGTTTTATACACATACACACACACACACCATGGAGCCATTTGTAAAAAAGAAAAGAAAAAAAAGCTCAGTTATTATTAGTATCGTCCTCATCACTCAACCGGTCATTGTGAGGACAAATGATCAGTGTCCTCATTGCACAATAATGAATTTTTCATCTGTGTCTGAAGGAATTTTGTCAGTTATCAAACTCAATGGAAAAGGGATCTTCTTCTTTTTTTTTTTTTTTTTATTATTTCGGTTGATCTATCGTGGACTTCCCTGCATGTAAACTCCCATACAGGGCAATGGGGCAATAAATGATTGTAACCCACACAATGTCTGTGCTACATGTTTTGATCTGTATTTCTTGTCTATTAGTTTGAACCTGCAATAAGAGATTTTTTTTTTCTTGGCCACTTGGAGGCAGTGGAGGGAACCTATTCTCCTTATCTCCATATCTCCTTATAAAGTTGATGTTGATACGTGTTGGCAAACACTTTATTCAAGAAATAGATGCAGAGCAACATTATTATGCATTTGGAGTCAAGTTTGTATTCACTTGACAAAAGTAAGTACATTTCTCTTTTACCTTTAGTTTTGCTCTCCTCCAACACCTGAGGGAAATATCTGGCTCTTTAGCTGCTGAATTCTTCACTGTGCGCTCATCCAAGCTTTTTCACTGAAATCAAAAACAACACTAGAGGTGTGATAGTGAACCAAAACGCCATAAAAGGTCAGTACAGCTGAAGGAAACTACAAATTCAGTAATAAATTCAAAATTCTTGAGTTTAATTAACAATTAGTAATTTGATCCAGTGTTAATATGAAAACATTAGTTAGTGCAGATTTAATTGATTTTGTTTTCAGTTTCCTTGTAGTGAGATCATAATTTTAGCGTTTTCTGCACTGTAGCTATAAGTGACAATATTGTGTGATGATGGTGAATATTAAAACAAAATAAAGAGGAAGCATAAACTCATCAAACTGAATGAGCAGTGGCAATTACACAGCGACATCTCATAAGTTTGCAAACATGAGCAGAAATTAGCCACCATCAACTACTGATCACACAATATGTTACTGTGTTCTTTGAACGTTATATAATCTCACTTTAAATGTTCTCATGCATCTCTTCTCCTTATGTAAAGCACTTATGTAAAGCCTCTGTTTGACAGATGCTCAGCTGGCCTCCTCTTGACAGTTACTGGGCTGAGTTTGAATTTGTTCAAGTCATGTCATCTGGAAGACATTCATCTCCCAGAAATAATTCAATAAAATTTAAAAATGAGTCGTTTACCATCGCAGCGAACTGAATCTTTGATAAGTGTCTTTATTTGCTTATATTTACTTTTATCTTGGTTGATTTTGACAGTTACTTTGGTTTATTTTGTTTATTAGCTAAAATATAGTATAAACACACATAACTAAAGATTACATGTTCAGTTTTGTGTAAAATGCACTTTTGTTCACAAGAGCCACGCTGCAGTGCTGATATTGTACCAGCAGGTGGCAAAACACAGCCTTGCAGTTCTGAGTGGATCTGCTCCGACTGCTTCAGGCAGCATGACCACAGGGAAATAGACTGACTTCACGCTCCTCAGTCCACTGCCAGCATGACGGCACTCCATTACTCAGCTTACGGGCAACACATACGCACACGCACGGACACACACGCACCGTGCACATTAAGACCACATGCACATTAAGAGCTTCTGCGTTTTTATTTTTAATAGAAAAAAAGTATTCAAAATAATACAACAGGAAGTATCCAGGAAATATGACAAAAAAAAAAAGAAAAAAAAAAAGTGATCAGGTCTGTGTCTCCACGGCAACCACGCATCCTCACCTTGAACTTGCTGCTTCAGTGCCTGAGTGTGTGTGTGTGTGTGTGTGTGTGTGTGTGTGTGTGTGTGTGTGCGTGTGTGTGTCGATCGAGATCGAGAACACTGAAACAAAGCAGAAATACAGAGCTTTACAGAATACCTCTGATCGATGCACATGACAGTCTCCTGGTGTAATGAAAGGGATACAACAATGTGTGCGTATGTTTGTGTTGTTTTCATGTACACGTAAAGGTGCATTGGAAAGAGACTGTGTTACCAAATGTACAATAAAAGACCCCATGTATGTGTGTGTCAGTTAGGATCTGCTGTGTTATGTTACATAAAGGAGGATGGATTGGGTTGAGACACAGATGCTCTGAATTATACAGCTTTGCTGTGTTGATGAGGAAGATGATAATGACATCAAAGATGACGATGATCATATACTACGGAGGAAGCCAAGAGTCAAACAAACTGAAGAAAAAAAAAAAAACATCAGAAATGGGAAAAAAATAACTGAATGAGTGGCTGCGGAAAAGAATTTAAAAAAAAAAAAAGAAAAAAAAAGGTCCTTGACTTCAGAAGGCAGGAGGAGTTTAGAGTTTCTAAATCACCAGCTTGCTCCCTACTCTCTCTTATTAAAATATCCCAAATTTTTCCCTCTTTCTTCTCCACCTTCCTTCACTCTCCCTCACCCATTCTCTTAGTCCCTTGTGGCCCAGGCCAGCCTGGCTATGGGTGGGCAGGCCAAACAGTTCAGAGTGGATCCTGGCGGCGTTACATAACTCCTTTGCTTTCAGCATCCTCTCCTCCCCGGGCTTCCTTTCTTCTCCACTTATATGTCTCTCAGTCCTCCACACACCCACCAAGTCAATATTTGTCCTCACTTGGCCTCCATATTTCGGAGTTCCTTTGTCCAAATGCAAGGGTTAAATATTCAGGATGGGACCACGGAGGGTAAGACAGACAGACATGGAGGGACAGATGGAGGGTCGAGGAGCTGCTGTCGTCCCACTTGAGGAAATAACTCTGTTTGACCTGACAGTGGCAAGTCCTTCTCTCTCTTCACAATGATGTGTGCCCATCCGTCATCGTATCCTCCTCCATCTCTCCCTCCTTTCATCTGTCTGTCCCTTCATTGCTCTGCCACCTCCATCTGTCCGCTCAGGGGCCTGAAGGGGTGAGGAGCTAAGAGAGGAAGGCGGTAGTCTCTGAAGAAAGTTTTCTTTATCCCATTCTCTCTCTCTCTCTCTCTTTCATTTATCCCCCACTCTTTCACTTACGATTAAAATACTATCTTTGCCATATCTTCATAAAACACACACATACTCATACCAACACATAGTGTCCCATAACAAACAATCCTACTGATAAAACACTGATTCAGCTCTCCCTCTTACACTCTCAGGCACACATAAGCACACGTGTATGCATTTAGACACACACACACACACACTCTCCCTCACACACACACTCACTCACACACACACACACACAGTGAGGCTCTCTGTGGGGGTGAATTCTGGGGGCCTCTGTGCTATGTCCCATCTTCCGCCTCCTCTTCTGAACAGTAGTCTCGCCCCTGCAAAAAATAGTAATTAGAGAGAATATGAGATTGTGTTTTTTTTACACTCTAATTTGTTCCAGTTAAGTAAACTCAGTAATAACCTTCTGCAAATGACTCTCACTGAACTGTCTGCATGCAGCAAACTCCCCACACACCTGTTACTCCAGTCACGTTTAAACAAACCCTTGTCTATTTACAGGTACTGGCGTAGAAAATACTGGATGAGGCAGTAAAGCAAAGGGCGAGTGGGCAGTTAGCTTTGTTTTGTCTCTTCAGTCATGATGTGGAGCTAACTCAACTGCTTTCCTTTCCTCTCCAGAGCTCATCTAACTGTACACTCTGTGTCTCTTCAAACAAGCTTTTAAAATATTGGCTGCAACAGTAATATACTGAAAATCAGTGGAAGGAAGTAACAAATAAAAGGTGCCCAAGTTCTATTTTGATGTACTTTGCTGTCATTTTTCTATTCAATGCTATTTTATACTTATCATCAATACATTTTCTATGAAAACATTGCACCAGTAACTCTAAATTTATTTGACAGCAAAATTGATTTGTTATTTTCCAGATTAAGATATAATACACAAAACATATGATCTTTTTAGATTAAACTACTAGACAGTTTATAAGGGAATTAAACCTGCTAAAAACACAACATGGACATATTTTATATGACCTTATAAAGTTGATATGGTGAAAAAACAGTTGCCCATTGACAAATCCAACAGACACACAGCAGCATTAGCATTCATTTGGAGTCATGTTTCTTTCCACTGAATGTAATTCCAACACTCACTCTCCTTTTTACTCTGTTTTTGGTCTCCACCAACTCCCAACCAAATCCTGTTAGCTAAAGCTGTCTGCTGTTTGGTGCTGTGCACATAGTGTATGGTGGGTACGTCAAAGCTCTTTTGCTGATAACAGCTGCCTGTTTCAGCTGAAAACGATGCTATGAGAGTGACAGTGAATCAAAACGATGAAGTTGCGGGTCCAAAAACCAAAAGAATGAGCTGAAAGATGTAAAAAACAATGTAAAGTTGGATTATAATTCTGCATGGGTTTGCCACTATGTGTGACCCTTTTTAAGTTATACATAATTAAAATTTGATTAGATATTCATTAGAGCAGCTTTAAATATATACATATACATATATACATAATACTTGTGTTTAGTTTAAGTACTATTTTGAACGCAGGACTTTTACATGTAACAGAATATTTCTGCACTGTGCTATTGCTACATTCACTCAAGCAAAAGACCTGAATTCTTCTCCCACCACTGCAATGAAAAGTTTGAAGGCAGAGTTGAAAAATTAAATGGATCACATGACAAGCTCCTGAAGCTGAATCTAGTCATTACTCACTGAGATTTCACTTTGCAACCTCATTTATAGTCAGAAACAACCAGAGTAATTCAAGTGGATGACAAAGAGTAGTAAGTGCTCATCAGTGCAGCCGTCACCTGTTCCTCCCCCTCACATGTGGAGCTGAGTGTTGAGCTCGTAAGTAGAATGACAATGTGGACTAATGGATGTTGTTGTTGTAAAGCCTGTCTCTTTAAATGTTAAGACCCAGCTGTTTCTTTAAATGCTCCGAGACCCATTCCCTGCTCCTCATGCCCCCCCCAACCCATGAAATGAAAATATGCACGCACACACACACACACACACACACACACACACACACACACACACACACATTTATACACAGCCCCCCCCCTTCACCTTCTCAATCTTCTCATCCAGCATCCTGAAAAATTCCTGCTGGCTCTCTGACGTGTGAATACTGAGAGAGAGGGGGAGAGAGAGAGAGAGAGAGAGAGAGAGAGAGAGAGAGAGGGAGGGAGGAGAAAGAGGGTGAGAGAGGAAGTTGGAGGTTGCAGAAGAGGAGGAGAAGGGAGGCAAGAAATACATCATGAGAATTTTCCATTACACCCCCCACACAGCACAAACACGCACGTTTGGACGCACGCATGCACGCACACACACACATGTACACACACAATCCTAACTGCAGTGTGAGAAATCCATCATTGTGAGGCTGTGGATGAATTTAAATAATTATTTTATAAAGTATTAACCCAATCTTTCATCCAAAAGGTTAAATACTCTGCAGCCACCAGCAACTAACAGGATTGCACACACACACACACACACACACACACACACACACACACACACACACACACACACACACACACACACACACACACACACACACACACACACACACACACACGACTGAACACCTCCATTTTAACAACGAAAGCAATCATGGAATCTTCTTGTTGAACTAAATTTGAAGTTTTTGACTCATCCAGAGGCTGAACACACTCATGGCATTTGTTCTACAGTGGAAATAAAACATTGCTCAGAAAGTTCACCCCAACACTGTTGCAGAAGTTTCCACGTCTGTCTCCCTTTGTTATTGATATCAATATACATATATAGATTTATTAGCGAGTGAGTTCGGCCAAATTACAACATCACATAATTAAAACAAATTCAACAGCGCTAATTGGAACTACTTTCTATGGAAGAAATACTCCCTGTGACGATTTCAATGCTCTGAGCACCAAAGATAAATTCTGTTATTCACGATCACGTGTTTAGGTTATCAGAGTTGTCCATTATATATAGATCATATATTTTGGCACAGTTCCAACAGACATCTACAGTATGCAGACTGATGCCAGACACTTACTTGGACTTGATGTTTGCTGCAGCGACCTCTTTCTGCTGTTTGCCCCTGTACTGTACATTACTCTTCTCCTGAAACACACAGACACACACACACCATTGGCTTTCATTATAAGCTGATAAAGCAGTTAAGAAACAAACAACTCATATCAGCAAACAGCCACACCACAGAAGACATATGTCACTTCAAGCCTGCATTATCAAATGACCTCCTCGCCCAGCTGCCACTGCACTACAGCCATGGACGTGGGCAACAAATGTAATATATGTAGGTCTAAGAAAACATGAAGGTTACATCGTACATTCCCTGCTAAGTTTCTGTGAGCTTTGTGTACATTATCCTGCTTTGGTAAAATCTTGCAGTGATCAACCAACAAATACTGTAACGTGCATCTACAGTAATGACAAATGGAAGGAAACAAATACTGGTCTGACATGTGTCTGTGTAAAAATGTACTTTTGGTCTTTCAGTGACTCACTCAACCGAGTAACAGACCACGTCACCATATCATTTAAACAAGACAACAGTCATTTCAATTTCTGCAGTTAAAAAAAATGACAGAAAATTGTTTGTGTGTGACTTTTGCGATAGCCTACATCAAACTGTGTGTTTGATAGGAGGTGCTTTCTCTCATGGCCGCAGCCAGTTGCTTTGACAAGGCTGTTTTTTGTTTTTTTTGAGCTATAGTAATATAATTTGTGGCAGAGTGACACTACTTCTGTTTTTTTAATCAGGATTTAAAAGGTACACTCGTTATCGTTACACCACTTGCCAGGATGCCAGGCTTGAATGACCTGATTTACTGAACAAACAACCCGGCTCTCACTTCACACTACCACACTTTGCAGTCATTTCACGTTTCGGAGGCTAAATGTGCCTAAATTTATTACCAGTGTGCATTATTTTGCGAGAAAGATTAAACAATCAGGTTATTTGCAAGGTTATTATGAGAAAATGACCTGACCAGTGACACTACAACGCTTCTTTACGTTTAAGACCTACAGGTTTTTGCGGGGAGGAAATCAGCCTCCACATTCCACACACGCTGACATGTTGTCTCTACCTGCGTGTGAGGCGCCTCCTTGTGTGTTCGTGTGTGTGTGTTTCCGCACTTGTGCGAGAGACAACTAAGTGTGTATGCGTAGGCTGATAAAGCTGCCTTTGGACACAAACACGAGCCTGTTCGCTTGAGTTGATGAACTGTCAGGAAAAGGTCTGAGTCTGTCTGTGGATGACAGGCTGTCAGTGGACGGGTGTGTGTTTTTGTGTGTGTGCGTCTCTCACCAGGTTCTCCTGGTTGCGTGCATTCACCCGGTTTTCATCCCCCCTCATGTACTTCACCTCCTCCACTCCCTTCATCTTGTATTCATCTGAGGAGAGAGAGAGAGAGAGGGTTGGATAGAGAAAGAGAGGTATGATTAAAAAAGGGAAAGAGAGGCAGGAGGGAAATAAACAACAACGAGTATTTATGAGGGCTGTCTCCCGGAAAAAGAAACACTGACCAGACTCTCTTCATTCATCCTGATGTGAAAGGCTCCAATAACTGAACAATGTCATATCAGCTCTACTGTACGCTCACTGCATTATATCAACATTACCAATGACTATTCCATTAAATCCAGCTATAATTTGTCCAAGGTAATCTGATAACTAAGACCTGACACAGTGTTTCAGAAAGTGGACATGGCAGCTGAGGTATAAGTAGGAGGACACTAGTCATCTCCTTTCCATTTTATCTACAGCAACTCATCTGAGGAAAGAGAGACAACAGAGAGACAGCAAGAGCGAGAGGGAAAACACATGTAGCGTGTAAGTGAAGTACGAGAGGAGACAGAAGAGACAAGAGGGAAAAAAGAAAAACGGAACAAGATAAGAAGGAGCAAGCTGGAGGGGATTAAAGATCAGTTGAACAGCTTCTAGGCTACATGGACAGCTTAGACAGTTAAGACAGTTAAGACAAGCACAGTGGCAGCGAGAGTGGTAACACTTCCACAAGACTGCATGGCACCAGCACCACGCCCAGCGCCGCGCATCCTGAATCACTGCTGAAGCTAAAAATTAGGGCAATAAACCTGACATTATGCGTCTCTCACTGGTCCGAGGTTACTCCTACTGCAACAGGGTCTGAATCCTGTGTAATTCAGCTAAGAATAGCTCAAATAACCAGTGATATATAACCTGAAGTACAACCAGTCAATCAGCCCACAGGAGTACAAAATATGTAGCTGGTTATCTACTGTGTTCATCAGGAAAAACAAATCAGTGACACATATCTTCAGGTCCAAATAGAGATATGTCTGTATTATAGTGGTTTAACATTTCAAATTATTATATTATAAGATATATATAATAAGACACAGTATAAACATCCTCTACTCAACACTGCTACTGCCCTACCAGTTGAAACGTGTGAGATAATGTGTGGTACAATGACTGTCTTCATTCTTTCATTAATGATTATTACTGTCCATTATTTTTTACGATTAACTCATTAATCATTTAGTATGTACAATAAATAAATATAAATAAAAATGCTGATCGCAAATGTATTCAACCTACAATTATATATATAAAAACATAACCTCTGTTGCATCATCATTGACAGATGTAGTGCTGCATGACTGTAATGTGTCAAATGCGATGTAGTGGATCATGGGATTGTTAGCAGAAAGTTTTTCAGAGCACTACGAAGTGCAGAAATTCTACACTCTGGATTCAGACACTCAAATAAAATGGGAGAAAGTAAAAACATTGCACTATATAGTAAATGGGCAGTGATTTCAGACACAGCCTGACTGTTTCAGCACTAATTGCATTAAGGCACAAAAAATCCCCGAAAGGCCAAAAAGAAGAAGAAGAATCCCCAGTGGTGCTCATTCCCAGGTATCACAATAAGTCAAAATGTCTACATAAAGCACCTTTATGTACAGAACACCACCTAACCTTGAGTAGAGCAGTACAATCACACTGGCATTTCTGCTGACTACCTGGTTGTTGTACATTTAACTGATAAAGCAGCAGCTGATATGCTGAAACACACAAAGACACATACAAACACCCACCCTGGCCTTATCTGCTGCACACTTTGTATTTTGCCCTTACTCTATCAGCAGTCTGTCTGTCTGTCTTTTTATCCTTATGTGCGTCTGTGCCACTTTGGACCCAGCTGAAGGGTTCACCCCTCCCTTTTCCTCTATTGCTCACAATCCACCCAGCACCTGGATCACCTGTGTCTTTTGAGTGTGTGTGTGTGTGTGTGTGTTTGTTTCTCTGCGTGCATGTGCGTGATCATCTGCGCTTCTGCATCTTACATGTGCGTCACTGCTGAGCCTAAGCCTGAGCTTCACTTGTCAGATAAACACTGCCGATTTGAAATAATTTGAGAGAGACACAAGGAGGGAAGCTGGCAGAGATTATGAGAAAGAGAAGGGAAGAAACAAATGCCGACTACTTTTCTGCTGTTTGTCTCAGGAATGTAAACGAGTCGGAGCAAAGCAGCTCCTGTCTGAACATGCCGACGCGCACACACACACACACACACGCACACACACATGGTTTTATAACACTACACAGGCTCACCAAGCTTAGATCGGCTCTGTAAACATGGAACACATACGGTGCTGCAGCAGGAAACAGAATTAAGAGCCATTTCCTCTGCTCTTCTGCGTGTTACACGGGTGATCCACATAAATTTCTAGCTCCATAATCTGTAGCTTAAGGTGAACACAGATTAATAGGAAGGGGTAAGATTAGCTGCTCTTGTGGGCACCGTACACAAAACTAAATGGATATTTTCAAGCAGCAATTGAGAAAAATGTCATTTGCGTGAGCTGCAGCCTGACTGAATGTTCTGCTCCTGTTACAGGATAGTCAGTGAGCTTAATGTGACGGGAATAGATAGATCAAAGTGACCCAGCTTACACCAATCAAGACTCATCACATCACAGACCTTGCTTCAATTTAGATAGCAAAAACTGGTCTTGCTGTGTGAGTAGGGTGTGTGTGTGTGTGTGTGTGTGTGTGTGTGCGCGCAGTCATTGTCACAAGAAATGACAAGAGTGTTTCGTCACGCCGATGCCGGGCTTGCTTTGGGAGAGAGGGAGGGGAACCGTCAGAGAGAGGAAGATGAAAGGGAAGAACTATTTTGAGAAGCCGCGATTTTGTGTGCGGACATCTTTCTCATCTCTGATTAGAGACCGGAGCTCTGCGCTGACCTTAAGGTATCGCCAGTCACTGCGAGTTCACGAGCGCATGTGCACAGCCATGTTTCTATTTCAGATAAAGCTGTGTCTTTGAATCAGCATGTTTGTCATTTTATGCAAGTGCAATGTTTGTATTGGTGTGAGTCATTTATATGGCCTTTTTTGGGTGTGTGTGGGTGTGTGTCTGCTCTCGCTGCTCTAGCTGGCCTGCCTGTCCTGTGGCTATGTCACTCTGTCCTTCCTGCTGTGTGTCCTCCCTCTCAGCCATTCTGGCTCCAGGCCATCTCCAGCCTGGCCATGACATTTACACCTGAACATGTAGTCTCATCACTAACACACACACACACACACACACACACACACACACACACATCAAGTTTTGAAAGAAATATATAAATACTGTGCATAATATTCCAAACAGAAATAAATGTCATGCCTTTTGCTGGCAGGGATAAAAGGATTACAGCAGGGACCAGACTGTACAGAAAATACATTGAGTCTGTTCCTGACTGTGACTGAAGCAAATAAGAAAATACTGAAATCAAGCCATTTAACACTGCTGCTAACACCCTGGTAGTTCCTCATGGACCCACTGAAGACACCAGACCACAACCAACTGATGTAGAAATGTGTTGCACAATAACTGAGCGTCTAATTTTTTCTATTGATACTGACGTTTTTCAATATCAGATTCCTTTCCCAGGCAACACTGAATTAAATGGTACATTATGTATCAACATCCATAGACCATGGTGTGGCAGTCTTCTCATTAGCCTGATGTTGCAGAAATATGTGATTTTTTTGTAAGTGAGGTAGACTGTTTTTATACAGATGGACTGGTTTCTTGTACAGCTGCAACTAATGATTTTTTTATTTTCTCAATCAATCATTTGGTCTATAATATATCAGAAAGTAGTGAAAATGCCTGTTATAATTTCCCATAGCCCCGAGGTGACATCTTCAAATGTGTTGCTCTATTCAACCAACAATCCAAAATCCAAAGATATTCTTTTTACTTTTGTGTAAGACAAAGAAAAGCATCTAATCCTCACATCTGAGAAGCAGGAACCAGCAAATCCAATGTTTTTGCTTGAATGATCCATCCATTAA
This sequence comes from Seriola dumerili, assembly GCF_002260705.1. Classification (NCBI taxonomy): domain Eukaryota; kingdom Metazoa; phylum Chordata; class Actinopteri; order Carangiformes; family Carangidae; genus Seriola; species Seriola dumerili. Next base: position 1,455,732 of record NW_019174577.1, on the reverse strand, counting down.
TCAATTAATTGAGTAATCATTGAGCTGTTTTTGGCCTCTAATGAAACTAACCAGTGAGTTATGCCTTATGTCTCCAACTGTCAATATCACTGAAACACCTTACTGTCATACAATAGTCTAAATGTTGATAGCAATCTGAGGGAACCAAAAATTATTGTCATGTCTGGAATTAGTCGCATCTAACACCACAATAAAAGTACACCTTTATTTAACGTGGATGAATTCACTGAGCATAAATAGTCTTTTCAAGGAAGGTCCTGCTCCACAGTCACACCTGGAAGCGCTCCAGTGTAACCACAGTCCGACCACTGCGGCAGCTGAGCAGCCTTGTTAAAGGGCACTTCAGCAGAGGTAATGAGGGATGTGCAACTGCTGCTCTGTCACTTTCTACTGCCATATTTATCCCTCCAGCTCCTGGACTTAACCTTCAGGCCACGATCCCGCTTCTCTTTTTCTGTGTACTACACTCTGGAAGAACTGTTTTCCCTTTCCGCACATTGTACACAGAAACTGTATTTGCTGTGACTTGAGGTTGTCATTTACATTTTGTATTCTCAGAAGAGGAAGAGAGAGAATTATGTGAAATGTGTCGGCACAAGTTCATTTAAGGATGTATCTTCCCTCTCGAACTTCTTTTTCCAACTGTGTATGTGATAATATTTACATTAATCAGAGATCTGATAAAGAAAGCTCAGTATGTTTTAAGTGCCAGCATTTCTTTTAAGGCACTAAAAGAACAATCATTTTTTAATCTAACACTGATCCTTCCGCAGGTGTCTTGGCCAACATGCTGTCTTTCTCTGAACACTATTTTCTCTGCATCTGACACAGACGGACACTGACATTGTATTCAGTCAGAATGACAGACCCTCAAACCACTCAGCTGCTCCACCGCCTCCAAACAACATGAACGCCAAAACAAACGGTGAAATCTGCATGTCACCATGTTGTGTATACATGTTGGGGTGCCACGTACGCAATCGTATACACATACACGGCTACATACTCTATCTCCACTCCAATCTCCTCCGACTGTGATTATTGCAGACATCAATAGCATGATGTTGTGGAAAGTGTTGCTATTTTCCCTCTTCGTCCTTCAGTGTTTGTGTAATGGAGCTCAGCCTTTTCCGGTTATTGTGCGAGAGAGCGACTGAGAGAGGGGTGGGGGTTAGGGTTAGTGGCCAGAGTCTGACAGAGCGGGTAGCCAGAATATCTGGGACACACACACACACACTCACACACACACACTTGTGCACAAATACACACAAGGACAGACTGACTGGCAGACAATCTGTTGGAGGCGGATCAGCATGAGCAAGAAGAGAGCTCACTGTCTAACTAACATGCAACACACAAACACATGCACGAACATAAATGTGTGGTCACACACTGACGAAGTCTACTGGGGGTAAATGTATGTGCGTAGGCGGGCTGACTGGCCAGAATCAACCAATCTTTTCCGCCTCGATCATGAAAAGTACACCGGATGTTGTAAGCCTGTTCGGCTGAGGTCGGAAAGGGCAGTGAGCTAACTGGGAACGAAGGAGTACACAGTGTGTGACAACGACTGAAACAGAGTAGAGAGGAGTCGAAGGAAGAAACAACAGATAAGAGTGGATGAAGATAAGACAAACAAGAAAGAGACGGGTGAAGACAGGAGGTGTTATTAAGGGTTGTGGCCTGGGATAAATCTAATCCACACAATCAAGGTCATTTGTGTCTCGCACCTCCACACACGCACTTGCAAACACACTCAAACAGCAGCCTGGCTCATCCGCCCGCCACTCTGGATTCCCCTTTAACCAACTGACAGCGATGCTCAGGGATAGGATGGGAGGAAGAGGGAGGAAAGAGGAAGGGAGGTGAAAGGACACAAAGCTCTGACCTAATGTTGTGCCAGAGAGGAGAGGAAAAGAACTGGAGAGAAGAAACACTGGGAGATGAAGACAGGAAGAGGGGAGGGGGTGGGGGGGCAGAGACCCAAAATAGAGAGACAGAGAGAAAGAGGAAGGGAAGAACGAGGCCTTGAGCAGGGGTAGGGAAGCGGTGATCCAAATGAGACGGAGAGGTTGAGGAGAAAGAGAGGGAGAGAGGGGAAAAAATAAAGGAGAGAAGCAGCGTCAACGCACGTCATTCTCCCTTCCCCTCTCAAGGAAAACTCTCCACTCCTCCCATCTCCCTCCGTCTCTCATCTCCTGCCTCGTTCTGTTGTTCCTTAAAAGACGGCGGGGGAAACGAGACGTGAGAGCAGAGAGGTCACAGGGAGGGGGTGGCGGGGGGGATTAGGAGTCGGAGTGTTGGAGAGAGAAGAGAGGGGACGAGAAAGAGCAGCAAGTCGAGGAGAGGTCGCAGAGGGGTGGTGAGAGGCTGAAGAAGAGAGAGGGAGAAGGGTCAGGGGGAAAGAGGGATGACGGAGAGAGAGAGAGAGAGAGAGAGAGAGAGAGAGAGAGAGAGAGACAGAGAGAGAGAGAGACAGAGAGAGAGAGAGAGACAGAGGACCTCCTGTGGATCGTCATCTGCCACATCCATCTGCCCGCGAGCAGTTATACCAGAGTGTTGCTCCTAATTCTTAATCGCTGTTAATCTCCCAACCACTCATCATCTCTCCCTTTCTCTGGCTTTCACTTTCATTCCTGTCCCTCACTGCACAACAGCCTGCTAGCTATAATTAAAGCTAGGGCTGCAACTAACAATTATATTCATGACTGATTAATCTGTTGCCCCCTTTTTTTTCTTCTATTAATCGATTTTCTGTAAAATTACATCACATTTGGGGGATTTAGTGTCTTGCTCAAGCACACTTTGACATGTGGACAGAAGGAGCCAGGGGTGATCCAGCCCACCACTCCACCAACTGAGCTACAGTCACTTGTAAGGTTAGAAAACTATGAAATCACAATTTGCCGTCTTCAGATCCACCGACCAAGAATCCCAAATTTTTAAATATTCTCCTCAAAACTGTGAAAAAGCAGCAAATTCTCACAGTGGAGAAGCTGGAAGTTGATATTTTTTCCTTGAGAAAAGAGCCAAACAATTATTCACTTATTAAAATTATCATTGATATTTGTCTCTTGAGCTAATCCAGTGACTAATCCAGTTGCCCCCAACCTTTTTGGCTTGTGACCAGAAGCAGCAATTCCTCATGACCCCCCTCATCTGAGGTTGCATACATTTGAATTTGGGAGAATAGTCAAGAAAGTGATGTTCCCTTTTTTACAGTTTCATGTGAATTGTTTTTGAATTGCTTCATTGGCTTGAAGGGGTAAAACTATCCAGTATTTCACAATAAAAAAAAAGGAACAGTTAGACAAAATTAAGAAAAATACTTTTGTCTTGCATAAACATGTTTTTTTCCTTCTTTTCTATCTTGTCCCTGGATTAATCGTTTCATCACTAATTGACACTCCAGCGATTTAATATTTCACTTCCATAATGCTGGGAACAGATTTTTAAAAAAGACTGGGTCAAATTTAAATTGCAGAGGCAAAAATATTCTGAATTGCATTGTACTCCATGTCACATGCAAACAGAACTTTGTGTGTTAAATCTTTGAAGTGCCCCTTTAATTGCAATACAATCTCAGCTGTGTGTCTCACCATCAAGTCTCACCTCCTCCCACCTTTATGTTCCCACTCACCTCCGTTTCTATCCGACTAGTTGCACAGGCTCAAATATGAGCATGTAAAGGACGCATGACACCTGAGAGTTGCAACACTGGAGTCTCACCGAACTGGTTACTTCCCCTCTCTTACATGAGCTCTGCACATAGATGACTCTAATAAAACTGTCTGTAGTGTTGACAGTTATTGTCTGAAATGGAGAACTTAACACTCTGCCAGAGGACTATGAGCTATAATGAAGAGAATATATTGTGAGGGCAGACGGGGCAATGGGTCTATGCTGAGCAATTAACCCTGTGAAATGGAGCTGTGAAGCTTTTATTGACATCACTGTGTGCGTGTGTGTGTGTGTGTGTGTGTGTGTGCAAACTGACCCGTGAAGAGGTCTCCGTTGCTGTAGGCCTTGCCGCGTCCCTCCTCATCGTTGGGCACGGCCGACACCTGCTTGGCCGAGGTGCAGCCCATGGCCTCACACTCTGAAGCCTCTCCTCATCGCACTCTCACCTGGCCAAGGACAGAGAGACGACATTTTAGATACATGACAAACACAATAAAAACGAACAACACTGCTGTTCTGTTTTTACAGTCTACTTTACAGATATCATTTCTCAGAAGTGCTGTACCGTTTGCTTTGCTACCGTGACTGTCACTCGTGCTAACTAACTCTTTCTTTATTCCAAACAAACTGGGTCGATCGGTGGAAAAATGCCTTGTACAGTGTTTTCTCACAGCAACAACAGCTAATCAGTGTGATATTTGCAAGCACATTATGTATATGGCGGGACACAGACAGTTCAGAGTCAGACATGTAGGTTGAGTCATAATACATCACCAGAAAGGGAAGTGAGCATTTATATGAAAATGTTGCAAGTTATTCCTTCAGCCTCTTGTTTCTTTTAGGCCCAAACATAAACACTGTCATTATATGTGGCGAGCAGGAGCAACAGGACAGCCCTGTGGGTAAAACAACATCGCCTGATTTAAAGTAGGACTGTCGATACATATATATTCTGATCATATTAATTTTGAGAACAAGGAACCTAAAGTATTTGACATTTTCATTTGAAAAAAGACTTAAAGCTTTATTAGTTGATTTTACAACCACTTGGTGTCAAGGGAACAAGCTTTTTTTTTTGTTTTGCTGAATACAGCTGTCCGCTGTCGCTGGAAATGAGGTTAATGAGAACGAATCAAAACATTAAAGTCGCCGGGCCAGAAAACCAAAACAATGAGCTAAAAAAATGCTAAAACGCTCTGTATAGCTTAGGGGAACTGCAGAGACGGGTGATCATTTTGGGTTAATCACTACAAACAACGCTTTTCCCTGTTCATCAATTGATCCATTGTTAATACAAAAATACTGTTAAGTGCAGCTTTAAAATGATAAATTACTAAAATTGTTGTTGATTGTTCAGTCCATGTATATTTTCAACATTACACTGAAACCTAGCGTTGGCTTATGTTAGCCTTGTTGAAGTGTCCTCAAATCAAACAGTTGTTGCTTAATATCATGACATAGGAATAAAATCAACTTAATACTTCATTATAATTCCGAAAGGAGGATACTAAAACCCTCCCACCCAGCAGGACAGCTGACACAAGGCTATGAACCACTGTCAGTCAATCACATGCACTGTCAGACACATTACACTATACATAGTCTCCATGTCACTCACACATGCCATATGCTGTCATTGACAGAGCCCATCTGACTGCTGCCAGTTGCACAAAATGCACACACACACACACACACACACACACACAGGCAGCCAATAAGTACCCATCACCAAAATGAAATCTGCAGCGCCGGTACAAGTGAGAGGAGGAAGAGTGTTGGATGAAGAGAATGGAAGGTGTTGGAGAGGCTTTTTTTGGAGAGGCAGAAACACTGACGAGACAGAAAGACAAAGAAAGGGAGGAAGTAGGTGGGGTAGATGAAGGGGGACATGGGTGAAGGAAAGGATGGAAAATAGGTGGGATGGAAAGAGGCCAAGGGAGAAAGATGAGTGCAGTTCTTCAAAAGAACGCCGCCGCCTGCCCCTCCTCCCTCCTTCAGTGATCCTCCGAGCGTTTGAAGTTGACAGGAGGCCAGTGTTTACTCCTGTGTTTAGGCTACAGCCGACCAGCCTCCATTTCTCTGGACACAACACAAAGCGCCAGGTGTACAGGGTTGCGGGGAGTGGTTTCTGTGCGACTATGTGTCCGTGTGTATGGGCATTGTATGACTTAAGTGTGCGGATGGTTTTGACTGTACTTTATGTTGTTGTGGTTGTATAGCTAAAGGATCGTTTCAATTTAGCAAAAGTTGGGTCTTATTTTTGTAGATTTGAACAGCATTCCTAATCGGTAATAATAAGATGGCACTCGCAAAGAATAAAACGTCAAAAAAAGACTGCCAGGCACGAGGACCATGCGCAGTCATGTGATTATACAGGCTTTAAAAGAAATTCCCACTCCCAGATCTCATCTATTAACTTGATGAGTTATTAGAGCTTTCCCTTTTTATTCAAAACTTGAACTACTCTTCAAACTTGTGAAAAGAATTAAATATCCAGACTAGAGCTGCAGTTTTCAAGTTTTTTCATAACTGATTCTTCTACCGATTATTTTTTGATTTATCAATAAATATAAAATGACATCAATCTCTGAGGCCTGAGCCGAGCTTACACATGAATTTCTCAAAAGGCATGCAGGTGAGAGGGAGAAAAAAGAAAAATCAAGACACTCACACACACACACACACACACACGCACACACGCACACGCACACGCACACGCACACGCACACGCACACGCACACGTAAGCTTTGGATGTGTGTAGCTGTGTGGTGTCACCTATGGCCTGAGCGTGAAGCCTGGTCGAGAGAGCATCTTATCAGCCCGCTCCAGGCTGCCTGGGACCCCTCTTACCTCGTACTTACACCACTCTGGAACAACTCAATTATGTGTCACACCCACACTCATAAAGCCACACAGACATGCACAACTGGAAGGTCTTAATGCGGTCGCAGGCACACCAGCGGCAAAGTTTTGAAAAATAATCTCATCTAGCATAATCTGCCGCTTGACAGGTCGCTTAAATGAGGATTCCGCGCCGAGGAGGATGAGGTGGGTACCCGGTGACACTGCTGCAGGGTGCGTGTTACCTGTCAGAGCACTGTGAAGCAGAGAGGCGAAAGCCAGAGAGAGCTACAGAGACAGAAAAAGGGGGAGAAAAAGCACAACGAGAGCCAACAAGAGAGAGAGGCAACAAAGGAGGACCAGTCAAAGCTCTTTTAACTCTAGGCTATTAGTATAGAACTGACGTGAATATTAGATTAGCAAAGCACAGAGACTCCCTTCTGAAAACCACTGACGGAAGTGTATTGAGAAATGTGAGAAGCCTTGATAGATTTGAAGTTTCAAAGGGTCTCCAGTGTGTGGGCAGCATCTGTTTGAAGGGCTTTGATTTATGTGTATTGAGACATCAAATTGTGAGTAGGAGCTGGCTAAAAATAGATCTAGCAGTCCCAAAGCTATTGTTGTGTGCAGGGATAATGCTAGGCTGTGTGAATCTGTAAGCCACGCTGCTGTTACTTGGGTTATACATATAAGCTACAGCTAGTAGGCAGACTATCACAAAGCCAAATATACCTATAAATAAATACCAGTGACGCCTGCAATAAGACAGAGGATAGAGGGACACTTCAATGACACAAAAATCTGTTATGTGTTGAAATTCAAGTAGTCATAACTAGTATGTTTTGAAAGAAACTGGTCATAAATCAGTCGTGGTAACAACCTCTTCTCCTGGTGAAATCTTCTTCAAATTCCTCCACTGAGATGAGAGATGCACACTGTTGATTATGGCACTATATTTTATTCAAAAGGCAAGGGTTTTTAAGACCTTCCAATCATTTTCAAAAATGATTTCAAAAAAGTTTTGTTTTGATTTTGTTGCCTCGATTGCATAATTTTTGCCCTAAATCAGCTCAAAGAACTAGTCCCCATTCTCAACGTGACCCAAGACGAAATCACAAAACACATATCTCTGCCACTAAAAACTGTCTTGTCAAGTCTTGTTTTTGGTCAAATTCAGTCAACTTTTACCTCTTCAGGCCTCAAAAAACTGTCCAAATGAGACAGTCAGAGAGGGGAAAGTTACTTTTTGACTGAACAGTTCAAAACACATAGACATGGACCTAATACACACTGCTTCATATTAAGGGATCGCAAACGTAAAAAGGTACTGGAATAAAGAACAATTAGAACTCAAGGATCAGTATTCTTTTGCATCTTCTTACTCTTTTGCATGTGTTTCACTGTACAATGAGATCAGTGCATACACTTTTAGCATTGGCGACTTCAGCTGGAATCAGCCTGTGTTAGTATTGAGCTCTATCCAGCAAGCTGCTCGGTGCCACATGCGAGACCACAGTGGGGCGTTGCTTGGTGTTTATTTAACCCACAGGACAGCTGGACTGCGCTGCTCTGAGCTCGCCTACTCCTGCAGACGCTGAAGTGTGTCAATGGGACAAGCTTACTCTGGCAAGCCAGCTAAGACCCTCGCACCAAGCAACTATCTTCTGCTCCTGCTACCAAACACACACACACACACACACACACACACACACACACACACACACACACACACACACACACACACACACACACACACACACACACACACACACACACACACACACAGACTGAGCCAACATGATCTGATAAACATCTAATGTCTGAAGGGGATAGGAGTTGTTAATACTAGCTGGCACACAACTAGGTCTGCATGCATGCAACTCGCTTCAGACGCTTAACATTCATCTCGGGGCATATTCGCCAAAGCAAAGTAGTAGCCTAATTTAGAGATATAAATAATGCCATGATGTCAGCTAACAGGTCTTGCATCATTTCGAGCTAAACTTACAACAGATTTGGCAGAGAGCCTCTCGTCAATGTTTCACCACATAAACAATTTGAAATACAACAAAATAATAATGCAAACCTCACAGCACAGAGGCCTATAGCTCCTCTTAAATGCAAGTAAAGGTCAAGAGGAATCCTTAACACATGGCAAATACCCAGGCCCTTAAAATGAGTAGGATTTGGCAAACATAGAGGCTTGCCCATGCCTGCATACCTGGAGGTGAGACATAACCCACTAGTTGTGTGAATAAGCCTCCTTTACAAGTCAGTTTGTCAAAGGAGGAACTCAAAAACGGACTGTGGAGGGAGATGTGAGTGTACATGCTTGCATAAACACACACCGTACACACAGGCTGGGCAGTGTGCAGTGTGAAGGTTTCTCAAAAAACAGGGTTGTGCCAGAGGCAGAGCGAGCGACCGCAGAGCCTGAAAAACTGGCTCAGCAAAAGCGAAAGAAAGGAGACCACGAGAGGGAAGTTTTGGGAGGCATTTAACAGGTTAATTTTTTTGTGTGTGTGTTTTTTTTTTTATTTTGCTCTGTGTGTATCAGTTCTCATCACAGGGAGTGCCAGACTGTGATTCAGCCTCTTAGTAAGAAAAAAAAAAGAGATTTGAAGCCTGGGAGGGGAAGTGATGACTTCAGCCGCGGTCAAAGCCTCAGGGAGACTCAGGGCTCCAGGGCAGGTCTCTCAGCGTATCCACCTGTGACAGAGAAGAGATTCATCCTTTGCTTCATCATGCTGCACGGCGGAGTGCTGAGCCATGCTCTTCTGGCCTGGACTGCTCTGTATTAAACTGAAGTGACTGAGTTGGTCAGCAAATTGCCATATGCTGCTGCTGGTACTTTTGGAAATATGTGGAGTGCAGGGTCTCCCCCAGAAAAATGCTTAGCCCAGGTGGTAAGCCAGCCATATCCTGATGCATCTGATCTCAGGATCAATTTAGTTAGTGGATGACGGCCTGGCTGGTCACACTCATTAAATATATGGCATTTTCTGCGTGAAATAGCACTTTTATATAATATTAGAGAAGTCGGTCTTTGACTGAGGGGAGGAGATCCACCTCTGCTATAAACCACTGGAGAACACTGTTAATAAGGTTGGGTGACATATATATATATATATATATACACACACCACTATAACAAGGTGTGTGTTAGGCCACTGCAAGCAATACTGCAAATCAATGAGCAAGACTGCTTTGTAGTAACATTAGATTTACAGGATTTTAAAGTGTCACTGAAAAAAACATGACCATCTGGATATTTCCTCTATAAATAGTTCATCAATTTCCCTATGTTCTGTTACATATTAATATTGCACAGTCCATTATAAAAAAATTTGATCATACTGCCCACTGCTCATGTACCTCATAACCACATGCATTTACCTGAAATATTTGATATTGTATTGACTGGTTTCATGCTTATATTTTATGCATTAACTGAAATTCTTACCTTGGACGATAAGGATCAAATCCTCTATCACAGTTTATCTTATTTTATATCATGCTATAGTCAATTTTCAAATCTCTATATATAATACTTTATCACAGTGATGCAAAAATCTAATGAAAATTTAGTTCGGCCATCAAACAATCCTGCTCATTGATTTGCTACTTTGCAATTGAGCAACCATGAACAACACCAGGACCCTGAAACCGAAGCAGCATCCACACGTGTGCTTTTCTTACCGTGACATGTTGAAATGTCTCGTGTGAAACAGGCCCCTCAGTGACCCAGAGATATTACGGTGAAAGCTATGACTGTAAACAATGTGGTAAAATCTATCACAACTGATTTATATTATCTCACTGTCAACCCTAATGTAGTTGTAAATACTTCCTGCTGAGCACTAACCTAACAAATGTATGATTATGTTTGCTTTTATTGTAACTGCAAAAATCTAAATGTCGTACGTGAAGTAACATCGGGACAGTTCAGTGGAGAATCACTGCTGTGTGCTGCAGTGTGTCAAGTGTGTCTTTGCCTCTCTCTCTGTGACAGAGCAATGTTTCTGTACAACTCCTTGGCCAACGCGCCATAGTATTTACTCTAGCCAGGCAGCAAATGCTGCACCTCTCCTCTTGTCCCAGTTTAAGCACTCCATCAGTCTGACAAGCCTGGGAAGCCTTGCCAACACACACAGGCTGGTGGACAGTAAAGGTTTCTCCTGAGTGGTGTGCTGCTGCTTAAAGTGTGCGCCTAAATTCTCTCCCTCACTGTCTGCTGTTGTAAGACCAGCGGCTCTTTCCTCTCTCTCACTCTTGTAATGAGGCTGACAAGTGGTCATGCAGGGAGGGAGGGAGGGATGGACATGGAAACAGAGGGGAGGGGGGTGGATACAGGCGCTCCTCTGTTCTGTTGGGTGAAATCGTAACCCGGCCGTGTGACTGACAATGAGAGACACACTGCACATAGCTAAGACATGCGCTGATAAAGAAACAAGAACAGGTTTCAAGCAAGTTTTTAAAGTGATTATGTAAAATCTTGTTACATACATATACTTTGGCAAGAGACCTCTGTTTTTACTCCAGGCCCATAAAAACCAGTTGAGTTGAAACTGAGAGGTCTGCATGGCTCTTGCCACTTCCCTTTCATTTCCTACAGTGAGAGCAGGCGGGACAAAAGAGAGAGAAGGGCAAAACAAAAGGAGCGAAAGCGGTGAGCGAGAACATTTTAGATCGCTATTAGTAGTCTAACCTCAGACCAGCACAGCAGTCAAATTGAAATCTGAGCTGTATTGGGCCTCATCTTGATGCAGGTAGAACTAGACCATACAAAAATGGATTGTTCCACCTGATACAGGTTCTGTAATGTCTCCTCTGAGGCCTATTAATGGCTGGCGTTTGCAGCACCAAGTTCACAAGAGCGAGACAGATTCCCTGAAAGAGCAAAAAGCAAGTCGTCATGCCCGCTTTATTCCCTCCCATAGTGCTCTGTTCTGCTGCTGCCAGTTGTGACTGAGGTAAAAGCAGGTCAGAGCCTGAGGTGATTGGTGGGTGAAGAATGGGATCAAAAGGGTGGAAAAGTAACTAAGTAAGAGAAGACGTGCTTTAGTGATATCGTGACTTCCTCCTGCGATGACATGAACCACGCAATCAAGTCAGAGGGATGGGTCATTCAAACAAGCTATCAGACAAAAGGTGGTAAATCTTGTCCACGTTTGACTCTTTGCCTAACCTTTGATGTGACCTCTAGATGCTGTTAACAGGTGGATTGTTGGACTTAACCCTTACTTTGGTGACGGGACACTTTCTGTAGTTGCTGCAGAAAGAAATGTTACTGATTGCTGATGGTAGACCTATAAAAAGGTGTTCAACACTGTGTTTTATGTTTTTACAATGACTGCTTTTACGTATTCAAGTTTAGTATGTGTGAGTAAGTGCTTGTTCATCACATTTAATAACAGACAGCTGCACATGGCTGATAGAGCGGGCTTACTCCAATATAGCAGCCACACAAGGTCAAAAAATGTTTATGTTTTCTTATCCAAATCCATCTGAACTGCTTACAAACCAACCCACAAACAGTGAAAGTAAAAGAATTCCAGCATTAATATTCATTAAAAATTACTGCAGCTGATGAAAATAAATATCAATCTGTGTGTAACTGGCGAGCGTGCTGCAAGATAATTGGCAAAGCCGTTTCAGTCTGTGTGTGATTGAAAAACACTGAAATGTTTGCCTGTTCGAACCTTTCAGCAATGAGCTACAGATGAGCCTGTTTTTCATGTCTCTGTAATGCTTGTGTGATATACCCACAGCGTTATTCTTTCAGATGCAAACCAGTGTTTTTTGCTCATCTATCATCCTGCACAGTGACACACACGCTCCAGCGAGGAAACCTTTCGCTCAATAGACCCTTCAACAGTTTCTAATCAGCTGTCCAAGAGACTGATGACAGCATCAGGGTATTATTACAGCATCAGGGTATTATTATTCACAATCAGCTGACAGTAGTTGTGCTAGGTGATAAGGTTAAAATCTATTATCAGAATATATTTATGATGTGGCAAATGTATGCAAAAATCACCTAACAGGGTTTTCGCCAGGAAATGGTTTAGCCCAGTTAGTGAGCCACCCAGATCTTGACACTTTTTTGTCTTGTGATGAATTTAGTTATTTCACAGCCTAAGAAATAACCACACTCAGTAAATGTACAAGATTTGTTCTATGAAAAAGTGCCTTGGCTTTTCTCACTGAAGATTCATGTTTAAATTCCTAAAAGCATTTTCACTTTTATCATGCTAACAGAGGGGGTCTAAGCCCCTGTTTTTATCTGAGTTAGTTCTTACAGTAGGTGTCTGTCTGATAATGCTTTAACCAAATTTAAAGAAAGAAATCCATTGTTATTTAGTCCACTGCCATATGTCAATACAATAGAGGACAGTTATCTCAACTTTACACCCACACAAGTTGATGATCTTGTTGATAGTGCCGCAGCCTCACTGCGTACAACAGTCGACACTGTCGCTCCTCTGAAAGAGAAGGTAGTGAATCAGAAGAGGCTCTGTGGTACAATTCACAAACGCGTGCTCTAAAGCAGAATCACGACAGGTGGAAAGGAAGTGGCGTTCCACCAATCTGGAAGAATTTCACAAGGCAAGAGAGTCTATAAACATACAAAAGAGCCCTCCATAATGACTATTCACCATCACCATCTCCTTCCTACACTGACACAGATGTATTGTCCGGTACGGTAGCCTTGGAATCAACTGTAATGCCTAATTTGTATTTAGACTGCTTCTCTCCTGTAGATCTCTCTCAGCTAAGTTCAACAGTTTCTCCAGTGCTACAGTAAGAAACACATGTCCTTCACTTCACACATAAAACCTGCATAATATTGCAAAAATTAGAAACATCCTGCCTAAAAATGATTTTTTGTCCATGCATTTGTTACCTCTAGACTGTACTACTGTAATCTTTATTATCATGATGTCCCAATAACTGTGAAACTCCTCCAGCTGATCCGAAATGCTACAGCGCGAGTACTGACAGGAAGTAGGAAAAAAGATCATATCTCCTCCTCACCTACAAAGCAGTTAATAGTCAGGCACCAGCATATCTTTAAAAGCTCATAGTTCCCTATTATCCCAACAAAACACTCCGCTCTCTAAATGCAGGCCTTCTTGTGGTTCCTAGAGTTTCTAAGAGTAAAACAGGAGGCAGAGCCTTCAGGTTATCAGGCTTCAGGCTCCTCTCCTGTGGAACCAGCTCCCAGACACACTCCCTACATTTAGGACCAAGACCAGGCTTAAACCTTTCCTCTTTGGTAAAGCTTATAATTAGGGCTGGCTCAGGTGAGCCCTGACCCATCCCTTAGTTATGCTGCTATTGGCCTAGACTGCTGGGGGGACTCTGTTGATGCACTGATGCTTTTCTCTCTCTCTTTCATGCCATTAACTTTGTATTTTCTCTCTCCTGCAGCTTCTCTCTCCCTGTCCTCATTCTTCAGGTATCAGCCAATACAACACATTATTATCACTATCATTATTATTACTATTATTATTATTATTATTATTAATAATAATAATAATAATAATAATAATAATTGGTGCTGCATTGCTGCTGTTATTATTGATAACACAATTACACCTATGGGTATTACTATTTTCATCTTCAGTATAAAAATGAGATGTCACCTTGGACTTTGGGAACTTGTGATGGGCCTTTTCTCTGCCTTCTTACACTTTATAGACAAACAGATTAATCAAGGTAATCACCAGATAAATTGCTTATAGAAAATAACTGTTTGTGAATGCCCTAAAAGTGATCCAATCATTTCAATGACCTGCTGTGGTGTTTGTGCACAATATCAGGAGAATAAAAGGTAGAGAACCAGCAATGTGTTGGAAGGTAAACCCACCACAACATAAACTTAACACTTGGGTTTAAAAGATACCCAAGCTAAGACTGAAGGTTATATGGCTTTTCACGCTCATCTGCCCTATATATTAAGTGTATATGCTCTTATTGAAGGTTGACATTTTTTTTTCTCACATCAATCCAACATCATGAAGGAATGGGCCTTCAGAGATCCTATCAGAGACCATTTTATCTACTGTGTAGATGGGAAACAGATGCGTTCTGTCTGATGGGAAAACACTGTGCAAAGATTCACACAGGACTTTAGAGTCAGCACAGAAGTGGGAATAAGAGATAAGAAAAGAAAAAAAATGGTAAGCCAAATCAGTACTGGACCCTGTCTCCATGTCCCATCCCAACTGGACTCTGAGCACAAACTGCACTGTAAACACAGTCAGGGACACAGAGAGACGCTGCTTTATCATGTGACAGACACAAGCACACAAAGCATGCATGTAAGCTGCACAGCCAACCCCTGCTGACTCAAAAGGCGAGCAATGGCACAAACAGCCCACAATCACTGAGCTATACATGTAGACTCCAGTGCAGACAGACACATATAAACACGTGCACCTAGCAAAAATAACAAACCACATAAAGACAAGTGCAGTTTTCAGGTTTCAAGCTGCAACGCTTGCCGCTTTGGTTTTGATTATTCAGTCAGGTGGACAAACCGATAGGCCAGCAAGCCCCTCAGTCAAACTGACAGACACACAGAACCCAGAGGGATCGTGTTGTGCTGGCCTTGTGCTTTCTGCACTGCAATATAGACTACCTCATCACACCTGACAGCACTAAGCACTGCCACAGAGGGAACACAATACACGCAAAGAAAACACACACTGGACGTAAGAGACAGTCATGGGAACTCTTGCCAACACCCACACCCAAACACACACACAGACAGACAGACAGACAGACAGACGGACAGACGGACAGATGGAGAAGACATCCTGGTAACCATGGAAACCATCCACCTCCTCACACGGTGACATCACAGGTGTTGCATCATGACCCAAACGGGGGCCAAGCAATCACCTGAACTGCTGTTAATCAGCTCTAGGTGGAGAGGCCACAGGTGGACGGACAGGCGGGACGGACAGGGAGATGATGGTGATGATGATTGAGGGGATGAGGAAGAGGGAGGAGGGCTAAGAATAGATGCTCCTGCCTCCGAGTAGGAGACAGAGAGGAAAAGGAATGAGGAGGAGTGAGACTCTTGCATTTCAGTCTCGTCTGCAAGCCACCGGAACCAAAAGCCATATGTGAGCAACGACTCACAAGCAAACACACACACACACACACACACACACACACACTATAAGCAAGTGAGGGAGGGTGGGAGATGGAGGCAGATGGAGGCAGATAGATGAGGACAGACAGATAAATCAAGTAGGGAGGGGGACTTGCAACATCCACTCACAGGATTGCTGGTGCTCAATTGTAACCTATATAACCCTGATGGAAGCTGCTGATGACAGGATGCTATGCGCTGTAATACTGGCCACATCAACCTACTTTCACACCAGGGTGCTGCACAGCCACCAAATGGATGTAATGGTCTGGTGTTGATCACATGAGGAAATCTACAGTAGCTAATGGCCATATGGCATGTTTAAACACAGCAGCCAGGAAGGCATTTGGAAACCTATCAAGCCCCCTTTGGCAACATAGTGTGTATAATAGTGTCTGAGGAAGTGGGGAAGGATACAATTGGAATAGACTCAGGCTAAGTTTTAGCTAATGAGCTGCAAATGAGCCTGTATATCAAATCTAATTCTGGCTGCTGTGACTTTCGTAATATTATCCAGCAGCTTCTCTCTTCCCTCTGAGGCAGACACATTGCAACAGCAGTAATGAGCAACAAAGACAGTCAGCAGTTCCTAACCAAATGCCCAAAAGCTCACTGGTTATGTGTGGTGGTCGACAGAAGGGAAGAGCTTTTCCCATCATACTGGAGAGGCTGTAAGCACACACACAGGCTGTGCAGCTGCAGCAGCAGCAGCAGCCCCAGCAGCCCCATGCCCCGGCCACAGAGCTCTGTCCTGCCCAGGGGCTTGAGCTGCAGCTCGGCTCAACAGCTGTGTCCAGCTGCGCTACAAGGAGACACTGGGCGCTTTGTTCCCCCCACTGGGGGAGGCAGAGGGACACAACACAAGCGGTCTCCGTGTGTGTACACATAGTTTCATTTCCACAAAGGTTAATGGCCTGAAGCCTCTGCCAGCCCAGGTCCCTCTTCCTTCTCTTGAGTGTTTCTCCAAATGTAAACGGCCTCAGAAGCATCAGCATCGGGCTGGGAGGGAGCAGCGGGACAGGGTGCCACAGCCAACCAGGATGTGTGGAAAATTTGAAATGCGCTGAGGCAACGCTGTCCAAGCCGAGCGACCAACATTCACACACTCAAAAAGAGACGTGTACACATCTCCCTTTCGAGCCTCGTTTTTGTGTTTTACCGGCGGAAATAAAAAAAGCTGAGATAAAGCTGTTAGCGTTGCAGCGAGCTCCACCAGCAACAAAACATCGACAGCTGCGAAGAAACCCTGAGTGCAGGAAGGAAAGCGCCGGGTAATCACGGCACACTCAGGAAACAACAACAAAAGACAGGAGCAAAGAGAGAAAGAAACCACAAGCAGGAACGTGGTTTTCTCTTGGGGGATAAACGACACCTTTGGGAGACGATTAACAACTAATTCACGCTGATACTTACTCAGATGAACCGGTTCCGCTCGGTCCACTGGAGGATAGCCGGTCGGGTCTTCCGGCTGTGTGTCGGGCGGGATCTGCGCTATGGAGACTCGAGAGCTCAGAGCCTCGAGGACTGAACGTAAACCGTGGCTTGCGTCATTTCACCAGGATGCCACTGTTGCGCGCAGCAATGCAGCCATCTTGCTGAGGAGTGCCCCACCAACTCACCAATCACTGCTGGACCCAGAGCTGCCGTCTTTATTTTGGTCCCAGCAATGAACCTGATCCACCATGAGCTACTGTATTGTCATACCGTTTCCATCATTAAAATGTCACTTTTAACCAGCAGTGGAAAGTTACCAAGTACAGTTACTAAAGTGTTGTAATTGTAGCCTATTGTATTTAAATTTAATTATATTTTATACTATACTACTCCACATATTTACGGGGCAAATATTCAATACATCCGAAAACTATATTCACTTTCTTTGCAAATTATATAATCAACATTTTGAAAATCAATTCATATGATTCTAACTGCATATTTCTATTTTTACTTAATTAAAAGATGTGAGTACTTCTTCAACCACACCTTTAATCAGTTTGACAGTAATGCTATGGTACACGCTGAGAATTTTCCAGTTACAGATCTAAGTCATGTTGACTCAACTGATTTTATGTGGGGGTGTTCGCCCACTGTCTATAGAAACATGTCTGTAGGAAAAGAACTTGGTCAAAAATTAAATCTTCACCTTTCACTCATTAATTCCGTTTTCTAGTATGAGTGAACATGTTTTTAAAAATTCCACTGAAAATTAACAGATGTGCTAAATATTCTGTGAATTCATTTACATCATTACAAAGTGGTATAACACTCAAGGTTCCCAGTCAAAAGGGAAACTCTTTTTGGATTCAAACATGCCTTCATCTTAATACAGTAAACTCAAAACAAAATGAATAAATCTTCTCTTGAATTGCAACATCTAAACCAAACACCTGTGTTCAAATCAGAATCAGGCCAGGTTTCCCCATTTCCCTCTCAATTTTTATTTAATTCCATCATGTTCATTTATTGGCATTTTTCTGTTCCTTCCAATCAATCAGCAGCTACAGCATAACAGACAGATCATATAGCGCCCTCCTGTGGCTGTCTGTGGGTGTGTAATCCATCCCACTACGCTCCTGAGGGTGTGTCTGCTCCACCAGATGTGGTCCAGAGGTTGTTGGCTGGGAGGAGCACCGGAACCTGAGCGAACAGCGCTATACTGTTTCAGTAAATATATCTTACTACATATTTACACTGACAGATGACTTCTTATACCTCCAGAGAGATTATTTTGGTGTTGAGTTTGTCTACCATAAAGCCATAAAAAGATCCTGCAGCTTATTTGATGTCACCGGTCGCCACGTGAATTAAGTCTTTTAACTCACATCAATGCGTACATATGATTAGGTCCAAGACCATAAAAACAGTAAATGTATCATCACAAATAATCATCACGTTTAAATAAAATTGGTCGATGGATTAATTAGTCAGAACGTAGTTGTTGGACCAGCACTCATCTGAGCAAAAGGAGTCAGAAATGCATAGAGAACAACAATGTGAGAAGTAATTTGGACTGGAAAGTGAGACACTGTTACACACAGTCTGGTCCATGTCATTCATTAGGTTTTGTTATGACAGATTAACAGAAACTGCATGAGAAAGTGAGGTAAGAACCCTGGTCTCTCATCCATTGTCTACCAGGCTAAAAAGGACTTCCTTATGGTCCAGTGATGCAGTATGTGGCTTGCCTTGGCACGTGGTACCATCTACAGAGGGAAAGAGAAGAAACAGTCACGAGAGACATCTCCCCAGCTTTCTTTGTGTTCATCAGTTTGAGGCTGGTGTGAAGATGCGTTCCCTCTGGGGCTCTCCCCATGGTGGGATCAAACCACAGTCACAGGGTATGTCACACCCGATGACTGTCAGAGCTCATCCTTCTCCATCTGCTGGAAAGCCTCCAAGTCTTCCCGCCAATCAGCCAGCAGTTCATCCACTGACTGGCTACTTGAGTCTGTGTCACCCTCAGACTCCTCTCTCCTGTCAGAGTCTCTCTCCTCCTTAGGCTGAGCCAAACCAGCTTCTGCCTCTGTAGGACTAGCTTCCTCTTCCGGTGGACTAACTTCTTCTGCAGGACTAGTTTCTTCATCTTCAGGACTGGCTGCGTCCTGGGATGGGGTAACCTCCTCTGAAACAGATTCGTCCAGCTCCACCGTGCTGATTTGCGATTGGCTGGTAGGCTCAAATGAGGTGGGAGTTGTTGCCTCAGTTAAGCAGCCCTCCCCCGCTTCTTGCACATCTACACCTGAAAAGGAAGCAGGGGCATAAGGCTGAGCAGCTCTACGCAAAAAGATGTGCAGGACACATACACACATACACACACAAAGCTCCTCTCCTCCTCTTCAGTCAGTAATCCATACAACATGCCTCCTGGTAGCCATTCTCAGTCAAAAATAGAACAGTTTTCATCGAGAGGCTGTCAACCATAACAGCATGATGCTGATGGTGAGTCATGTTTCCCGCAGGATAAAGTCATTCTCACATAGCTGCACGACCAAACTGAGAGTCAACTGAGGAAAGAAATCTGGCAAAAAGTCCTACTGTGAATTTTGCACGGAACTGGTTAGAAAAAAAAAAGTCTACTTGATCTGTTATAGTTTCTAAAAATGTAGCCACTGTGTTAAGGAACAGGTTTGTGCTTTTTATTATACAGTCGAAGGAATATACCCAGGACTGCCGCAGTGACAACAGGCAATGACTGTAACTTCAAGGCTTGCATAATTCCGGTACAGACACGCTATCTGGTTATTATGGTGTCATGGTGGCTTTGTGGCTATAGAGACTACCCATAAATCACAGGATTTGTAGTTGTGTGTCTTTTTCAGTAAGCACCTGTTCTGCTGAATAGTGCTCAGTTCCCTAACTGTTTTGAGCGTGCTGTTATGCAGCTACACCCATGTTACCTATAATGGTAATAGTCCCTATTTTAGCTTATTAGCATTAGTTATGAAATATTGCCATTTTTACAGCAAACACAGATGAATATTTTAAAGTAAATGTGGATAAAATCAAGACAACCTGACCAAAAACAAAGTACGAATTTGGTAGAAATGGTGGAAATTAAAAGTGGGGTCAAACCCTGCTACGCCGTGCAGCCTTGCCATGTGTAACTACTGGTTTGCTCCTGCGAGAAAAAAGACATAATGAGCTGTCGTGTCCTAAACTCTGAGGGGGAAAATAACAAATGACAATACTGTGACTGCACTAAGCTTTTCTATCAAACACTAACACAATCCTGTGGTTAAAGGGAAGAGTGAGAAAGAGAGGGTTGGAGAGATACAAGCATTAATGTAAGGAGGAAAAACAGAGGTAAAGTCAAGGGGAAGGAAATGCGCAAAATGTTGGTAACAGACAAAGAAAGAAGGAGAAGAACAGAATACTTACTGCCCTCAATCAGGCTGCCAGGAAGAGGTTTACCTTTGAATATGGCTGCTGCTCATCCAAAAGGCGAGAGGGTTATGAAAAAAGAAAAGAAGCCAAGAAAGAGAGGAGAGGAAAGGCACTGTTACAGTCCACCACAGGGGAATACAGGGATTTGGCAAATGGGGAAAAGAAGGAAAATAATGAGGATGCAATATTGATAAGGGTGTAAATCTCCACCATGCACCATTATAACCACAGCTGGTGGGTGGCTTTGGAATGAGTCACGATCTCTGAGACTTCAAATAATGCCTGAATCCCTACACCTCATCTTTATTTTACGAAGCCGAGTGCATAATGGGACTCAGTCAGTAGAGAGATATAAGCACACTGATGTGATCAATCTTATCAAGAGAGATAAGTGAAACAAAGAGAAGAACTCCAACCATTAGGGAGTAATGTCACACCTCTGTCTCTGGCTTTATCGCTCAGCAGCACCTCCACCTCCCTGTACTCCTTCAGCGCCTCCAACAGGATGTTGCCCTCCTTGTGAAAGAGGAAGAGGAGAGGCAAGGTGATGTCATCTGTGTTACGGCCGTCCCCAGCCATCTGAAACAGGGGAGCTGTGTCACTGCTGCTGCCATCGTTGTCGTCTGGACAGAGAGAAATGAGGCAACAGGAGGAAAGTGAGAGATATTACTCAATTTTATTGACTGACAACGATATGGATAATCAATTTATCATTGAAGTCCTTCTGGGTCTAACTTCTCAAATGAAAGATTTTCCTGTTTTTCAGTGTTTTGTACTATTTTAAATTCAATCTTTTGGTTTCAGCTTTTCAGACAAAACAGGAAATTTAAAGGGAAAAGGTGATTTTCACAACTGAGAACTGAGATTAAGTGATAATATATTGTCGATTCTATAACCTATTGTAAGGGAATACACTACATATATAAAGATTATTATCATAGTATAACTGTCAATCTTACTGAAGTTCTGCCTTATTACTCATGTGATGTGCAGAACCCTGTTGCACAGTGCGTCTTCAAGATAATCAATTTATCGTGCACTAATCTAGTCAGTGAGTAGTTATCTTCCATTTTGTGTCGTTAGCTGCTTGCCCTCACCGATGACTATGCCTCCGATGGCGCCAGCCTTCTGGATGTGTCGGGCCTTTTCTGCAAACATGCACTGACCCCTCTGGAGAAGAGCAATGTGGCCCTGGACGTACTCAGCGTTGGTGATCTCAGAACAGCCACTATAGGGTTCAGCCACAGTCACAAAGCCTCGTACCTGCACACAGGAGGGAAGAAGACGCAGAATGAATGAACATCTTTAATATTATGTGGTGTACAGAACAGCGGTCTAATCCCACATGTTCTCTTCTGGTGGTGAAACCGAGAACTCATCTCTCCCTCTGTTTGAATTAGGAAAGTATTCTGTAAAAGCAAGTGCCCTCTTAAAAATACAGGGGAAAAGTGAGTGTCTCTCTTTGGAAAAACAAACAGGAGAACAGTTAAGTGCCCATTTGTAACCTGGCAGTTTGGCGAAGCTGCAAAACCCACTCACCCCTGTGGAACTTTTGGACAGGTCTGTGCCAAACTGCGCTGGGCCGGCGGTCAGCACAACTCTGCCAAAGAATGGATGTGAGACGATTTGAATGGCCCTGGGAGGCAGCTGCTCTTTCTGCTGCTGGCTGGACAGCTCCATCATCTCCTGCATGAAACGTACGCCGTCCTCCGCTGCTACCGCACTCACCGCCTAGGAGAGGAGAGGAAGAGAGAGAGACACTTTTAAAAAGTCAGGAAGGAAAGAATACCATAATTTTGGGAGGTTGGGAGAAAGAATATGTCTGCCACTTTACACTGTCTCTTAATACAACAGCAACAGTATCGCAGCATATTTTCTTGCAGTTTTACATGTAAACAGATGCACAGTGTTGTATCTTTTTAATGACATCAAGAACTTTAATGCACTCTTCATAATGCAGTGAATAAATGATGATTGGTTCCTGCCTTGTGAAAAACAACTATACAATATTCGGCATATTTCAGTATTGTCTACAATATCATAATATTGTAAGTACACTGTCTCATGAGACACCCATTCCCACCCCTGAAGCTGAAAAGTAGAGTTAACACACTGTTAAGAAACTAAATTAGTCTGTGGAATGTTTTTAATGACAACCAGCCACTTACAAAAACATGTGAATGTTTATCCTTGTTGTTAAATTGCTGTACCTGCGTAGCATGTTGGACCAGCTGCACCCTGCCATCTTTCAAATGGATGAGACTGACTCCCATCCTCCTCAGCAGCTCCAGATGTTCAGGGTTGTTTGCCATGAAGTCCTGAGCCCTAAGGGGAGGACGACCCATACCGGGTTCCCTGAAAGGTGGGTAAGCAGGAAGAAGAGCATGAAGATGGATGAGATACAGTAGTTAGGGAAAACAGATAAAAATGGAGACATATAACCTGGTAAAAAAAATCTGTATTTATATATACCGGTAAGGAGCAGGACGAGGGCAGCTCTTGTCCACAGCGCTACGGATTGGTTCTCTCAGGTTACGAGGGAAGGCGGGGTCAGGAAACAGGAGGCGGGTGTTTGGGCAGGTCCAATCAAAGTTTGAGTCGTCCAGCTCCTCCTTTGACTGAGAACATGTATGACAGGTTTTATTATTTACTGAAATGCATAAATGCTTTCATCTCTTTGTCAGATTTTAATGATAATGGCATCATTACAATTACCGTTCTATTTGAGGAAACGGATGAGGAGTGAGGGGCTGCGGAGAGAGACAGAGGCAGCAGGTGTGCCTCAGTTGTGAAGACGTAGTCCTCCACATCAAAAGGTAGGTCCTCCGCTTCAGCAAACAACAGGAACAGGTATTTGAACATCTCAGCAAGGAAGAACGAGTCCATTCTGAGAAAAAGAGAAGAGGTATAAGACAAAGAAGACACTGCTAAACATCCATATATTCTCTATATCTATCAAATTATCAATATGGGCATCACAAAGTAGAGCCCGACTTATCAGCAGGCCAATATTTTTCATATTTGCTCACTGTAGATATACCTGTATCCATGTTGGAAGATAAACTGCATTTTTGTGTATTTTACCCAAAAGTTCCTTTTATGTTTAATGTCACTTTTATTGTATTGTTGTCATTTTCACCTCTGAAGTAAATTTAGTTTTTTAAGTTATTCTTGATAAAAAATTATAATTAAATGTAACTTTTTTTTATTGTCATCTTTTAAAATATAATTATGTTGTTAACTGTAGAATGTCCTGCTTCACTACTTAGCCCTTTAAATAACCAAATTAAAATGAACCCTGAACCCTAAATGTCCATATCTGCCTCAGAAATTCAGTATTAGTTGGGCTCAGTTACCAATTCAAAGGTTGTTCATATATGTTGTTTTGTATCCAGTGATCGTTAAATAATATTTAATATATCCCACTATTTAACTTTTCCTTCCTTTCACTAGCTGTATTTCATACCATGCTTTACATACCATTATCTCATGTTATGTACAGCTGATGGTACAGTATGTAATGCATGTCTAAAATGGTGTCTACAATTGCAGTTTAATAGTACATCTTCCTAGAAATGATTGGAAAATGTTCTCAGTCTTTCTCACCGGTCCTCATGGCTCCCAGTGCGCACGTCCTTCATTGCAGCAAAGCCGCAGGGAACACGAGCAAAGCGATTGAGGTTGTCCAGGATGGTGCGACCTGCCTCCAGGTAGTAAGGGTCTCCTGTGGCCTGGGAGAATGAGAGGACAGTAGTGTGATCACATCAGAGGACAGACTAGGCTCCAGTGAAATTTTCTCAGACACAAAGATGTAACTCTCAGTGTTTTATCACATTATGTTCCTTTGTTAGATTTTTATAAGACACCAGAAAGCCAAAGGCAGAATATTATTATATGATAATTAGGAACACTAATTAGTGGCCTGCATGCTGGAGGCAGCTCACAGTGGCTGAAATGGAGATAGTGTTTCTGAAACTTTGTAAGTAAGTCCAGATGCACCTTGAAATTTTAGTCAAACGTTAGAAACTTCAGATCAAACTGCAAGCTGACAACATTTAACATAAACTGATGAATGATAAGAGGCGTTAACCTTGCAACTGTGGCACTAAAAAGAGCACATCTGCATTACTGTATGTCGAGCTTCCCTGATAAATTACCTTGTAAAGGAAATAGGTGCTCTCTGCAAACTCAGGCCTCAGGGGGTGTTGGGCCCAGTGTACCCTGAAATCAGTAGTGAAGGCCTGGGGACAGAGGAAGAAGGACGAAGGGGTCAGAACACCATTCAGGGCGTTGTAATTAAAACGGACAGACCGAGCTAAAATGCAGCTGCCTTGTGTGAAATGCAGGCTGGTTCACTTCAAGCCAGTTTTAGTCAACAACATACGCCATGTGGGGTTATTTGACTCTATTTGAATGACATCAAGTCAGATATACAGAGAGACAGATTACCTCCGGGAGGAAGTTGTGTTTCTTGGTAACTTGGTACAACATCTCGTGAGTCTCGATAGCAGGACGGATATCTCCTTTCAATACCTGGGACATGCACAATATGTACAACATTACTGGAATGACACAAGACAAGAAGAGACAGTAAGAGGTTCACTTCACGTGATCCACTCTGACCTGCAGTCCAGGGAAGAAGGCCAGCAGAGAGTCCATCCAGGTGCGAGCAGGAAGTAGAGGTTTGTGGATGTGGACATCCAGCAGCAGAGGCGGCTGACTAATGTACTTCATTATAGATGCGTAATGCTGAATGGGACATACATGGTAAAGTAGTGTTTATTGAATACAATGTTTTTAAAAAAAAAAAAAAAAAAAAAAAAAAAAAAAAAAAGAAGCAATATTTTAATGCCAACTTGTGTGCTGAAGGACTACACAGAATCCTAAGATGCACAAATGGAAAACTAGAAGGCTGCTTTATGTTGAGATGTCCCTGTGACAAAATGCTATTATGAAGACAAAGAGGCATCAAATTACTCTGAAAAGTGTGTGTGTGTGTGTGTGTGTGTGTGTGTGCTCACAATATTGAACCGCTGCAGAAACAAGTCATCTCCCAAGAGGATGTAGGCCTTTAGTAGGTATTCATAGTACGAGTCAATTCCTGCTCCAACTCCACTGTCTGGAGACACACAATCATACATCAGTTTATAAGACAAGAGAAATCAGGTGACAAACAAATGCTCTGTTTTCAGCCTCTCAGTCCCTGTACAGCCAAATCACCTCTCACAGAGACTGAAAAATTATAGCTGTACTCACTTGCCCATGTCCTTTTCTCCTCATCAATACATAACTACTGCAGCCCCCTCCCCTATTTCTCCACTCCCATTTCTTTCATCCCTGTCTCGCCCCTTCATCTGCCCTCCTCCAACCTGGCACTCAGTCATGTCATTCTACTTCCCTCTTTCATCCACAGACCCTCTCAGGCCCCCTTCTCTCACCTCTACGGACCCACTCTCCAGAGTGGATGTTGATGGTGGTTCCCACCAGATTGCTGTTCCTCTGTCTCTTCTCCCACAGAAAGTCCAGGGCTCTCCGGGCATGGGCCTGTGTGAATCAGAGGAAGGGTGCATCATTGATTAAAAACGTAAAAATCGATCTGCAGCAGCTGTCCACTGTTAGAATGATTACAGTGACTGACTCCGTGCTTGTTCAGCAGTTTGGTGCTGCCAGGAAATGAACCAGTCCTAGGCTCTAATATGCCAACACATCAAAAAATATTTAACTTTTTAACAAATACCTGAAGTTTTCTTTATATCTGCTTGAGTAAAATGTACAAAAAAGACCAAATTCTTACATTTTTACACACTCACAAATGTCTACATCTCACTTATTTCACCTCAATACATTTGCCATTAAGAGGCCTTTATCACAAAATGCATTTTGACATGTCACAGTGGGAAAATCAAATATGCAAACAAAATGAATGACGTCTGAACTCCATTTGGCTGTTTCAAATAACTGCTGACCCAACTAACAAAGATCTTATAAGAGACAAAACAGTTGCAAGGCAACATATTATCACAGTGAATCCGGGAGAACATCAGGGTGTCAGATGATACAGCATAAGCACAAAGAAATAAACAAAGAAAACAAAAGATAATGCCTCCAGCCACAGCTGTCATGGCACAGAGGAATAACAAAGTGTGACCTGGATTAAAGATAAAGAAAGAGATGAACCACTTGTAGGACGTGTCTGTTCAGAGCTGATATATGTCTGCTCAAATGGCCGATGGAAATAGTTTAACAGCTCTTTTACAGTGGTGACAGGTAAGTATGTTTAAGTGTCAGCTCAGGAAAATATTCCAGGAGATTTGCAAGCACAAAAGCCTTTGTCTTTTTGTATTAGAAGTTCTACTTGTAAATGATTATCCAAGGTCAAAAACATGAACTTATTTTAGTCACAAAATGTTTAATTTATTACTGATTTATGTGGTAAACCAACATTATGATTGTTGATATTTCCAATGGGTTTCTCCTGTCAGTGTGGTCAAAGCATTTGCAGTATTCAAGACAGATATAAAGAGCAATTAAAGGTCCATTAAATCATAAATTAAAACATGTTAATGTAGGCATGAGTTGATTATCTGGTGAAAATGTAATACCTCAAAAACAGGATCCCCAGTGAAGCGACTTAAGGCAGCAAACTCCAGGATGATGGTTCCTGCACACGCAGTACAAGTGTCTGTTTCTGTGCCTGTTCTCGTCTCAGGACCCCTGACTCCATATTTCAAGTTCACCTGTCAAGCAGGAAAAAAGAAAACATTTTTTTAAAAATCTGTTTTTAGAGACGCATTTGGTCTGCAAGAGATTGTGCATGAAAATTAGTCAGCCGTGAAAATGTCTGTGTCTAAAAGCTGTGACAGCTGCGAGCAGAGCGGTGAAGCAGAAAATGGAAATATGTAGCCATGATCTGCAAGAATGCTGCGAGCAAAAGTAGCTGTCAATTTGTGATACAGCAACACGGGAGGTGTGAGCATAATAAACCTAACAATGTCTTTTATAATGCATATGTGATGGGACATGTTTAATGATGACTTTGATAAAACTGAATTTTGTTTAAGAGGTAATTATCTACTTCTTTCAACATACAGACTTGGACTGAGTCCAGTAAATGCATCACAAATGACTTTCGTCTTCACTGACTCTTCTTGCTAAACTGCTACAATTACAACTACACAGGTTTTATCATTTCAGGAAGATGAGCAGTTACTGTCTTCCAATCAGAACAATAATTCTCTATTCAGTGTTACCCTATAAACTGCACTACATGTATTGGCATAGATCATGAAGAGCCTTCTACTTATTTGGAAAGAAAAATCCTGAAAAACGGAATAATCTGGTACTACCACCATACAAGAGAAGGCTGATATGTATAGACCCATTAGACAGTGTACAGTGTATTTCACACAATGACTATGTCGGTTTGTTTCTGGCACAAGCTGAATTACAGTCTGTGTGTCTGCCTCACCCGGGGGTAAGGCAGGCCACTGCTGGTGTTGAAGGCCGGCAGCAGTCGGACACCCAAGTCTTTGGCCATATGCAGGAGCTCATCCTGGTACCACTGCATGTGCTGACCTCCGTCCTTCAGCATCACAGCCATGGAGTGGCCTCCTAACAGACCTCTGAGCACACACACAAACAAACAACAATGGAGAATAAAATATAACACAATCCACTGATTTCTTCTGTCTTTTGTCTACTTAGAACTTCAGCTGTTCTGTTTAGTGCTCATTAGATTAAAAAAAAAAGTTTTACTTTAAAATATGTGACTGTATATGAGTGATGTATTTCTTAACGGTCATTGTGTGTTGACAGTCCAGTCCAATCTTACCCAAGGACTCGAATGTTGGTTTCAAAGACAGAGACCACAATGTCATTGTCCAGCCTCACATCTGACAGGACTCTCCTCACTGCAGCCTCAAACTCTGTGGTCTTATTCAAAAGCTGGCAATGAGAAATAGAACATGATTATAAAAATGAGGCTCAATTATGCACCATTTCACAGTCTAAAAGTGGAATAAAATACATTGGGTACTGTTCACAAAAATAATCCCAGAAATGTTTAATTACAGCCCTTGTTAATTTTTAACTAGTAACACTGACATTTCTCTCTATAAAAGACTCACACAGACAAAATATCATTATTATTAAAAAATAGATAGACTTCGATCATTTCTCCATATAATGTGCATAGTACTTTCTTATATGCTTTACATGCAGTCTTAAAAGTACCTACAAAAAAACTACAGTATACACAAAGATGATGCTCACCACCAGAGTATCCAGAGTATCAATGAGGGTCAGAGAGAACCTAGCAGAGAAGGACAATAATACCAGTGAGAAAAGAGCTAGACCAGGTGTGGTAATGTGTACTGTATGTGACTTTGACTCACATCATTATTACTCATTTAATACATTAGATCTCAATGTCAATGTAGTCATGGCACTCACTTTCCAAGAGCGTCGTCTATGTCACCTCGACTGGGTTCAAGCCCACGTACTCTTCCTCTACATGTTAGAGGCATCAGCTCATCTGCTGGGTATGCATGGTCCTAAGAAACACAAACAAACTCACTTTTACTCACTCCAGTTCTGTTTTTTTTACGTGGCCAACTCAATCTGATTAGACCTCAGTTATCATGAAATATACATGATGTGAGTTATCCCAACATGAAAGAAGTTTCGAAGCCAGATGAAATATTTAGTGAGACAAAACAACAAAAAACAAGAAAAAAAAAACATGCACCAAAGCATCAGTAAGGTGTATTTATTGTTCCGTAATTGTGGATTACCAAAAATAATATTACTTATTTTAAAGCAGACAGTCCCCGCTCTACACTAATTGTGTAGGCTGGGATGCAAAAGATGCAAAAAAAAAAAAAAAAAGTCTTGGTCACCTAATAAGCTGAAAAGTTGTCCTGAATCAAGTTCAGATACAAAGGCAGCAGAACAAACATCAACTTTAAATTCCTGTTATTTTGAAGAACTTACCATGTAATTCTGATATGCATGGTCAAACATCTCAACCACTTGGTTCCTTTGGTGAAGAAATAGAGGACAGACACCAGTAGTCACAATGTGTAACATCTTTTCAGGAGCGAAAAAGTTTTTCTCAAATTATATACTACCAAGAGTGCTGTGTGATTTTCTCAACTCACCTCAACCTGTGCTTTTCCTCCCGTGTCATGGCCTGTCCAAGACTGCATGATGCTCCAAACAGCATCAGTAAAAACACTACAGGCGGCATTGTGGTAAGTGGGCAAGATCGCAGCAATATGCATACAACTACAGTCTTGCTTTCAGTCAGTCACTGAGCAAATATCTAGTCATTACCACTGCCCTAACCAAGCATTTATGTTATATCTCATCATCAATGGTTAAAAATGGTATCACGAATCAATCCTAGTTTGTTACTCAAACTTGGCCACTGACACTCCATCTGTCTCTCTCACCAAACAATTAAAAATGCGATATTTTGTGGGAATGTTATTTCAAGTAACTAGATAGATCTGGGTGTAACTGGTGGAGAAGCATCAGACATTAGCTGTAGTGCAAAGTTGCTCAAAGTGTTGTGAGCAGGTTGGTCTGTCACTCCTGTTTACTCTTCCAGGCAGTCACCCGGACCTGCTGTAAACAAGAAGTGTGACACGTTGACAAGAAAAGGACTAACGTTTCATGTAACTCTGCCCTAAAGCAAACCCATTAAGTCAAATCAATCCAGCGATCTGAAAATGAAAATGCAAATAATCTATTCTATAGATGTGGTCTTGAGGGACCCGTACTCAGGGAAACTTCAAGTCAAACTTCAGTTATCAAAACGTACTGACATCTTCAAGACACACGGTAACCAAAGCAAGCAACGCCTCAGTAACAGTCCCGTCTTATTTGTTATTACTGTATTTATAATCCCACTCCTCAGATCGTTTACTTACTCCCCTCAATCTACAATCAACTAAACCAAAAGTCAAGAAAACAGCCCTTGGAAGCTCCCGTTCATACCAGCTCCTATTCTCAGTGTGGTGTGTCTACGGTTAAGCTTTTGAGATAAAAAGTTAATTATTTCCTCCTCTTGACAGTTTTCCTCCGTCACCTAGTCAGACAAGCAGCCGGGCACTTGTCAGGGTTTGATCAGCCAGTTAGCCAGCTGCGCTAACTAGCCGAGGTGGTGTCTACGGAAAGACCGAGAACACGAGACAATTCGACAAAAAACACGTCCATTGTTGAGCAGCGGACATCATAGGGCTATCTTTTCAGTCCTTCGGAGTATAAAGTTGATAATTTCGCCGGAAGCTGCTATTTCGCCAAGCTTGCTAACCCGAATAACCGGATGCTGTTTGCGATGGAAACGTCAACAACATCCGCTTCCTGGAAACTGGAGCGTCATATGCTCTAAGGTTAGTTTCTCAGGCAGCATTTCATCTCAGCCTTTTAATTAAATCGCCTCTCTGTGCCTGGGATGTGCAGATGTAACAACCACGAGCGTCACCCTACTATCATGCATATATAACCTGACCCCATCAATAACCAATAGTTTAACTTTTGAACAGGGAACCATGGATGTATTATGGTTAGGCGACGAGGCGGAAGAGTTACCTGAAAGTACACGTTCAGGAAACAAAAACCACAAACACATCCGTCCCGCCCATTCTCACAGGTGCTGCCTTTCTTGCAGCTCGTGAAAGCTCGAAAAAATGGCTTTCAGCGCCTTTAGTGAACCAAAGTGCTGTCGTTTGTAAGAGATAAGGAAAATTGATCACAATTAATAATCATATCTTTAAGTGCAAATTGTTCTCCATATAATGAAAAACGCCATGACAATGGTAATTATTTACGTGAATTCCTGCAATCGTCTAATGCAGTGCTTTTTCCATTAGTAGCTTGTTTGAGATAGTTTATAAGGCCTCTGCAAACATAAAGGCAAATTTGAGCCATTTGGGTATTGCCTTTTATGTTAAATGTAGAATTCCATGAGATTTTCATTTTCCTTGTGTACTGTGTTGTTTGTGCGAGCTTGCCAGCCAATAAATTTAAAATATCCTGACAACATATGAATGCAGCATTACTGCTTTGTAAATGAAAGAAAACAGCATTAAAACGTCTAAATACATTGCAAAGCTATCGGAAACACTGTTTATACGTGTAAAGGTGTAAAGGTATTTCCTAATTTATAACTAGGGGAAGTGCATGTTTATTTTTATCGCTTTCCATCCACAACTACTTTTCCCATTAAGCTTTGCGGCGTCACTTGACGCTTACACGGTTTCACGTGACAGGAATATGAAAAAATCCCTGACTAGTGTGTTAGGAAACAGGTTGCCAATCACGAACTTCCACAGGAATAAAATTGATGTCCTCAACGAACAGAAGACAAAGCAGTCCTACATGTGCTCTGGCGCTGACGTTTGGATTCCTTTAATCGTTTTTTACGGTACATTTTAATTTCCTCTTCATTCCTTCCTATAACCCATATGTGTGTCTTAATTGATTACATGCCGTACATACTTTAGGTGCATGATACAATATTTATGTAAGTGTAAGAGACTTTTAAGAACATGATAGTGGCACTGTAAAAGTTATAACTGGGCTCAAAGGTTTTTCTTTCTTTCTTTCTTTCTTTCTTTCTTTCTTTCTTTCTTTCTTTCTTTCTTTCTTTCTTTTGTTCCATACATATCTGGTTTATCTGTATGTAAATCAGATTCTCATGTCAGCCATGGCTCCTCCTGATAAAAAGCTGAAAGGACTTGTTGCAGCTACATTTACTCCATTCACAGCAGAAGGGTAAGCAGCCTTCAGAAACCACATTCCTTTGCGTGTTTTTCCATAAATCCAGCACTGAATGGTGTGTTTGGTGTGTGAGTGTGCTCATTCAATTCCCCTGTAATAGTTAAAAGTGAGGAGTGAGTGTGGACATATCTGAAAACTGTGGTCATCATACACCCTGGTTGACCTGGAATACTATAGCATGTTTGGTATTCTTTTTGTCAAATGTGTGGGCCTTTATTTTTTACATTTTCCCAAAACAGTGAAATCAACCTGTCACAGATTGGACCTTATATTGACTACTTGGCAGAAAAGCAAGGTGTAAAGAACATATTTGGTAAGTTTACAAATGGATTCTTCCTTTGATATTTGTCATTGTCTGTGTTCCATCTGAATCACTGATATTGCATGTTTCACCTGGTTGGTTCGTAGCCATACCTTCTCTGTTAACCTTGTTAACCCTTGTTTCTGGTTTTAAAATTGAATAAATAAATAAAAGGCTATCAGTCAGTTAGTTACTTTTGTACTTTGGGATTTCACATACTCTACCAGTAATTCTACATTTGAAAATTAAATTGTCTGCCAAGTCATCTCACCAAAATAACTAAAAGAAAAAAAAAAAAAGAAAAGTAGGAAAAATCTGATATCAGGGTATTGCGATACCAGTATTGATGACAACCGTAATATTTAAAAAATGAAACACTGATATATTGAAATAGTGATATCTTGTTTCATGAATCCCTGAAATCGTTAAATGCAGTGCTGCTTCTGTTATTCATTTTACGCCAAAACCCATTTACGAGTTGTGGCTATTAAGAAACGAGACTGCCAGCACTAGTCTCATCATTTAACAGCCACACATTGTATTCTAAATAAGTGATCTGTGATTATATATAAAAAAATAAGAAATAAAAAAAAAACACAAATAGATAATTACAGTAAAAACAGGGCCTTTATAAATGTAATGATAACCATACAGGCATTTTTTCTGTTATTACGAAGTCATCAGTTACTGCATAAGTTGCATACAAAGGATATGTATTCATTCTGTTGGAATCGTTGAATGTTTTCACCACAAATTAAAGTAGTGAGACACACCCACACTTAGCTTGTAAAGTCTAATTGGCAGTGGTTAACATGTAAGTATGTTGTATACCCGTACAATACAAACAAACCCAGGACACACTTCTCTATAGGGCCACTGGTTGTTCCTAAAACCCCACAGGGTACCTTCACATTTAATCAATTAATACCAATATCAGTTCAGCTATCAATGAAAAATATTGGTTCACACTGCATCAATGTTGGCTTCATATAATTTTCCTAAAAAAAGGAAGAAAAAAAAACATTGGTATGGCATGTTGACATTAACACTTGTGATACGTACTTATAGTTATATGTTGGTCTTAAGTTAACGCAGCTTTATTGAACCTTTTCTGGACAAACAAGATTATATTGCTTTGTCTCAAGCTCCAGTCCATGATATAGAAACACAGAGAAAAGTTAGACAAAGTGAAGATGTAAAATATGCGCTTTTCTCTATATTGATTAGGGCTAATCATTGTTTCCTGTGTGTCAAACATGACTCTGATTACTGTTCATTTCACACTTTGCTCAAACTCATTGAATCAGTTTGTGCAATGCTTCTTCTTTTCTTAATGCTTCATTTCCTCACTGGTTCCTGTAAGATCTGTCTGTGTGAACTGATCCAACAGAGGACGTTTGTGCTAATCGTTTGTGCTTCATCATGTTTTATGTTCTTACTCACAACTGTCATTGTCTGCATCACTGCTCATTACCCTTGAAATTGCTTTGTCTCGATAAATATTGCACACTCAGCCGTCCTGGTGGTGGATCCCTGTATGAATTTGGACCCACCAGAGGTTTCCTCCATTTTTTTTCAAAAAGTGTGTTTTCCTCACCTTCCCTGAAAGTCTAGTGGTGTAGTTTAGGCCATCCTTTTACTCATATATGTCAAGCAATTAGTTGTTTTTTGCTTTCTTTCCCTTGTTCTTAGTGGATATTGTATAACATACTCTACTGTAAAGCGTAATTTGTATTTTGTGAGTCCTGATTCATTAGAGCTAGATTGAGGTCAGCTTGTGTTCCTTACTTTCCTTTAAGATCTGCTTTTGTGATGTCAAAAATTCTATGTAAATAAGGCAAGACTTTACTTGGTTACAGTGAATGGCACCACCGGAGAGAGCATGTCTCTCAGTGTTGAAGAGAGGATGATGCTGGCACAGAAATGGTGTGAGAAAGCCGAGGAAAAGTAAGTCATCACATGCTTTGAAGGTTTGCCGTTATGTCGAGTTTAGAGGAAAAAGGGGAAGTTGAAAGTTTGTGAAATTTCTTTTGTCTTCATGTGTGTGCATGTCTCTACAGAATGGATCAGGTGATTGTGCATGTCGGTTGCATGAGTCTGAAAGACTCCCAAAAGCTGGTGAGTCATTGCCATTTATATCATCAATAATGATGTCAAAATGAAATAAAACAAATGACTCACAAGAAAACCAGAGGGTGTGAAGCGAGATTACTAGAAGTAAAGGAGTTATTTTAATAATTTCCAGGAAATCCTGGTTCATATGATAGATTTTTAGAAGTCTATCCTAGGTTACCATGGAAACATATCCCTCCAGACTAGCCTGGTCCCAGTCAGGCTAGTTTTTAGGTTTAGCTTTAAAGCATTAAAAATTGATCCTCCAGATTGAAACAGTTATTTTCAATCAGCGCTCATATTCTTTCAGTCTGTAGTATCTGCATGGCAGTACTGCCATCATATATGCTTTTAGATGTACTGCAATTAAATTAAATGAATGAATGATTTTTTTAGAAAGATTTGCTAATATTAATTTTTGGCTGGATCGCAGCAGCGAGTCCAGACCTATAATTGCAAATGTCATTGACTGACTTACTGACTGAATGATAGAGTTGAGTGATCATATATCCACCACTGGTCAGCCGAATGCCATTTGGCTGAGTTGGAGTTTCCCCATTGGCCATCGTTGACACCAGGTAGAATGCAAATATGACACAGTGATGTCTGTTGTTTAAAGCGGTTCCACAACAGTTTTCAACAGAGGAGCATGTTCAAATGTATGAATGTGTGAACAAGTTCTACCGTAAGTCTGTTTATTAGGTTTTGCAATTTTTCCAACATGACACAAATAATTGTACACAAGGATTCCCTCCCTCCTGTCCCGATAACAGAGATAAGCTAGGCTTAAGGCTTTGGCATGCAAAATGGGTAATGGGATTGGTCAAAGTTCAAAAACAAAACAAACAAAAATGTAGCTGAAAGCAACAAGATCCCTGTATGCCACATGTCACACAGATGGCATAGTCAGATTAAACACAAATTTGTGTAAAAATTATGTGCATAGATTTCCAATACCATCAGGCAAAAGCTAAATTAGACAGAAGCTAAGTCTGTTGTGCTGCTGGTCGGACCTGAGCCCTGGTCATCACGAAATACTGGGTACCAACTAAAGGCAGTCGCTCATGTCATTGAGCTACAAGGTCATACATGAACATCAAGTTTTGGCGAGATAAGTAATACAACCCTGTACAATCCCCCAGGTCATGCTATTGCAACAACAACAGGGTTCCTACACCCTAAAGGAAAAAAAAATTAGAAAATTAAAAAACAAGAAACCCACAGGACAAGAAGGAAAAAAAACACATGGAATTTTTACACCAGAAAAAGAAAACAAAGTGCATGTATGCAAAGTGATCTATCTAACATTCAATGGCTTTATTTATCTCCATCCTCTGGAACAACTCTTGAGGTCCTGAAAAGGTGTCCATATCTTTTCCTCAGTGAACCTGTCAGGGCTTAATAATACATCCTTGACCCATCTATTATTGATAGGTGGGGACATGTTTCCATTTTAGAAGTATGAAATGTCTACCTAAGAGAGAGGTAAAAGAGATAATCTGGCTACAGAGGAGTGTTAGTTCTGGGGGGGACACCAAACATGGCTGCGAGAGGATCAGTTTGAATGGCATGCATACTGAAAGATTTAAAAATGTCTGTCCAGAATTCAAGCAGGCGAGGACGGGTCACCTGCTGACATGTGGAGCAGGTCCGCCCAACACAGTCTCCGTCAACTCCACCCCCAAATCCTGCTCCCGAACAATTTTACTGGAGAGAGACACAGGTTGAAGATTCTTGTAAATACTCGCCTGCAGCATGCGCTGTACATGATGTGTCCTCAGTGTGACACCACTGTGG
The DNA here is from genome assembly GCF_002260705.1 of Seriola dumerili. NCBI lineage: Eukaryota > Metazoa > Chordata > Actinopteri > Carangiformes > Carangidae > Seriola > Seriola dumerili. The sequence goes on along the minus strand of NW_019174577.1, from coordinate 1,419,165 downwards.
GGGCAGGTGAGGGGTGGTCTTGTAGTCAGTGATAGTCATCATGCCTTGACACATGCTCCTGTTGATGTTGTCTTTGAGTGTCTTTTTTCAAGTGTGACCTGAAACATTAGTGTCCCTGGATTTAAAGGCTTTGTTGCGTGCTTTCAAGAGATTTTGTACGTCTTTATTCATCCACGGTTTGTGAATTGGAAGCATCTTTATTTTCTTGACCACTGTGATGTTGTCCACAAAGCTGTTGATGTAGAAAAGGGCAGTGGCCGTGTATTCTTCCATGTCCACCTGTGTGCCGCGGGTAGCAAACGGGTTGTGCAAACAGGTCCCAATGGGTACGATCGAAGCAGTCCTGTAGTTGGAAGGTGGCTTCCTCTGGCCATATTTTGACAGTCTGTATTGCAGGTCAGATTTTATAGATGAGACATTTTTTCTGTTATATCTCTCAGGTTATTATGCAGTCATCAGTTTCTACATAATTCCAAGGAACGGAGCGATATTGCTTCATTCTATAAGAATCACTTTGTTTTCATTGGAAACATTTCACAAAGAGTTTGGATAAGTGGAAGTGGTTAACAGTTAAGTATGTTGTCATTGTTCTTCAAAACTATGTTCATCTTCCCTCCAGGCTACCCATGCAAAACTGATTAAGGCTGATGGGATAGCAGTCATTGCCCCCTCTTTCTTCAAGCCCACCACTGCAGGTATATGATTTCGGAAAAAACTGAAAAAATGTTCATGTTTTCAGATGAAAGGTCATGCGCATCGAAAAGGTGTGCTGCCAAACATCCACTTTCCACTCTTTCATTCATGCATCAGCACTGTACTTGTCAACTTAAAAATCCAAGAAAACTCCAAGGCACTCTCTTTTTCAACAACAGTAACACATTCAGCAACAGTGAGAGGAAAAGGATAAACGTGACAGAGATAAAAACAACTTTGGAGTTTTCTTGGATCTTTATGTCTCCATGTATCCCATGCAAAGAGCACCTCAAACAAACTCAATTTGCATCCAGGAAGCTGCTCTTTCCAAAACATTTTTTAACTTTTCAAACTTAGTTTGAATGTAAAACCAGTTTTCAGTTTTTATAATGGAAATTTTCCTTCTCACCCCTTTTCAGATGCAGTGAAAAAGTTCCTCTATGAAGTGGCTAAAGTTGTTCCAGAAGTGCCCTTCTATTATTATCATATTCCAGCTGTCACAGGTGTTAATGGTAAGTGCTATTGATGACTGATTTTGCATTTGGCAGTCTTGGTGGAAAGCTTCTTAAATGTCCTAACTGATGGCATTCTGAATGTGACATGGTCTTTTTTTTTCTCTCGCTCAGTGCCAGCAAGAGATGTGTTGGAAGGAATTGAGGCGCTCATTCCCTCCTACAGCGGAGTGAAGTTCTCCAGCACTGACCTCATGGACTTTGGCCAGTGTGTCAGCTACAGTCAGTCCGCTGACTGGTCAGTCCTCTATGGCGTGGACGAGGTCAGCCATCTCTTCTTCTCTATCTTTTTTGTGCAAGAGTTGTTTATCATGCAAGAGCCAGCCTAAAACTATTTATATTTTATTTTTCCACAGCAAGTGCTAGCGGCTCTGGCTTTGGGAGCCAACGGAGCAGTTGGCAGGTCAGTGTGTGAGCTTGTAAAATGATTTGTTTCCTCCCATGCTCTATGCTAATTTATTTACAAGGACATTGTTATTAATATCTCTGCCCACAGCACATATAACTATATGGGATGTCATATCAACAAGCTCATATCAGAATTTGAGGCAGGTAAATTAGACCAAGCCAGAAAAATCCAGGTACTGTCCATCACCCCATTGCTCTTCCCAACCATCTCTTTTGAGATTTTGCATCAAGTTTGGTTACTGACATCTTTGTCTAATTTCCATGAGCAGTTCAAGGTACAAGACCTTTTCACTTATGCCAAGAAATGCGGTGAGTGGTGGTTATGTTATAATTTGTTTTTTTGTTTTGTTTTTTAACCATATTTACCATACATAAAATAAATAAATGGTCTTGTACTGTACTGTAACGGTGTTTCTCTACATTTGAACTTGCTTTATGGTTATTGGTAGGCTTTGATCTGGGAGTGAACAAGCAGCTGATGAATGAGCTGTCAGGCTTGGATCTGGGCCCCCCTCGACTTCCTGTGATGTCATGCCCTGAAGTTCACGCTTTGTCAGAGAAATTTCACAGTCTTTTTCCTGCATGCTGATTTGTTCGTACTGGATTGTTTAACCCTTAAAATCCCTCAATGGCCTTACTATTTAGAGCTAAATCCACTTACTGTATCCTGTTGTGCTACTAAAGCAGCGATTTTCAATCAGACATTCACACTTTTCAACAAACCTGTCTGTTGAGTAGGATGGGAATAATCTGCATTTTCGTTTTTCCAACAAGACTGTAAATTTACATTGAAGAGGCCTTGTGCAAATAGCTCCAGGTGCACAGTCAGAAAACAGTTTAGGATGGTTTGCATTTCTGTAAAATCAATCCAAAATAATCTTTGGGTTATTCAGCAGTTTAACATTTTTTGCTTTTAAATGTCCTGGAACTTACTAGTGCACTCTACTGTTGCGATAAAGAAAAAAAATCATGTTTCATCTGGGTTCACAAGGGTATGTTTTCTTTTTTTGAAATACTATAATATATTTTATGGGCATTCTCTATTTACATATTTTTCAAGAGTTAATCTTTCCCTTTGATTGGGAAAATATTAATATGTTAACACTTATTATTGTCCATAATATGTGAACAATAACTAACTTCCATTGCCCAGGGAAATGTGGCACTTTTGCTACATTCAGGGAGCTGGGGTCTGTCACCACTCACCAGTGTTATTGTTATTATCGTGTACTGTGTAAGACCATGATTGAATTTGAGCACTCAACGCCTTATTTTGTAATTTGAGAGAATGAACGTTACTACAAAATAAACACTATTTCATGAATGAATTGTCTAACACTCCAAAACAGGCTCATTAAACATACAAGTGGTTACTAGAGAGCATAAACCATTTATAAATGAGATGCAGCCCTTGTTTATTTTTTAATGAAATGTTTACCCTCTGAATGGTATAAAAAGGGAAATATGTTGTGTTATGTAGAATCATTGCTTTGTATTAAAACAAATCACAATTTTCTTACTAATAAATGCAATGATTTATTCGTTGGTTTTACCTGATTTGTGTCTCATTCTTATGCTTTGTTCCTGGAGAAATTAAAATAACAAGGCCAGATTATCTCCCAAGACTTGCACAAACATGCAGTGGTGGTCTGTTGTGGATTTTTCTTTGTCTTTTGAAGAGAGGGGATGTACGTTCTGTTTGCAAAAGAGGCCTCTGAGAGGAAGTAATAACCTGTTTGTATTTGTGGAACGACAGGAGATTGTAGATTCTCTTCAGATTGTACCTGTTATTAAGAAATTTAACATCATCAATGGTTAGTTTGCTGAAACTAATAATTAAGTGTTGCACCCAAAATCACCCCTCATATTTATTCTAAATTAAAAACCCTCCCTTCAATTCTAGTCCTTTGACATGAATGCTGTTGTTCCAAATTCCAGCCGCCGCTCTGCTCCCCACAATGAAGCAATGCATTTACACATGACAGTAATGGCAATAGCTACGTGAAGGAACTGCCACTGTGCCACCCACTGACCACCATCTATGGATTCATATGGATTCAGCAGCTGTGTCACTGTGTCACTTACTCATCCTCATCCTCTGCTTGCTCAAGCCATGTTTCATAATGCCTTTCTAAATATTTCTATAATTCTATATATATTTACTTTAGTAGCACTGTGTGTGTGTGTCAGGTTATATCTATTACATTTAACTCAGAAAGCAGTGTTTATTCTTGCAGTTTATGTTGATTGTAAGGTCTAGGCTAGTGATATTGTAGGAGGTACCTGTAAATAAACTCTGCTGCATGGTAATGTGTGGAGCAATCTGAGCTCTCACTTCTTCTCATGAGATGAAAAAGTGCTGCATTGTCTACAATATACCACATTTATGATGCAGGTAATTTTATTGGGCAACTAATCAGTGGTATTTGTTATTAAGGTATGTTTGTACATTATATGTTTATATATATTTTTGCCTATGTTATGGACCAATCGGAAACAGGTTTGGTTTACAGTGCATTATGGGATGGTTAAGGTCAGCAGAGTAACACGTGGTGGTAGAACGGTTCAGGTTAATTAAGTATGCACGCAAAGTCAATGTTGATTCTCATGAGCTTATGTTTATTAAAAACACAACATAATCCATTTCCATTTAAGAGTTTATTGAAAAGTCATCATGGCAGAAGAAAGAATTGAACAGTGATTAATTCAAATAACTGCTGGGACACAATCATGTTGTTAAGAATTTGTGCACCACAGAGGCCTTTCCAAAGTGAACAGTGCCGCCCTCTGTTGCCTACAATTCATACCTACAGTAAAACTATTAGATCAACTCACTGAATTGTCTTGATCTTTGGTTGCTCCATGGTGTAAAGAACAATAAAAAATTTGTGACTTAAGTAGAATTACTCAATTGAAGCTTAGTGACCTAGAAACAAAATGCCTTGATATTCACAAGAAAACCATCAAGGCTTTACAAGAGAGAATTTCATGTTTTGTTGACATGGTAGAATTTGCTGCCAATAAAGTGTTAAGTATGTCATTATCTTGACACCAGTAAAAATGCTATTGCATTCACATAAAGGCTTCTTGGTGGTTCTTGTTTACAGGACGGAAAAAACCTTTAGACATTCTTGAGGAAAACATGACAGAATTTTATTTCCTTTGCTATCAGCTTGGCTTTTGGATTTTTCCACACTTTCTTGAAGTCACAGGGCAAATATGCTATTAAATAATAAAATAATATTTACATATATATATAGAACAAAAAGTGTTCTCACTAATTGGATGGCACACAGCTCTTCATTTGAACTGATCTTTCATGAACAAATTGTAAAAATGTAAAACCCTGCCAAATTTCTCATATTCTTATCCTATAAACATTTTCTAAATGATTTTAGGGTGAATGATATTTTCAAACTCTTTATACCTGACATTCATCCAGTTGACTTATAGTCAAATTATTGCTGATAATTATCCAATAGTTAGCCTTATTTAGTAAGCAGGAAATTCAAATTTGACCACACACGCACACGCGCACACACACGCACACACACGCACACACACACAAACGCGAACAAACTGTGATGCGGAACTTTATTCGTAGTCGCTTATTTCCGCATAACAAGACGGCGGAAGGATTTAGCTGTGACACACAAAGCTCTAGCGTTTCCGGCCAGCTCAGCGCGTCAGTCCTGTGGTGTTGTCAGTTTACAGCCTGTCAAACACTGGGACCAGTCACCTGTAACATTTACTGGGCGGTGGAGAAACACCAGTAGACGGCGGAGAGATGGTTCTGCTGACGATGATCGCTCGGCTGGCCGACGGTCTGCCTCTGGCCGCTTCAATGCAGGAGGACGAGCAGGTTCAAATTTCAGCTATTTTGTCTCTGTGGTCGCTAGCTGCCTGTTTTGCTTTCGTCAATTCAGGTTTCTGTTGTAAACGCGTCTATGTACAAATGCTACAGTGACACGTTAGCTAACAATAAACAGCTGGCCAGCTGTGACCCACAGGACGATTTTCCTCCAGATGTGGGTCCAGGAGTACTCAAGGACTCGACTAGTGGCTGCTGTGTGAAACTTAAATCGACTGCACAGTATGACTAGGTGATAAGTGGAGGCCTGCCTATCTGTACACAGAGCCATACTTGGCTACACCTAAAGCAACTGACTCATTCATCAGAGATCAGACTCACCATGTTTCAACCCTGACCCTATTCAGATAGTGTGTCAAATTATTTGAGCATTGCACAACTGCAGTGAAACCTAGTATTATGTTGCAGCTGAGGTCTTCAAAAATCTGATAAATCTGCAATCCACAAGCAGTCGTGTTTATGTATTGTGCCAAAAACAAAAAATCGTTTATCAGGTTTGATTGCTGAATAAAGTCTTTAACACCTGATCAAATACATCTTTCTTTCTTTTTTTTTTTGTTCAGTAGAGCATGTAAAATGCTTTATGTGTATCAGCCAATTTTAGCTCATCACAGAGACATCCTATTAATCTACATGTTGGCTGATAAATCACAAGGAATATTCCTTATACATAAAGGGCAAATATATTTGTTTGAGGTAATTGGGAAAGGGTGTTGCCATTACACAATTCGTCCACCAGAGAGCACTACTTAAATATCCTGCTCAGTGCATATCTTAGTCACAGTTTATTAACAGCGAGATTTAAGGGACTGTCAACAAAAATGTGTGATAAAGGCTTTCTGTAGATATATCCTTAATAGATTTTTTTAAACCTTCAAGTATCATTGTTGGTAAAAGTCTAATAAACATATGCTCACTGAACTTTTTTTAGTTTATTTTGTATTTTTAAGCTAAGCATGTTCAAATGGATGGCATGTGTAACTTGTTAAGTTGTTTTATTATGTTTGAGCATGACTTGACAGGAGTCTAACATTTTTTCCCTCACTCTCTTGTTTGCTTTCAAAAAGGGAAGTGAAAAGGTTTGTTGTTTCTCTGCTCTGTGCTTCAACATCATACGTGTTTCTGTGATGCTATAGTGTCGCTGTCATTTGGTCAAGGGGTCAACACATAAGAAATGAATACCATCCACCATGCAAATAATGCTGACTATAAAAACAATTTACCACAAAGAGACAGAGTGGCTATTTGTTACCTTCAGTCTCAGATGTAGCATCACACTGCTGAGTCTGTCTTTCACATCAAGAGTTTATTTTCAGCACGTGAATACAGGGCAAGAAATTCACACCATCAAGGAAAACAGTGTGATTTCTTTTGTCTGTCTAGTCAAAAACTTAAACAAGTAACCACACTGGCCCTGATTAAACACTATTTTTGTCTGTATGAGATGTGAGTGAGATGTGTAGTAACCATCGTTGTTGTTTTCTTCTGTTTAGTTGGGTCGGGATCTTCAGCAGTACCAGAGTCAAGCTAAGCAGCTCTTCAGGAAACTCAATGAGCAGAGTCCCACACGCTGCACTTTAGAGGCTGGTTCCATGGCATTTCAGTGAGTATGAAGTGGTGGGCAAAGAGGAATTGTGCACCAAAATAAATCTTGATAACCCACCACTTGTCTGCCAGGAATGGTTTTTAGATAGTTTTGGAGTAATTATGTCAGAGTGAAGCTCAAATGTGGCTTCTACCCAGTGCACACAACGACAACATGTTTTAATTTTAATTCTCTCGGCCCTCTCCGCAGCTATTTTATAGAGAAAGGAGTGTGCTACCTTGTGCTGTGTGAAGCCAGCTTTCCCAAGAAGCTGGCCTTTGCTTACCTAGAAGACCTGCAGGCAGAGTTTCATGAGCAACATGGAAAGAAGGTCCCCACAGTATCCCGGCCTTACTCCTTCATTGAATTTGGTAAGACCAAAATAGAGCTGAATTATATAACTGCTGTTCGCGCTAAAAACTTTTGGTACCTACTGATGTCAAATCAATACCTGTTCTGACATCAGCAGTCCTAGTCCCGAACGGGATAACCGTGCTCTCTTTATGAAATTTGAAATCTTAATACCTCACTGTGTGCATGTCATTGAGGTTCTTTTGAAGACTTAATGAAGGTAACTGGCAGCAGAAACAATGAATTTTATAATGGCATTAGGGGAAAACACTAGTGGATTGGTCATATCTGGCCTTTAACCTGGCCTGCCTACCAATTAAGCAATTTAGCATTGCACTCTTAGCCTCACAACAGACAATATTATATACAAAAAATATACTGTATTTGATACAGAGGTATCATCTGTTTTATACCACACATCCTTCCCGGGGCTTACATTACCCACAACACAGCTCAACTGCCTCTGTTTGCTTGCAAGCCACTATTTGTTTGTTGCTATCTGCAAAACTCTTCTGGCCCAGCTCTGAATTTTATTTGGTAACTTTTTTGGCAAATCACTACAGACTCATCTGAACAACTAATTGGGCAGTATGGTATTTTGTGAAAACACTCCACAGGCTACCTTTAACTGCTTTTACTTTTGATGTCTCTTCCTTATCAGATACCTACATCCAGAAAACCAAGAAGTCGTACATTGACAGTCGAGCGAGAAGGAATCTGGGCAGCATCAACACAGAGCTCCAGGACGTCCAGAGGATCATGGTGGCTAACATAGAGGAGGTGCTGCAGAGAGGAGAGGCTCTCTCTGGTGAGTTTTTGTTATCTCAGGCCTGTTCCGATGTCTTCAGGTCAAACCTATGCTTCGTGTTGTTCTCAGGCTGGATACTAAAGGCCTGTGATCTGTATGTTTCTTTATTTGAATTTGTCTTTATCTGTGTGTCTCCCTCCTCCTTTTGCACTCTTTCCCATTTTTCTTTGAACTCCAATTCCCTTTCCTCTGGTTTCTCCTCCCCTGCAGCGCTCGACTCAAAGGCCAGCAACTTGTCCAGCCTGTCAAAGAAGTACAGGAGTGACGCCAAGTATCTGAATACCCGCTCCACCTATGCCAAGCTGGCAGCTGGTGGTGTGTTTTTCATCATGCTCATTGTCTATGTACGCTTTTGGTGGCTCTGAGAGAGAAAGAAGAGAAGGAGAAGAAGAAGAGGAAGGAGGTATTGAAGTGGAAAATGAGCTGCACAGTCTGCAGACACTAAGAAAAGCTGTCACCTTCGACTAAAAACAGGATCCCTGCTCTTAATAAGACTTTACAGACATATGATCACCCATTTCGTTCTCGCCTGTCCATCAATGTGTGATCTGAATATAAATGATGTCATAATACATAGTTTTATTATTAACAGTTATGTTATATTGATTGCTTTGTTTTTGAAGGCAATTTGTGTGCAAGTGCGGAGGAAAAATGAAGAGAAAAAGAAATTTCCTGTTTTGTGAGTATCCAAAGTTGTACTGTACTTTACCAAGAGTGACTGATTAAATCTTGTATACTGCCTAATAATACAGAAAAGAGCAACAAAAAAAACAACAACTTTTTTTCATCCTGAGCATGTCATATGGGTATTGCTGTTCCTTAACATAATCATAGTTGTAATGACTTCACAAGCCTGGACATTTACACATATTTAAGTATACACATATGGAACACATGACATTAATCCTAGGGCAGTTGAATAGGCTCATCAACAACATACACACAGTAAGTTAAGTAGACTCTTTGTTTTTAAAAATGCTGTATGAAAGCCTTGTTAAAGTTATTTCACCGTGTCTGATTTAACAGATTTTTTTTTTTTGTTTGTTTTTTTGCCATTATGGGATGTCAGTGACCCTATAAGGGACTGTAGAAAAATTATTAGGAGGGAAAAGTGGTCATTAAAGGGTGAGGGCGATGTAGTTTGTTCTTCAAGTGAAGTGAGAAGAGTTGGACTTTTTTTCAAGAGGGCAGGGGGGATCATTTCTTATTATTTCAGCCTTCCCTTGCAAGATAATTAAAAAAAAAAAGTTTAAAATAGTTTCAAATGATGGGTTTAATGTGCACAGTGGTTCATAAAGACGCCCCTTCTCGTACACTGAGGACACGGGAACATATTAATAATGCTGGGGAGGTCCTTGCTTTATGTTTTTTTGAGTGAAATGTAAGATTCAACCCCCCTCCTCACTCCTATAATTTTCATACAGTCCCCACCCTGATCTGACCAGTGTGCATTCACTCTCCTTTTATGCTCTCTTGCACCGTGAACGTGTGGACCAGCACCTTTCTGTAAGCAGGCATTAAAAACAAAAAAAGATTTGATGTCTGGTCGGGTCCTTATATTTTGTATAAACTTTACACAGTCTAGACTCAATTTAAAAGTTGGCAACAGGCTGACAGTCACAGGTGTTAAAAGCAGCTGCCGTCTGCTCTCAGCTGGAAAGGACACCTCTTTTTCTGTTCTGTCTGCTATCTATGAATAAAATCATTTGTTAGAGGACTTTGAGTTGTTGAGTTGATGCTTATCAAGTGTTTCTCCACTGGGAATACTAATTGAGATACCTGTGTTATAAGTTGAGGTGAAATTCTCACTGTTAATTTAACAGTCTAGTCAGAACTGCAAAGTGCCACTAGTTAATATGATTATGATCTTGTTCTTAGACCATTGAAAAGCAAAAGTAGGTCATTTAAGTGGGGTTGTCTAAGACAGGAACAAGCTGTTGCAAAATACTTCCTGTGACTGAGTAATATATAATATGCAAAAGACTTCCAGGTAAAAAAAAAAAAAATGGGGAAAAATGAATTTAAAAAACTCAGTCAACTCCAAATTCTGAGTAGGAAACTCAGTGACTCAAAGAGCATCTCCTGTGTAGTGTTTTTGATAAAAGCTGTTGCTTTCAGACCTGCAAACAGTTTCAGTGGAAAGGGCCACATGCTATTGGTGTCACTACCAGAGCAGTTGTTTTAAAACACAAATTTTCCAGAAACTTTATCCAAATGCTATTTCATGGTGTTTGCCACCATTAAACACAGTCCAGTGATACCATTATCGACCAGCAGGTAGAGTGCTTTGCCTACTGTTGCATGATGCAGTTGAAGTGTGAAGCTCAAAAAAAAAAAAAAACTCCCTGACTTGCAACTTCTGCTGCTGACTGCGGCCTCCTGTTAGCTGAGCTCCAAATCATAAGTTAGTTTTAAAAGAAGGAGAAATAATAGGCTGCAGCTTCTGGGAGTCTGAGAAAAAAAAGAAAGAAAAACAGTGTTGCTGATGCAGGCTTCTCACACATTCAGTGAATGCAGCGACTACTAGCATTGTAAGCATAAAGAGTAGCAGTCTGATGCTTCAACAGGAAACGTCAGAGAAAAAATAAGAAGAAGCAGAGGGTAGCATGCCAAAAAGAAAACCACAGGGCACAGACTAACCTTTTCACCTCTCAAGGGAAGTGGGTATTGTGAGTTTGGCCTCAGTTGTGATAAAGTCGTCTTTCTTCGCAATCTTATCCACTGAAACAGATTTCATTACCTGAAAAAGGGTTTCTGTTAGTCCTTGTGTGTGACTTTGGGTCTGTGCAAGTATTTGTGAGGGACTTATCTGTCAGCTCTGCAGCAGCAAGAGCAGAAGTGTTGTAATGGACTTGTGTCAAAAATTATTTTTTAATCATATCCTGCAAGTCTGTCATATTCTGCACGGCCATTCTACTTATATTTAAACCCCGCATTGGCCTTATGTCAGTAAGCAACAAAAGTTCTTTTCAATTCAAAATTTTAGCATTGTTTCTAATTTAGCACATTTATTTTTGTTGTGAACAGGCACTGTCTCCATCACTTTAATATGCAAATTAAAGCAACTTTTTGATGCTGACACTATTCGCCCTTTTCCCTTCCTCTGCCACATATTCTGAAGTCATTATATTAGAGTTACTTCAAAAATCAGTGTTTGTATTTTTGTAAAGTAAGAAACATACATTCAGCTGAAAAAAATAAGGAAGCGAAAGTCAAGTGTCACATAGGTAAAGTGTAAAATCCATGTGTGATTATGTGTGTGTAAATGTCACAGTGGTTAAAGAGAGGACAACGTACCCCTCTCACTCCAGCACTTTCTCTCCTTCCTCTGCAGGTTACCATAGCAGCAGCGAGTGTGTGACAGTCATGTGAAAACGAAGCTGATTGGATTAAAATACTTTGTGTGATCAGGGGTCAGGAATACAGCGCATGTACTAAACACACATAGGCTGATTTAAACACACACACACACACGCTCGCTCACGAAGCGAGACTGGTAGAAAAGCTGCAGTGCCTTCTACACATGTATCTGTTTTCAAGAACAAAACCTTTGAAGTACTCTTGCCAACTCATATTACCCTATCTTGATTAAATTTCCTGTCAAAGACACAACCACAATACCGTCCACCCACACTCGACTCCTCCTGAGTCTTGCGCAATCTTAAAGAAACAGGACATTAAAACAACGTGACCTTGACCTTGATCTTCAGCCACTTAGTCTCATAGTCACTGGAACAGTCGTGCATGCAAATTCAGCCTCAGCGAGAGAGTTTCAGTCGTATTTCTGGCAGACCAACTTCAGCACTTGAGGGGAAACAAACATGCAGACAGCACGCCCTGTTGCAAATTCATTCATCCTTCCCCTATGTGCCTTGGGTGCACTGAACTTCACAGATATGATCTTATTAATGGGAGGCCACACTAGAGATGTTAGAATGATGAGGCATGTCCTGCTACACACCAACAACTCCATCTATTCCCCCGACGCTAAGTAGCCCTGAATCTCTTGACAGGATGTGTCATAGAAAAAAAAAATACCAAGACAATCTGAAACAACACCCAAGAAATTACTGGGTCAAAATAATTCATCCAGTTTGGTTCCGTTTGCAGTTAAATTTAACCAAGCACATGTTTTACCTTAAAACTGCCACAAATTTATTGTTGGTTACACAAAATCAGCCTACTTTAGCCCACTTAGCTAAATGCTAATGCCTATGTGCTAACAGGGTGACAGTGAAAATCCTAACATGCTGATGTTTAGCAAGTATAATGTTTACATGTTTGTCATCTTAGTTAAGCATGCTCACATTTCCTAATTTGCACTAAACACAAAGTACAGCTGAGGCTGATTGGAACGTCGGCAGTTTTGCAGGTTCCTGTTTTGTTGTAAACTACAGTATTGGGTAGATGAAAAACCTATTTGACCTGATGAAAGTTCAGGACATAACCAAAGTTAGTAGAAGTCATTCTGAGGGAAACATGAATGTCTGTACCAGATCCGGTGGCAATCCACCCATTAGCTGACGGACCGACCAACAGACCAACATTGCCATCTCATTAGCATGACTAAAAACAACACTGGGTCAAAAGAACCAATTGATGGTGGGTAAAGTAAGGCCATTATTACCTTGTTGCTATACCAGACAATACTAAAGAAACACCATATGAACAATTTCTCCCCTTGCAGTTTTGAAAGAACAAAGCTTTAATAGAAAATAGTTTTCCCTGACCTCTAATTCCCACATCTCAACATTTTTCAGTCATTCAAACAGAAATATTCTACAATGAAGTAATGAAGTAAAAAACAAACTGGCAATTATTATCTTGTTTCCCCTGTAAGGCACACTTTACACATGTAGTGTGGCGGGAAGATGCAGCGAAATGTGGACCACAAGGGAAGGTGTGTCCATCAGTAAAGTCATCTGTAATGGCTTTGATAAAAAATACACACTCCATCCCATATCACACCAGCTTCCCACCTCATCCCAGCTGCTTCCCGTCTCTTTCCCTTCATCATCTTCCCTCAAACTCCCATCTAATCCAATCAGAGTAAAGGGAAGCTGTGGAGACAGCAGCTGTATGGCAGAGTAGAGGGCCATAAAACGCAGAAGGCCGAAAGAGGAAGTCTAGGGACCTGGTGAGTTATTGCCCCCCAAACGTACACACCGGGCCCTGGGAACAGGGAACTTCTCACAGGGGGGGTCAAGTATGGACTGTTTTCCACAGGCCTGGACCTGCTCTGCACTCTGTGTATTCTTTATCACCTCATCACAGACCAATGATGACCCTTCACACGTTGCTGTCATAATACTGCATGAGTCTATTTAAAAAAGAGCAGACCTTTAACTCAGTAATAAAACCAACGCAATAAATTATCTTTTTTCCCAGCACTACATATTTACCCAGATCTCATGCTGAGTGCTCCAATTGCCCTTTAGGTGTGTAAGAATATGCCATAAACAAAAACAGGATACAGTGGGAAGAGAGAAATGTCAGAGTAAGCAACAGAGGAGGAACAAAAGAAATTCACATACATAAATGTATGTCACAATGGAAGAGATGCTTTGTTCACAGCCATGAGTCAATGTCTGGTTTTCCCAGCATTTCTCATTAATTTCTACATTTCTTCAAATAGAGATCACTGTTGGCTTATTAATAGTGTCATACCTGACACCCATCCAAACACACAACGCTGAGCTTAGGCTGTGAGAAAGTGAGGGCTGAAGTGTGAATTCCAGCCATGCCTGTCTTTTAGCAGCTTGTGAATTTATGATACAAGTAACCCTGGAAGATATGCCGAGCACACTCACTTTACACTCTCTTTAACTTTCAGCATGTGAGTAAAACACGCAAACATGCAGGAAAAACAGGGTCTGCACACTTGTTTTGAATTGAGCATGAAGAAAATGACTGAGAAAGACTCCACCAGGCAGAGATGTTGTACAAATTCATGACCAGACGATGTCAGACACCCATAATTCACTTTCATAAATAATATGTTTGCATTACATGATATTTATAAATTGTTTTATTCTATTCTGTCACTTTATTTTATGTCCTTGCATGGTCATATACTGTTTTGAATCTGTCTGTGTTTTGTGTATTGTCTATATTTGGGTAAGCGTGTTATGTATGAATTATAAAATGGCAAAATAAAACCAAACCAACCATAACTTCAACCCATATTATGCTTTATTCCTGGTTTTGTATCGTTACTCCTCTCTATCCTGTCACCAGTGCTCTCATCCCGTCTGTGGTAAATAGGATGGACTGTGGCAGATTAGTCTGACCTACTGAACCCTTGGGCCTCAGGGGCCAGGACATGATGGAAGAGGGTCTAAATGTGTGTTTCAGTGTTTTTGTATGTTTATGTCTTGGCACTGGTGCGTGCATAAGTGTGCGCATACATCTGTGCTTAAATGTGTGTGTTAATGTATGGGAGAATGATTCAGATGACCTTGGGCGGGAGCTGGCAGGGCTGAAATTGCCCTCGCTGAGACCTTTCTCATATCCAAATATCATCAGCGACATAACGTGCAGATTTGTTATGTTGGATTACATGTAGAGGTCACAGGTCCTCTACTATTACCTCCTTTACCAAATCAGCCCTAACATTTAAACATACCTCCACCCTTCAAGGCACTTAACAACAACCACAAGAGTTTCATCTTTCAGTTTGGTTATCAAGTATTCATTGCACCACTGAACAGTGAAATCAAAGGCACAGTTCAGGATTCAGATTACAAGAATCATATGGTCATTTTGGGTAGAACTGACCCACTGCCACAGTGTAGAGACTATAATTTAGTCAATGATTTTTCCACATTAGATTCTATTCATTGCAATATTTGTGACTTCCTCATTGAATTGAGTCACCAAAACAAACACAAACCTGTAGTGATAAGTCTAATCGGTCTTTTCCGGAAACACACTGGTTTTTAACATCAAGTCTAGAGTAGTGTTAGATCCATGCAGTGGCTGCATGTTCACATGCTAATGTGTTTCAAAATTTACACCTTTATTTTGTTTTTATCTCTCTATTTGCCTCCTGCTGCAGACAGTAAAATGATATTCATCCCAGTAGCACAGTTTTAGAGGACTAAAGAATGTTTGCTCTTCACAAATGAGAATTTTGCTTGCATGAGTGCATCCCCTTTGTGTGTGTGTGCATGACTATATGTTTGTGTGAAATCTTATCAAAGTATCTAAAATCTGTTTCCTGGTCATTGGTCGTATTACTTAAGTGTTATACAAACTATACTCTTGACTTGTGTTTCTAACTTAGTAACATAGTCTATTGTGATGTGAT
Source organism: Seriola dumerili (assembly GCF_002260705.1). Classification (NCBI taxonomy): domain Eukaryota; kingdom Metazoa; phylum Chordata; class Actinopteri; order Carangiformes; family Carangidae; genus Seriola; species Seriola dumerili. The sequence goes on along the minus strand of NW_019174577.1, from coordinate 1,403,628 downwards.
TATAGCTGAATCCTGTTTTAGACTCACCAGCAGGGACTCTGCCAGTGTACAAGTGGCAGTGTGTGTGACTTACATGCCAGTTAGGTTACATACTCTGGTTTGTCCTTAAGTTGTTTGTGACTAAGGGAGTTTGGAAGCATGTTGGTGTTATGTATGTGTGTGTGTGTGTGTGTGTGTGTGTGTGTGTGTGGGTAGGAAAGTATAAACCTTGCAGAACCCAGATGACACTGCTTGGGCTGTTATTTTCCCACAGTGCAATATAAATAGCCTCCTAGTGTGGGGTGACGGTGGGCAGGCTGAGGCGCTCAAGGGAGGATCCCATCTACACACAACAGCACATTCCTGTCCACCTGGCCCTGCCAGAGCCCCAGGTCACCTTACAGGATGTGTTCACATGCACACGCCCCTCCTCCACCTCCTCACACCTTTCCTTCATCACCTGTTTCCCCACCTCTCTGCCAACTCCCCTCCTCTCCTTATCAGGGACCCCTCGACTGAAGTCTCTACCCACATCACGCTTGGTCACACCAGGCCCTCGCGCTTGCTGACTCTCCACCTTTGACCACTGTGGAACGCCATGACGCACGCATTCACTCACACAAACACACACACACACACACACTATCTTAGTTTCTCACACAAACATACTCACGAAATCCTTGTTTTCTCCAAGGAAGCTGATCACTGCAGAACACTACATTAATGTGACATATGCTGTATGTCCAAAGCCACAGGATATCAACAACTACTGAGTTTTGCTGGAGATGGTGTTACAAGTTTTTCCTCGATTTGCATGCTATCTGCAACGTGATGCTGTTGGCTAAGTGACGGGGAGTTACAAAGTAATATATCAGCTTGAATTAATCAGATTATTACAATCTCAGATGATAATTTAAACGTAATCGTAATGGAATGTATGGCCACAGTTAAATCAATTATGAGCGATTACACACGGTGATTGCACTATGAAATTACACTTTTTATCTATGGCTATTCTGCAGGGCTTTTATCTTTATATTTTACAATAAAACTGAGGCCAGTAAAACACTTGCACAGGGTTTACTTTCTTTGTTAAGTATCCCATGTCTGACCGAGTAAATGATTATACCGATTTAGTGCTGATCTGTGTGCTTTCTTAAATTATGTGCGCATTATCTACCCCGATGTTGACATTTGGCTCATATAACTTCAAGTTCACACAGGAAAATGATTTACTGTGATTAAATGCTTGGAAACCCTTGTATCAGCTCTGCATCTCTGTAAATTAAACACTATGTGGCTTCTCATCTTGATGACCCCGGTCTTGCGGCCAAACCAACCCTCGTTGATGCTTGTGTCGATCTGATATGTTCTTAAGTCTTAAATACTACATGCTATTATAGTCACGCCAACAGAGCAGAACACCACCTTCCACCCCAGTTCTACTGATTAAATTCAAACCTTTACTCAAAATATCCACAGGTCTTTTAGCCTATTACAGAAAGAGGGTGCACATAACACAAATGAAAGCTGTCTGCAGACAGCTTCTTTTACAGCAGTCAAAACGGGTCAGTGAGGAGGAGGTGATAATCAACCCTAAATATACCCCCCTTAGCTTCCTGTCCCCCAGATCTGCTTACACTGTAAAGATGACATTAGACAGACGATGCTTCAACACGCAACATGTGCAAGAGTCTTGACGGGGACACAGACGGCATCAAAACTTCACACCCAATGCTCCTACATGAATGCTCATCTCAGCACAGCCAGCACAAAGTTCCTGCTAGTCAACACTTATGCTAACTAAACCTGAGATCAGTGAAGTGTACATATCTGCATTAAAGGTTAACAGTGTTGTTTGCAAAATGCTATGGTGCAAAAAGTGTAATTGTAGGTATGAAGTGTGTCTGAAGCACATAGAAGCATCCAGAACCAATGAACGACACTCGCTGCAGTTATGTAAAGCTGTTTATGCAAGCAAATCTGCTGCTAGAGCCAGGCAATGAAAAGTAAATCAGTCCCTGCCACAACTAATTATAGAACGGAATCATATATACACACACTTCATACTGACTCTCCAGCCGGCCATCTTAGAACGTAAAGGCCAGGTGACGTTCTACTTGAGTGACAGGCACTGATTTGGTTTCCCATGGCCATCATGCTGGGGGATGATGGCGTGTTTATGGTTAAGGGGAGTGAAAAAGAACACACACACACACACACACACACACACACACACGCTCATACCTTCTCTAGCGTAGTCAGTCATTACTATCTACCCCCTGAACACCATGTTCTGCAGTATAAATCTACAGGCCGACAGCTGGAGTCACCTTGACTGATGATCTCTGAATCAGCGTGAAGATGGGCCACGGTGATGAAAGCGGCTCTCCCGCCAGCATGGCAGAGACCGATGGCTGTAATCCAGGCCAAATTTTATTACTAGTCTGTGGTATACCTGAAATATTAAAGACTCACACACATGCGGTGGATGCAAAACTGTCATGACACACCCATTGTTTTGCATTTGTTTCTGACAGTTTTGAGTGTTAATTTTAGTTTGAAAATGAAATGAGTAGCGTACTAACAAACCTGTGATTATCTAATCTACGTTTGTTAACTGATAAACTGGGTGGTTTCATATCATCTCAACCAAGGGATTTGAAGTTGGGGTTGTTGATGCATTTAATACAACTGTGGTTCAAAGGGATATGAAGCACCAGTGATGTTTAGCTTTCCCAACAACTTTTCAAATGCTTTTTTTTTCCTCTTTGAAATTGTGTCAGACTTGTGTGGTAGAGGTCTTTCATCAGAGCAGTGGCAAGGAGGAACTAATCAGTGTTTTCTGCTCACGAGGCAGATCCACACCCTTTCTCGAGCATCTTTCCAAAACTATAGAAGCCCACATCTGGAGTGACATCATTAGGAAAACAGTGCTGCAGACAAAGTGATCCTCTGATGTGAGTTACTGTCGGCATACATGGCCAATGGCTTTAACATGAAATAATTGATTAATCAAAGTGTTGTAGGAGAAATTCTGAATTGAATTAAATTGAATTAACAACCTTACAATCTTGTGACAAAAAAAAAAATTACAACATAAGAATGCAGGGTTTACTTAGGAAGAGACGCATCTGTGACAGTGGATTCATATGTTTTGGTGATAGATAATAAAAGCAAACACAAGACAGGGTTTATCAACAAAAACAGCATCTGACCAAATGCCTGAAGAGCGTTTGTTGTCGTGCCAGCACCTGACACCCAACCACGCATGGAGAGCAAGAGCTTGACATTGGCCCCAGCAACAAAAGAATTGTCAGTACGGACCCCTGAGGAGATCAATTTGCTCCCCCCTTGTTCAGGCCTTTCAGCAGGGTTGAATAGAGGACAGAGGGCCGGTCGCGGCAGCAGGAGGCTCGGCAATGTTTCTCTAACGGGGTGTAAAGACAAACAAATCACTGGGACGAGATGTGGTCTTGTTATTGTGATGAGCCTGTGATTTACACCTGGATCATTCAGGCTGATAAGGGATAATTAGTCTGGGATTACTGTGGTTAATAATGGCTCATAAAGCTAGTGTGAGAGTGTTTGTCTGTGTATGAGGAAAGGGGTTCTTATGAGCGTTAGACATTGTTACAAAGGTTGAGCTTGCTTGTGATTTATATCTGTGTTGTGTATTTTGAAATACTTTTCTTCTGATAACCCACAAAAAACGCGTTTCATTATGTGGGCTACTGACAACGCCAATGCGTTAACCCTAACGCCTATGATGACTGGGGCCTCAACTATATCGATGAATCAGAAAAAAAAATGCTCTTCATCATGATGTCCTTAAATGACTTCTTTTTTCCGACTATAGCTTATTTAATTTGCAATGGTATTAAAAAGAACAAAAAAAAAACCCAAAAAACATTTTATGAGCTGGAATCTGAGAATATTTGGCACTTTTGCTTGAAAGATGACAAAAGAATTTCTAATCAATTATCAAAAATGTTGGGAATTCATTTTCTGTGGATTGACTAATTGATTAATTGCCCAATCTATAGTAATCCTTTAGCTGGTTATGGTTATGTTTTGATTTTTTTTTTTTATGACATTCAAAAAATTTGACTCCAAATGAGCCCCCATCAAAACAACAACTAACTCACTCAACTTGTGGACTCAGACTTTTACAGAAATTGAACCTCAGAAACCTGAACCTGATAAGTGTTGACAAACCTGAAACGTGCAGATAAATAGACTGCATCAGCACTGATTAATCAGGTGGAATGGAAACTCACCTTCATTTACTCACCTGTCTAAGCTCTATCTTTCCTTTTATTTCACGAGACACTGTAAAAGAGGGTGTTGTATGGGTCTTCAACAACAACAACAAAAAATCACCGTGTTAAAAGTTTAAGCATAGCTTGTTTTGGAGATCAGTAAAAGTTGTTGTTTTCCTCTACCTCTCCAACGTTTTTCAAAGTAAAAATGTTCATGTCCAAACTACCTGTAAAATACAGCTGCAACGTTGTAGACCTGAAACCTGGCACACGACCTGGCATTAATGGTTATGCTAATGTAAAAAGGAGACAAAGAGTGGGTGTCAAAAGACATGCCGGGGAAAAACGTGCATTTCACTGGGTGGAGAAAAGAAAAGAAAAAAACATTGAACGGGTTAACTTTGAGTCATACCAGGCTCAGAGAAGTAGAAAAATGAGAAAAAAAATTCCTCCGCCGTGGCGACACAGAAAGAAAACTTGTGGTGTCTTTTTATGTTGTGTCCCGGCTAAAATTAACGAATATATCGAGTAATAAGACTTTTCTAAAGTAACGACAAACACCATCATTTTGATATCAGCTTTTATCAAAAGTTTTTAACATCTTTTAAGCCCGACGATAGGTCCCCGCTGACTTCAGCGGAAGGATATGTGTTTGGTTCTTCACTCCCATTGACTTCAGTGACTGGTGAGCGTTCAGAGGTGGAAGACTTTTTAGCTCCGTGTGCCACTGAGTAGAAGTTAAATTTATGTGAATTTTATACAGTTTTAACGTAACGGCACGTAGCAGTAACGCATGTCAAAGAATTACTGAGATGCTATAGTTTGGCACTACAAGTAGTTTTTTCCTCTTAATTGCGTGTTAGCCGTTTCCAACGAAAATTTTTGAGAACTAACCGTCCCGGGAGACAGCTCGACTTTGGGCTGGCGACCTTATGTGGATTTTACAGAAAATATGGAGCAGATACCCGGTTTCTCCTCGGGCAAGTCACTAGTCGTTGTCTTCTGCTTCATCCACCTCTCTTTGGGTAAGTTTTTTTACTATGATAAAGTTGCATGGTTTTCTTTCCTCTAATACTTCAAAACTTGTCTTGGTCACGTTTTGCTGCCTCTGCATCTGCGGCACACGGGGCAGACATAGCATCTCTACACTCCCTGCTGTTGCACTTGTGTCTGACTAGCTAGGTGTGTTGTCTTGAAAAAGTCAGCTACTTTTTAAAAAAGCAAAAACTGTTCCTGGACGTAACATTTAGTTTAAAACCAATTGAAAGGCAGCATTGTAACCGTATTTTGTGGTGATTGCTTGGTTCCTTCTGCGTTTGTATAGGTATGGCCTTTTGTCCAAAACATACAACAGCTAACGTAACGTTATTCTGACATTACTATAACATTATTTTAGGGGTTCAGTGTATCCCTGTAAAACATTTTTAGTAATGGTATTCCGCAGTATTTTTTCTGTCAGTGTTATCTTTACTACCCAATTATAAAATCCAAAATACTCTCGAACCATATTCACATAATTTAAAGACTATAATTGATTGCTCACCCCCATAATGCCATTGAAACTGAAGTAACGTTGTCCTAAAGTCAGAGGATCAAGGTCTGATTAATGTGGATACTAAGGCCTACTAGTCTGAGCTCAGTCGCACCGCTGCCCAGATGTTGAAAAGCAAGAGAAAGAATTCAAAATGGACACTTGAACTTATTTAGCCTGTCATGCTGAATTAGAGGAGTAGACAGTGATGAAGGACTGAATAAAATGTGGGTAATGGGGCAAATCTATACAAGTATCATGATAGTTAAATAGGGTCTGGGACTAACTGTCTTATTTTTTCCTCTTTATAAAACGATACACATGTGTTATTTAACGCTACCACTCTTTTTGAACACCTGCCTCTCCTATATTTGGGTCAATTGTCTAAACAAGTGCATTCTCTTTAAATATTCTAAAATGTAAAATAAGAAGGAATGAGTGGGTGTTAGAATTGAGAAATGGTGGAAATGACCTAGATGTATCTGGAGATTATCTTAATCACTGAAATGAGGCACTTATACTGTACATTTGTCATATAATTGCTAGCAGTGTCCATGTGTATGTAACATGGCAAAGAAAGGGATGACTGGTTTCTGTCTTTCTTTATTAAGCACAGATTAGTGTCCACTAATCAGGGTTCAATAGCAGGTCCTAAATACATGTTTAGGCCATGGGTCAGCAGTTAAAAAGGATGTGTATGTGTTGTGTATAAAAACAGGAAAAAGATATCTTTGGACATTATTACATTACACTACCAAACCTTAAAACGAATAAGAGAGTTGTTTGAGGAAGGTCTCTAGGACAACAGGTGGTGTGATTGTCAAATTGTAACCCAAATGTGCAGCATGTTGCTAGGCCAGGATCATTTCCAAAACAGCAAAATGTCATGAACAACATTGATTTCACTTAGACTATACACTTTTGTTTGTGTTTTCTAATATAGGTTATACTTGAGATTGAATGAAAAATATACTGAAATATAGAAAAGCATATGTTAAGAAACATGGGTAGATTGAACAGGGCAAAGGCACAAAAAAGCATTAAATGCCTCAGTTTGAGATAGGATAAACCAAAATATGTAATTTCCTTGAGATGAGAAATGTTTTATTTGAACTTACTTTGAACTGAGTTTGGTTGGGTTTACCACCAGTTGGATTCTCAGCTCATCTTGGTTGTAATATTTAATACCTGAAACTATATGTAGACCTTTCTGGCATGGTTAATATTATGACTTTTGGCGAAGATGTCTATTTCAAGGGTCAGGCCTTTATTTATTTGTAAATATAATTGTACTGAAAATCCTATGTGTTTTTTACCTTAATTTGACTTTTTCATGAAGTGATGTTTTACAGCATATATAATCATTATTGATGATATTGTTATGCTTTTTTAGCTATATTTTTCTCAGTGGCTGCTGTGAGAAATGTGCTGGAAGAAATAGCGAGTAGCATTTTTAGCCTTTATATAAGTCAATATGACCAGTAAATGGATTTAATCTCATGATTTTTTCAACATGGTTTTTTTTAGCCTTTTAGTTCAAAGTTGACACATGCAGCCCTGCTATTCTTTCTCATGTTTTTTTTCATGAACTATAGGTGAACAGAGAAGTTACACAAAAGAAGAAAAGACAAAGTAAAAGTGCTGCAGGCAGTGCAAGGAGAAGCACTGGAATGTTGTTGGTGTTTGACATTCCTCCCTCCCTCTCTGTTCAACCTCTCTCTCTCTCTCTCTCTCTCTCTCTCTCTCTCTCTCTCTCTCTCTCTCTCTCTCTCTCTCACCGTGATTTTCTTTTTCTCCCTCTTTCCATCCTCACCTATCCCTTTTTCTAATGCCGATGAGTGAATGTCCAAATAGTTGGGACACAGCACTTTAGTCTGTAGCACTGAGGAACTGTGATCACAGCCTGTGATGCGTGCAAAGCGCAAGTGGCTTTCCATATGGCAGGACAGCATGGTAGAAGGTTTTGCTTACCTTGATGACAAGAGGGAGGTTTGAGGTTTACACATATTGCAGTAAGTGCCTTATGTAGCTATATCACTGTGGATGTTTGCACCATGTGAAAATGCTTCATCAACAAAACTGTGTGAAAATGTCTATGTCTTGCTGTGTAGACCATTTTCGATCATATGGTAAGGAGTTGGCAGTCCTTTGCTAACTGCTGTGACAAATACAGCTGCACTTCCCATAGCTTCTTCACAGTAAAAGCCTGCCAGATGTTTGCTGTTTGAAGGTTTTTAATGTGAAGCAGCAGGTTTGAATTAGCACTATCTTAACTTCACAATTACAGCTGTAGTATGGCAAATGAGTTTGGGTTATAAAATGGCTGCAGTCTGCTGAACATGAAAATCTCAAAGATGATGCTCTCTATCTCATCACCTGTATGACTGCACATGTTAAGCCAATCAGTTTAGTGCATCACAGCTCAGTTGGTGTAATGGTGAACAGTTTGACCTTACTGCAAGCAGGATGTTAGCAAAGCATGTTATTCCTGTGAAAAAGGCCACACTTGTCTGGTCCGTAGATGATAATGTCAGTGTTACAAAGCTCTGACTGCAAAGGGTAGTTGGTGACATATTCATTCATTAACTACTAATAACAACATACTTGAAGTACATTGGCATTTGTCAAAAAGTTCCTCTGGTTTGATTTGCTAACTAAGCAAAAAATGTTGCTAGTGATTTGCATGTAGTGCTAATGTATGTGACTTCTTCCAAAATAAGTACATACATAATTTAATCATAATTTTAATGCATATAATGGACAGTGAAGCCCATTTGTGTTGATGCAGGCACATTGTTACCACTTTTCTACAGTCCAGTGTTGTAGCTGAATGTCAATTTTATTCTTGAGGAAACGTAGGTTTCATCTTTGTGGCACACGACTTAGTCTTACCCCCATGGTGTGGGCATGTGGATGGTTGCATATATTTGCTCAGTGCAAACAGCAGACAGCTGACATGCGTGTGTGTATCTATTTGCGTGTGTGTATGTATTGCATTGTGGATACAAACTGACAAAGGCCAGCAATTGTGCCACCCATGGTTTACTTGCATCTGACCCAAGCTAGAGCCTGGTGTGAAATGTGATTTATCTGTGCCATGCTTCGCCCTGTGCTCTGAAGACAAAGCTATTTATTGAGTTGCCCACCACACTGCATTATTTACTGACCACCAGCTCTACCCACTGCCTTGTGGCTGTGTTATTAATATTGTTTAAGACATATTCTCTGTGACATCCTCCAGGCTTTCCCCTTGGTTTATTTCTTATCTCTTCTTGTCTGCTCGCTGCAGTCTCAGTAAGATAAATTTGTTCATCATGTTTCACATTGCATTCAGTTCAGCCTTCTCTACCCTATTGATTGATAGTGTAGTGTAGCCAGGCCTCCAAGTGTTTCTGTCCCATGCTTGTTGGTTGTAGTGGGAGAGTAGCAAATAATGTGTGGAACTGTATGAATCATTGGGACTGTTCCCCAGATGTATGTGTCTTTATTTCCATCGATTTTTAAACCTATAGACCTACAGTGATTAAGGTCTTGAAATTGAAATGCATAGCAGACACGGTCAAGGTCATAGTTATGGTACTGTTACCATTTTGCTTCAGTCTGCTAATACAACACCCATACCTGCTTGACCAGTTTGCTCTCTGTGAGTTTAATCCTCACACATTAGATAATTACCAGTCAAAATGTGAATGAAGCTAGGTGGATGTCCTGCATGAATCACATGCACTGTTACTATAGAAGGCGGTGATTGTGGATGTGAAGGTCGAGGGGATTACAGAGCGTTGTGTCTGCACTGTTGAACAGGTTAGCAAATTAACAGGGAATTACTGCGGCCTGCATTCCTTGGCCAGCACAGCCCCGTAATCCTGGAGACAGGCAGGCAGGGCGCATGGAGTAATGAACCAAGCAGGGCACATTAGGTAGGAGAAGGAGGGAAACTACACAGAAGAGTTTAGAAAAAAAATGCTTTGTAATAAATTACTGCAGTATTAATTTAGTTCTATAATATTTCTTTTTGTGTAATAACCAGTTCTCACCAGTATCTTTTTTATCAATCTCATTTCAATGGATATGAATGTGTTAAATAGAAGTTTTTAAATGTGGACAATGGACAATGATTTTAGATTTTTTAGATGACATTTTAAATTTGAATTGAAAACTTTTCCTAGCATTGCAGATGATAACCTAGTAGTGCTGGATTACCTGTGCTGAATGATTTTAGGTGGGACACAGGATTACCTAGTTAAAACCTACCTAGTTTAACAAGTCCAGTGCATAGAAAGAAACGGGCTGTGGCTAGTCCATTTGCTTCTACTAATTGTCACCCAGTCACAAACCTGTTGTCCTTAAAACTCTTCTCTGATTAACAATGACAGGGTTGTTTGTTTTGGAACAGCACTGTCACCTCACAGCAAGAAAGTTCTTTGTTCGAGCTTGCCAACTGGCTAGGACCCTTCTGCGTGGAGTGCATGTTTTCCCTGTGCCTGCATAAGGTTTCCTCCAGTGCTCCAGTTTCCTCCCACAGTCCAAAAACTTGCAGGTCAGGTTAATTGGCGACTCTAAATTGCCCATAGTGTGAACATGAATAGTTGTCTGTTTCTATGTCTCAGCACTGTGATAGACTGGCGACTTGTCCAGGATCTACCCCACCGATGTGAGCTGGGACTGGTTTATGACCTCAAGGAAAAGTGGTATAGCTAATGGATGGATTGACTTTGCATATTTTGCCTGAGAGACTGGAAAAAAAAACATCAGGGGAGGATATAGGGAGAAACCTTTATGTTTGGATAAACCAGACTAGCAGAAATAATTTGTGATGGTTAACCACCCATGTATCTCAGTATGAGAAAAGAATTCTCATACTGAGATATGAGTTCTTGTTGTTGGTCATTGTTGAATGCTAACAAATAAAACTGTATCAAAATGTGTCATAGCAAAGATATGAAATGTTTTAGAACATACACTGAAAAAAAACATTTGACTCAACTGGATGAAAGGGAGTTTGACTTTCTACCATGTGCTTCTGAATACATAATATCAAAACATATATTACGGTAATGCAGTGACTATTATTAATGTTGTAACTGCAACCCATGTTATTTGGTAAATTCAATTCCAAACACTGGAATATATTTAATCATAAAATACTCTAGTCTACAGTTCAACAATCTCAAAAAGTCACAAAAGTCCTGATTTGTTTCAACACAAAACAAAAAAGTTAAAAAGGAGAAAAGTCTGGATATGAATGAGCCAGGGAAAGTCCCTACATTCTGCACTCTATGTTTCTGTCTGTCTCTTTCTTTCTCCCTTCAACAGCCACACACACACACACTCAGACACTCAGACACTCAGACATGCACATACACATACACCACACATACACGCCAGCAAGCCAGCAGTGTGTCCTGCTTTACCAAAACAGCTCAGCCCTGCCCCATATGCTCAGCTTTAGATGAGACTCTCCCAACTTTTCTAAGTAATTACAACAGCGAGGCGACTGTCTCAGTTGGGAGGTCAGCAGAGTAATTACTGGGGCTGTCGCAATCAAGATTTTTGTCCTCCATCTTAGTCTCATTTTCATCAATTCAAACTACTGGCTCCTTTATTTCTCTTGTACTAGTCTGTGGTTCACTCATGCATTTCTCATGAATATGTTCAGGAATAGGTTACTGTGTTTTAACCTCAGGCAGGGGTGTTTTTGAAAGCAGGTGTACCAGGAGTGCAATGGGTTACATTAAACAAAGGATCGGAAGTGGATCAAGTTTATACTGATACTGTTGCATTTAAAAATGATTATATCTGTCCTGATCAGGATCCAAGAGATCAGCTTGATACATCCCCAGTAATCACACGCTTTTGTTGCTGCTGTTGGCACTGACCTGTTTCTTACTGTAAGTCACCACCCTTAAACTGAAGCTGACCAGGGAGACTAAAACCTTAAAGCTCGAGCTTAGCTCGTCTGCTTGGTTCCTCTGCTGTTTGTGTGGGCTAGCTTCCCTCAGGGTAATAGTGTTTAGTTTGAGCCGCGTCTCCCTCCTTCCATGCTGAGCAAAGGGTATTTTATTGCAAGTTACCATGACAACTCTTGGCTGGCTGGATATAGAGGCTTGTACAGCAATTCCAGGAAATGGGGTTACTTCCTTACTCAACGCGAACAACTTCCTGCCCTCCGCTGTATGGATGTGTGCCAGGGCTCAGGGACACCCATTCGTGTGCAGTCTTTGTCTATAGTTTCAGAATTACTTCCCCATCTGAGTCCACAGCTATTAGCTCAAAGGCCTTCTATCGCCCCCCCCCTCCTCTTTCTACCTCTTTGACAGTCTTTGTTTTTCTCATGACATGGCTGGATCCCTCTAGGGACCCTCTGTGGTGTCAGTGACAAAGCAGTGGCGAGTGCTGAGGGAGGATCCAGCGTAATGCCAGCTGAGCACAAACAACCAGACTGCCCCTTTCATTTTTGTTCCGTCTAGACAATCAAAGGCTGTGATCTGCTTCTCTTTCCTTAGAGCTTATTTACACCTAAAGATGTGTGTATTCAGTTTTTTTTTTTTTTCAGTTTTCCCAGGAAAAAGAGCAGATTTGTTGAAACTCATTTTTACATAGAATTTACCTCACCACACATCCAAAAGTAGTTTCGGTTGCTGTCGTTCTCACCTCTTTCAGTAGAGACAGCTCAATATATTTTTCTCATAAAAGAAAGTGAAAAGTTAAATGGAGAGAAAAACAGATGAACTGCTGATTATGCACAACAGTTTTTTGAAGTAGTAATCAAAACAAGACTACGGGTCTACAGCCATGCTAGCAGCTCTGTGAGTCTGTGCTTAGGCACAGCAGTGCATTAAGCTCTGATAATAGGTCTACTTGAAAGGAAAGTTTTCACAATTCACCCTCTTCAGAACTTGAATGTCTGTACCAAATGTAATGGCATTCTAAAGCTGTATTGATTAGTTGATTAACAGATTAGTTGTTTGAAGAAAGATAAACAGGAACTATTTTAATAATTAATTATTTTTGGAGCAAAAATGCCAAATATTTCATGGTTCCAGCAGGTCATGTGTTGGGATTTCCTGCTATTCTTAGTCTTACATGATAGTAAATTGAATATGATTGGATTTTGTATTTTGTCAAACAAAACAGGTTATTTGATTATATCACTTTCATCGTTGGACTTTTTAAATTGTCATTCTGGATCTGTGGAGACCAAATGAATAATTGATTAATTGAGGAAATAATCAACACATTAACTGATGATGAAGACAGTTGTTAGTTACAGCCTTATGGCAATCCATCGAATAGTTGACAAGACATTTAAATATAAACCTAGTCAGGGGATAACCAAAATCATTTGAATTTATTCTTATCTTGATTTCATATAATAGTTGTCATTTGGTCTGGACCAAAGTGGTGGACAGACAAACTGACACTGCCATCCCTAGAGCCATGCAACTTGTATGCCTAAAACATGCCCCACCTGGATTTTTACTGGTTGTGACATCTAATTTTTATCTGTTTTCTAATATTCAAAAGAAACACAGATGCGACCTGTGGTGACTTTCAGATTTCCACACTTTAAGATGCAGTGGTGCCACTGATGATGATGATGATGCAAGCCATCTGTGTAACAAACAATGACGGGCTGTCTCAACACTCTAATACACGGGAAACTAGAACGTGTCTGACAATGTTGAACCCTGGGGCTGGATTAGGTTATGTCAGGTGAACATTAGCTCATTGTTTACTGATACAGGGCAAATTTTATATTGTTCAAAGCTTGTGCTTATATATTAACTTTTTTTTTTATATAGAGTGCAAAGACAAATGTTTTACATTTTCAAGAGTTACAATCATAATATTTTCTATCTGCCTCCCACTTGCAGGCATTGGCATTTTCTCTTATATTTTAAGTAACAAGTCTCTTTTGATCTAACGTATGGTGCTGTCATCAACCAATGTGTTGATACAGAGTTGGCTGACATGCAACAAGGGCCCCCACCTGGAATCTAACAGGGGACCTTGTGGTTAGGTACACCCCAGACACTTGCTATTTTTATCCTCATGTTGGGGCTTTGTGTTGGAGTGGAGTGTATGACATAATGCTCTTTCTACAGTAGAATAACTCAAAGCAGGTACCATGACAACAAGGTCTTCTTGAAAAATCTGTTTCCATTAGCCTTTATCACATCTGCTGTTTTTTGATTTGCCACCATCTTTTTTTTTTTTTTTTTGCTTTTTCTCTTTTTCTTTTTAGCAGCGCACTGAATAGTTTTCATTTGCCTCTCAGTAAATCTACATTACTGAAACTCACAGCAGATCAGGTTCTTCTTTTTTTGTTAGCATTTAAGTATCCATGTTAGGGCTGCCCCCTAGTTGGCCAAACAGTAGTCAATGAGAAGAGTCTTAATCGAAAAGATTGCAGAAAAACTCCACAGGAACTGGCAACACTCAATCAGTCATAGACAGACATTGTTTACACCATGAAATTTCCTGCTTTCATAAAAAAAATCTTTGTCGGGTCAGCCCTAATGTATTTTTTTAAAAATTTTATCTTTCTTTGGTTCTTTGTCTCAGCAGCATTTTGTTGTTTCAACACTGTTTGAAAAGTGCTCTACAAATAAGATTATGAATATTACAATGTTGAGGTAACTGAGGGAAGTTTGAGAAGACAGTTCTGACATTTGTGTAGATCCAATGTTTTCATACTCTGCATTATGGCATTTATACAGATACAAATTCCATCACTTGAGACTGCACACTCCTCTTCCCAGCCCCACTCAACTGCAGACACTATAAATCTCCTGTTCTCAACACACGCACACACACACACACACACACACACACACACACACACACACACACACACACACACACACACACACACACACACACAAAAAGACTAAGGATTTTTGATCAGGAAGTGTCTAAATAATAGTAATCATCTGGTCAGGTAACTTCTCTGTGTTTCCTCTCAGTTCACACCATCTGGCTGTAGTTTCACTGTTGACTTTGTCGATCGGGTCTTATCAAGGCTCTCATTCCTGGGAAATTCTCCTGTCTATGGGTCATTGATAGTGAAGTGTGAGAACAGCTAGGTAGAGAGGATTCAATGCTGGTCATATGAGCTTGAGTTACGAAACATCAGTCTGCCATTTTAATGTGTATTGAAATAGGGTTGTTCATAATTAACCGCTTAACCGTTAAGAGACAATAAGAATTTGAATTTATTGTATTTTAATCTTTTAGGTTTAATTCCAGTCCGACTGCCCCTCTGCTCTTTTTTAATCACACGTTGTTGCTGTAAGTGAAGCGTTTGGTCTTAGTGGGTAGTGACCTGTAGCATCTCCCTGAGGGAAGGAGCTGGAAGAGATGATGAGCAGGATGTGAGGGGTTCCTAGATGATCTTCTTTGCTTGCTTTACAGTCCTGTGAGTATAGATTCAAGCAAGTGGGTTGCCTCTGATTTTGGATGGGTTGTTTGTGCATCAAGTGACAGCTTGGTCCACCACAATTCGGTACAGGGTTTCATCATTATTGGGGATGAGGCCGACAATCGTTGTGTCATCTACATATTCTATTATTCACAGAATTCACAGACTTGTCTATGGATAATGTAAAGTGAGGAGAGCCAGGGGGAAACAGCACAACTATAAGTAGCTCCTGTACTGAAAGTAAGAGGGTGAGGTTAGGTTATTAACTTTCACCCTCTGTGGTCTGTTCCACAGGAAACTACGAATCCAGTGGCATTGGCAGAGTCAATGTTCATGTTCAAGAGTATTATTTAAGAGTTTGAGTGAGTTTATGGGATTTAAGGCAGAACTAAAGTCTATGAACAGAATGTGGCAACCTGAGAGGCAAATTTATATGGGTGCATCAGTGGAGAGGTGCAGGATTTCAGGTATTACAGAATGAGGCTCTCAAATGCTTCCGTGGCCACAGATGTGAGGGCAACTGGTCTGAAGTCATTCAGGCAGGTGATCTTTGTAGACTTACAGGTAAAGAAATGACGGTAGAGAGTTTAAAGCGCTGTTCAGTCTCTTGAACGTAGTTCTCACCTCATCCTCCTGGATGTAGAGAGGGTGGTATTGGAGTGGGAGTAGGGGGGATGGCTGGTGCCTAAACCCATTTAGATTTAGCATGGTGTGTGTGTGTGTGTGTGTGTGTGTGTGTGTGTGTGTGTGTGTGTGTGTGTGTGTGTGTGTGTGTGTGTGTGTGTGTGTGTGTGTGTGTTATTTTATGTGTGTTCTATTTTGTGTGTGTGAGTTAAAGTGGCGTAATAGGAAGCGGGCTGTCCCAGATCTGGTAAGATCATTGCGTCTGGCATTACAACAGCATGTATGGGAAGCTCGTCAAACCAGGGTACGTCAGCATCTTATTCCACTCTCTTCTCTTGGTCCTCTCAGTGCCCCACCCACAGCAGCTTTACTCTTTTTTGACTGATTTTGCTATTGTCTGCTATCTAGCCATAGTCTATGGTGCTGCCCTGATTTATAGTTCAGAAATCAATTTGATGCCCTTTTTATGATTTACCATATTAAACATTATTTTGCATTAAATGTGGTCTTAAATTAAACTAAAAGTGAAAGTTCCACTATATCACAGGTCTGTGTGCATATGTGTGAATTTTTTGCATTGTGCTATTATATTTACCTGATTTACGTGTGCTGACTTGTAGCAAGTGTGCATGCTGTATGTCTGCTAAGTACAGAAATAGTCCCAAAATACCACAGTATATTGTGTGATGTCTTGTAATGCAGCAGTAGTCTGATATCAACTCTCACTTTATTACAGCGGAGTGTCTGTGCAAGTATGCACATAGAGACATGTGTGTGTGTGTGTGCGTGCTTGTTGGGATTAGGAATTTCACAGTGGTTTATGTATGATATCCCCATGTCTAATGGACTATGTCTGTCAGTCTGGCTCTAAGGCATTAGTCTGCCCTCACTCTCTGATCAGACCAGTTCAGAAACTAGACCTTGTATGTTTAGCACTTGAAAATGAACTATGTGTGTTAAACTTTGAACACCACAAAATTGTGTTAAAGAAGGTTTATAATGGTTAATGTGTCTACTTAAGACTACTAAGATAGAGTGACACTGTGATTAATCTAGGTGCAGGAAGTAACACCACTGCTGAGCACACTTCCTGTATTGCAATGACTGTTTTGTAAAGACATTGTTGGCGTTTCTTCGAAATCAGCTGACCTACCCTCAGTTCTGTAAAAAGAGCGCTGATCTGCAAAGTGGGGATACATCACACAACCACTTAAACATATGACACTATAAATGAAACAAAATGTAAATGTGGCAGCATTTGTATAAACGGTGCCAATGATTTACTGGAGTTTTGCTTAATTAATCACTTACACTTAACAGTGGCTCCCTTCATTTGGCTACCATATCACATTGATAAATAAAGACTGAGAACACCACACTTCTGTTCAGCATGTTGGGCTGGTATGGTGTGCGTGAAGACCACTTGAGCCATGTGTCTCTGGTGGTTTGAAAGCCGTACAAAGGCTGATGTGTCTGGCTATGAGTATCTCACTGGCAGGGAGATAGTTGGGCTTTGTTGTCTTCGTCAAGGCTCATTTCTGTCTGCCTGCCCATTCGGCCGCCCTGTGACCACTGGCTGATTCCAGGGTGGCTTTGCATAGTTGGCTAGATAGGTGGTGGGCCCTCTGCATTATATCTCTGTAGTGATGAGGGGAAGGAGGAGATACCTTTAGACAATATAGAGGGTTCCCCTCAGAGGGGTGAGAAGTGCACGTGGGGGGTATCTTACCACCTCTGCTAACCAATTTTCTGGGGGAAACTCTGAATGACTTTTGAGCAGTGCCAGCTTTGAAATTTAGCAACAAGGCTAAAGCTACTCAGCTAATTTAAATAGGTCATTTATTTGACATGCATAAAAATAGTTTTTTATTTTTAGGCACATGAATCCAGAGGACATCACCATTATGGTGTCTGTGTATGTCTGTGTCTAGACACAGCAAGTCTAGACCAAGACATGATGGAAACTGCATACCATTATACTTGGTTCTCCAAGTGGATAACCAACTGACTGCTCACAATATACAAATATGTGCATTTTAATTAGGAAACTGACATTCCTGAAACTACTAGAACCCCTAATTGTTTTAAGGTGTGAAGACTGTCTTCAGTATGTGAAGACAAACATTTTTGAATCTGTAAATGAATGGCTTAATTAGCTTAGTTAGTAATACCAATGACATATGTAATAAAATAGCCCCACTTAAAATATTGACATCTAGCAGATGAAGTGCCTCTTTCATTGTCCACTCTCTAACTCATCTCTTGTCTTTTGCAGCTCTGCAATGTATGGATGATAAGGCACCTTGTGTGAACAACGCCACATGTCTGACCTTTGCCAATGGCACTGAATACTGCAGGTAAGATTGACTGGCCAAGACTAACATGCTTTTGAGTTAAACTCATGCTGTCATCCCAACACTACAACAAAAATGTGAACACAGTAATAGAAACAGCTCATAAGGGGATTGTTGGATGTGAAAGCCAGTACAGAAATAGGGTTTTTAGATCAACCACAGCTTGTCCATGGGACCATAAGGTTTTGCTCAGGCATGAAAGGGGGAATAAAAGACTGCTCTGTCTGACAAAGTAAACCAGTACTGGGAACAATACCAATACACACATTTCCACCTCCAAGATCTTATTCATGAGATTTTGGGGGTTTTGTTACAAACTCTCTTGTTGCTTTAGAACTGATAGCTCTAGTCTTTGCCAACATATTTTATTGTCAATTGATTTGTTGTTGCTGGGGGATGTCAAGAAAATGACAAGACATTTTTATTAACCCGCTCATTGTAACCGATGAGAAAAAATTATAATTAACTTGACTGACTGAATCAAAATGACAAGTAGGGTATTAATTGTTACCACACATGTTAGTGATACCTTTTGTTCCTTGGCACATGCCACGTTGTTATGGAAACATATAAGTTGTAAATAACCTGTAAGTAAGCCTCCTCTACTACCAGTGGTGCAATCAGACCATTAGGGAAAAGTTCTGTATTGTAAAGGAGAGCAGGGGCCTCTGTGATGTATGCCTTCCACTTTCTGACAGCTTAGCGTAGTTTGTAATTAAGACTGAGCTATCTTTATAAATGTGTTGCCACTCCCAAGCCAAATTCCCAACGAAAATACACACATAGCTGGTTCATGAACCTGATCATATTTCATCAAATGTGATGTGAATCGCACTGCATGTCTGTTCCCAGAGTTTTTGGAATTACAAAATTCTGCTGCTTCTGTAAAAAGGGAAGGAGGAAACAACACTCCGTAATTAGTGTTTGACTTTCCCTCTGTCTATTTGAAGTTCAAATAGTGCAGGTGCAAAGAGGTTCATTGTGTGTAGTATCTGTATGTGTGAGTGCGTGTGTACATTTGAGAGTCCTGTAGACTCTTGGTAATCTTTTATTGAGAGTCAACTATTGTATTAAATTAAACAGAGGATCTTAATGTCAACTCTTAAACATACAGACAACCAGTTAAGTGAGGCTTGTATGGGTGTGATGTGATGTGATGTGGTCTTGCTGCATCTAGTTAGTTAGAAGCTGCATTTTTAACTAATGTGATGCAGGTGATGATTGTGTGGTTTAGGCCAGTAATAAAGATATAATAAAACATAGGCTAGGGTGAATATATTAACGTTATCTAAAGATGAGCAGTCTGTTTTCAATTTTGGAGATATTTGTCAGGTTGAGGAAATAGAGTTGGATTATCTTGGTTAGATGAGTCCAAACAACAGGACCGGATCAAAAATCACACCCAAATTCAGAGCTGTGTTTTTAATATGGGCTGACAGGCATACAGTACCAGTATAACAGTGCTTTATGACAATACTTACTGGCATGTGTCTCCGAAACAACACTCAACTCATTTGCAGCACTTTAAGGCTTGACCACATCCTATTAGGTTTTATTTTTACTATGTTGTTTTTATTACTTTTACTATCATTTAGTCGCGATTATAAATAATATTACATGTAATAATTTTAGTGTATTACTACTAGTGAACTAGTAATTCTTAATTTTTAAGGGGTTTCTGACTATTAGATCTTTCTTCTATTTAGTCTCACTCATTCTCAGCCAGGCTGTCTCCATTGCTGACAATTAAGTCAGTATTTGTTTCTCTGAATTAATGATATTGACGATAAAAGAAAAACAGTAGCGAGCCCTCTTGCCCTGGAGACACACAGAGGAGTCTCCCAGTTTAGAAAAGTCAGCTGACAGAGCACAGGCCTACTGTTAGACTGATTAAGTAGTTGTTCAGTTTTTTCTGCCATCCACAGGCAAACACGAACAACACACACGCACATAAAAACCACACACTCATACACACACAAATGCACGCACTTGCCTCTGTCTGGCCTGTCTCATCCCATCTGTGCTGTGCTGCTGGTCAAAAGGCTCATTGTGTAAAAATGTAATTACATGTGTATTAGTCTTGTCAATATATTAAAGGAAGCCATTTGTAAGTAAACAGTCACTGTAGCCTTTTGGCTCAGACAAGCGTAATTATGTCACATGGATCACGCCTGGGGTCAGACTGAGTGTAACTTTAATTAAACCAACAATTAATATGACAGGCTTACATTAATAAGGGGCATCAATGCCGTCAACTGGTGCGACAGTTATGTTTCCTCTGAGTTTACAGTTAGCCAACTTGTTTTTAATGCTGAGTGTGGGAAGGAAGAACAAGAGCCATAATGTTAACTTTTTGCAGTTTATGTAATAACAAAAAAACAATGTTCATAGATAATACAGGTGAGGGCAAAATTGTTTTTGTTTGATATCAGTAAAGAAACAGCTCCACGGTGGAGACGAGGCCCTGTTTTGATTGGCAACAGAATGAGCTCCTGTGTATCTTGTCATTCTACAACTTGTCTCAAGTGCCTTATTTGCAGATTTTCCATACATCGTGGAAACTCTGGAAAGCTTAGTAATAAGTATGTGTCTGTTTTCCATTGTTTAATTCCTTTTAGAGACTTTTTTAACTTAAGTTTAGCTATTTTTTAAGGGAGACAGAAAATGAAAAGGGAAAAGGAAAACTTTTAAGAAAGCAGAATCCAAGGTACCAGAGCTCTATGCTTGCATACAGTACAGTGGCATTGTCTAATAATATGACAATGACAAAATGGAAATGGAAATTTTTACTTGCATGAAAAGATCAGGTTTCTCATTTTAGAAACGAAGAATGCTGTGTGAGAGAGTTAAAGTACATGGGAGAGGTCGACCTGCAGCCTTGCAGGGCAGGTTGCAGGGAAGCTGTCTAACCGGTGAAACTGCAAGCCATCAGCTCTAGGTGTGAGAAAAAGGTGTGTGCTGTGAGTGTGTCTCTACCTGGATTTGTGCATGTCACAAGTTTGCATGCTAGGTATTTGTAACTTACATCATTGCTGAGGGAACACAAGTATTGTTTCATGAGGTATTGGCTGAGGGCACAGAAACATTGTTAGCAGGCCACAGAGGATTCCTAACACTTGCATGGAGTCTGACTCGGTGAGTTAATACCTGAGCAGAGAGAGTGAGACTACACGCATTATGTTGTCCAAACTCTATTTTCCTCAAGAACAAGATCTCTTTGTCTGCTGTAAGGCTATGGTGCAAACTGATTAACTCTCCCTTCCTCTCCCTCCCTCTCAGTGCCTCTTTTTTCTCCTGTCTCTTTTTTCTCTTGTAGTCACTGTCATGACTTTATGTATTTAAAAAAAAAGCTTTTCTTAAGAGTGAGGACTGAGTTACTGTGTTGTGTAGACCTGCTGCCTGTTTGATCTGACAGGTAGAATTTGCCTGCTGGGCAGACAAAGGAAGAGAAAAGGCCAAAAGAAAAGAGGATGTCTATTTTCAGGTAATTTGAGGAGGAATACCTTGGAGCACAACTCCTTACTAATGATGAGAGAGCAGTGCTAAGGGGGGAAGGGAGACGAGGGAGAAGCAGAGCGGAGAGAGGAGTGTAATTTCCCTCTTGCTACGCCTCCTTCATCAAACTGTCACTCATCCATCCATACCTCAGTCCCTCCCACTGCCTCAGGGATTTAGATGCCTCTGGACACAACTCACCTGGCCTCTTAATCCTTTTCCCACAATCCTAGACTCTTTTCATTACAGTCTCTTCTACTACTTTATTTTTGTTTAATCATCAGTCCACTTGCCTCTGCCATTATTTTTCAGGTCTTCACCCTTTACCTTTTATTATAGTCATACTTGCTCCATCTTCCATTCATATCTGTGTGTTTGTAGAGCTTTGTTTAAGACCTTTTGCCCTCACTTTAGTTCTCTGTCAGTGTCAGCCACTTTGTGTCACCTCGCAGAAACCTGTGTTATGATTATACTGTATGTCCACATCTCCTCTCAAAGTCTTGTGGCAGAGGAAAGAGAGAGATGTTTCACACCCCCACAGCAGAAACAACACCCCATCTATATGACACAAATACACACATTTGGTGGGGCAGCTCTGGCTCAGGACGTAGAGCGGGTTGTCCACTAATGGGAAGGCCTGCAGTTTGATTCCCAGCTTTTTCTGTCCGCATGCCACTAGTGTCCTTGGGCCAGATACTGAACCCCAAATTGCCCTCAATGTAACAGTGGTGTGTGAGAAGTGCTAAATGTGTGGGGGGAAAAAAACCCTGTATGAATGTGTGTGTGAATGTAGCTTGACATATAAAGCTCTTTGAATGGTCAATAAGACTAGAAAGGGCTGTATAAGTGCAGTCTTTTTACCGTTTACACTCGCTCACACAGATTTGGATTAGATATATGATCCAAACTAAAGTTAACACATGATGGAGTAGGAAATTGGAATTGGAACCCACAGCACTGATTTCCTGGTCTCGCCCTCCAAAATACTTATCTCCTTCCCACAGCCCGGCTCACTGCACTGTAGATGTGGTTGAGACTGGAACCACAATGATAAGAGTTTCTTTGTGTAAATGCTTGTGTATGTACTCTGGCTCTGTGTGTGTCTCTGGATAGTCAGGGGCACCTTGAGCCTGAGGCAAGTTCACATGCTGGCACAGAGAGGTGTGAGGTTCAGTTAACATGTTACATTCATTAAGATTACTTTGATTATCCATTAATCAGTTTTTTTATTGTTGAATTGATTCATTGTTTATTTTTGAAACGTTATTGTCACAATTTCACAGAGCCCAAGATTAAGTTTTCAAATTGCTATTTATGTCTAATCACCACCCACAAGCTGAAACCAGCAAATATCTTGCATAGTTGTTTAAGTAACATAAAAGAGCAATCAAATACTAAAAGTGTCAGTTAATTTTCTGTTAGTTAACTAATTGATTAATTGATTGATTCTTTCAGCACTAATGCCAGCTCACTAGACTGAAAGCGATGAACATGCCATGTTGTCAGTGGTTGCTCGGCTTTGACGCTGTCTTTGAGGGTTACAGTGATACAAGAAAACAGACACTCAGACAAACAAAAACAAAACAATAAAGGGTAAAACACACAAACAACACGCTGCTTGGAGGCGTGGAGATTCAAACCCCACTCTCAGAAAGAGGAAGCCTTACAAAACAGTGGGGAATGTAGCAACCAGACCATAAACCCACATACAGTGAGGTGATAAGTGGCTCTCTGTCACACATTGATGATGACACCATGGGGTCAAAAGTACCTCAGTTTTGTCATAAGGTCACACAATCTTCCTTCATGTAGAGTCTCTGACCAGTGTGAGTTTGGTTGGTTGATTATTTTTTAAAAATCAATCATTAATGCACCAGCAACTTCTGTCAATTAAATGTAATTAAATTTGAATTCCATTTAAAGTGTTTAGGAGACAAACACCAATGAAATACATCAAAGAGCCATAAAAACACTTTTAAAAACACGTAAAAGAATCTATACTTGGTAAACAAATGCAATTTAGTTATCACGTGATCCCAATAGGAGAGTATAAACTATATTCTTTTCTGTTACAGATTTCTAAATCAGTCAGTGGTTGTCTATGCATAGCGTAGACCTAGATATGGAACTTTTATAAGCCAACAGACCTATAGTTGGAGAGCCCACTTTAAACAACCACACAAACAGGATAATGAAAGAACAACATAGAGAGACGGTTAGAAGAAGCTTTCAGAGAGAAAATGGGTCCCGTGCTTCCTCAGATGACTCTTTATGAACATGTTTCTAAACACAGCCTGAGATTTTACCACATGGTCCTGGTTTAGACTCCACCCTGCTCTGCACTCCTTTATTCTGTCTACACTGATGCTTTTCAGTCTGGCTGCCTGGCTTCCTTCACTCTCAAAATGTCTCGCTCTCATTACTTTTCTTGCTTTTACTTCCACCTCATTGTGCTCTTGTCACTGTACCCGCCTTCCTCTTTTTTGCTATTAGTCTGTGTAACTTTGACATCACTCTCACACCTCCCTCTGCCTGCCTCGTCTTTGATGATATTTTTTGCTGCCTCTGCTCTTCGCTATGAAAATGAGAAGAAAAAAAAAACTATGCTGAGAAGCGTTGAAGCCTGCCAAAAATCCAACTCACAAAAAGTACATCGCTTCTAACGATTATTGAAGTAATAGATTCATAGTTTCCATCCCCCGAAAAAGAACCCATAATTTAACCTTTTCCTCTAAGTTTAGGTTCATTTTATTTTTCCACTGGAGAACAGACCTCTTCTCATCTGTGGCACCCTCTGATCTATGGGCCTAACTGGGTACACTACTGCTAGTGTCTCACTGCAAGACCTGTTTTACGGTGTGGCAATGTGGCAAAGACCTGGCACAACTCACTGTCATTCTGTGATAGTGCCAGTAGCCTCTTTGGGATTTCTGAATTAGGCCATAAGCTCACCGAAGCAGTGGTGGCTTGAGGTGGTGGTGTTACTGAGAAATATTTTACATTTCTGTTTGTATGTAGTTTCTATTCTTTTAGATTGACTGCGCATGATAGTTATTGAAAACAGTAATGGAGACTGCATGTGAGATTGGAAGGAAGTAGAAAGGCTTTAGTCAGCTGCCCACGCGTACACAACTGTAGGGCTCTTTTCTTCACCTTTTTGCTTTAGTTTAGTTCTTATCTATTACTTCAGTTCTTTTGTATATACACTCATAGCAGCAGTTAACAGCATGCACAGAAAAGTTGTCAGAGTATTGAATGTGGACTCTGAGTGTAAGTAGAACAGATTGGGTTATACACTGGTGTACCCCAACCAATGAGATATGTGAGTGCTCTCCAACCAGTCTTGGGAGCTCGTCAAGCAGGCTCCACCCTTCACCTTTGAGGTCTAGAAAGTGCTTCCCTGTCTTCTGGGTCTGATATGACTGTGAAAGTCCATCTCAGCTTATCATTCATGTGGTCCAATGTCTCCAGAAAGTTTTTGATTCACACATAATATGAAGAGTTTGGTCTCATGTAATGGCTCACACTAGTCATTGCTTTGAGCATCAGAGATTCTGCATACATTTGCCATAATCTGTATATCAGTATTGGAAAATTGTAATTATGATTTGTGCCATGTTGCCCAGTCCTGGACCAGTTTTGTGATTTGAACTTGCTCCAGACTTTTGGGTCTTTTAAAGTTGCAGTTATTATCTAAATGGCAGCAGATCTTATTAAAGGAACTACTCCATCCAACTCGAGCATCCTGAAGTTCACACTTCTTAAAATGATCCACTGTTTGCTACAGTTTGGTGAGCCCAGGATCCTTTGTTCCTGGTTTTCCTCCACCACTAAGCTGACAGCATGGTCATGCATAGAAGCAAAAGTAAAGAGAGTTACGTGTTCTGCATTTGACTTGCGATGTCCATACATGCAGACACAGGACTACATTACAGTGAATAGACCACCTATGCTCCAGCCAAGACAAGGAATGATCCAGGGATTGAAATGTGAGCTGGTTTATGCTCTCCCTCTTTTTCTCTCACATTGTTGCTCTGTGATGGCTGCAGGGGGAGAGCATGATGGAGTTATTAAGCGTCGCTGAGACTAGAATAGCAACTGGAGGAGGAGGTGGTGTTGGGGTTGTAGTTGGGGAAAGGAAGGTGGAGAGGTAGGAGGAGAGAATTGGCACAAAAGAAAGGGGGAATGAGCGATTGGGGATGGGAGGAGAATGAGGAACCGGGAGCCCAGGACATAGAAATTAGGAATGGAGGAGGTGGGGAACATTACATGAGTGAGTGAGAATCAGTCCACCCCTCTCTGCACATTGAAACCCCTACGGCCAACCAGGACAGGCAGAGGTCAGCATGAGGTAGTGGAGGAGGGAGAAAATGAAGGACAGAAGGGGTGCAGAGAGAGAAGGGGGGTGGGGGTGTGTGAGAAAGGGGCGCTAATGTGAACCAGCTGTAGAAACCCGACACTTCAGAGTGGGTTAGAAATGAGAGGTGGAGGAGTGAGAAACGGAGGGAAAGAAGGGCTGCAGGAAACTACACAGAGTTAGAGAAGGATGGAGAAAAGAGGAGGGAAAAAAAGTCCACATGGAGCAAAACAAAGAATCCCATAGATGAGTTTGGCTGCAGAAACCCTCTCTGCTGTTTTGTTCATGAAAGCTGAGCTGACTGTGTGTGTATAGGTGTCAATGTGCATTTGAGTGCAAATTCAAGCTTGTGTTCTGTAGTGTGTATGAAAATTTGTCAGAAAAATCAGACAGCTTCCTGTGTTGTACTCAGCAACAGACTAGTGTGTCAATGTGTTGGGTTATCTCTTCCTCAGTGAGTCACAACTCCCTGACAATAATGTGAATCATGCACAGCCATGTCTGATTGCCTTAGGCTCTAGTGATACAGCCACAGGCTAATAATGAGCGCTCTATCTGGCAGTGAAACCTGAAGGACAGGGTGGTATCGTTTCCTGACGCCATGGCATTTGGTTCTGTCAACACTGGTTAGATAGCAGCGATTGAAATTAATAGAGCTTACTGTGCATCTCTCCTGTCAGCACTTTTGAATTTTTACTAAAATCTTTAAGTAGCAAATTAGTTTTGAAGGGTGGTGTTGAGTTGCAAGACAACTTTGCAACAGAAATTATAACACCTGTGAGTTATTTTCTCGTTAGACTAATGAGAAGTTCTATTTAATGCAACAAAGAAGTGTCACTTGCAAACAAAGTCATATTTAAATTCCAAACTCAAAAGCCTGTCAATTAGGCTAAACATTACAACAAAGCACACGTTTTAAATTTCCCCTCTCTCTCTCTGAAGTCGGCATACTTGACTTTGCAAGTACGTCTCATATTCCCTATAGTTTTAACAGTGAAAATGTGTGAATTGTTCCCAGTGAAATGTAAACCTGGCATTAACCTGGACACGGTGTTCTTTGTGTGTCAGCCTGCTAATGTGATGTATGTCACAGGGCAGAGGGCTGTGTCATTACTCTGGGAGAGGGGGCGGAGAGGTCGTCCAGGAGAAAACAGAGGAGTCCTAATTCCCAGGATGGCTGTCGTGTTGTGATATCATGACCAAGCTGTGTTTTTGTTTTAGTAGTGGGGAGGGACGTCTTTGTGTGTGTGTGTGTGTGTGTGTGTGTGTGTGTGTGTGTGTGTGTGTGTGTGTGTGTGTGTGTGTGTGTGTGTGTGTGTGTGTGTGTGTGTGTATGTAGGGGGTTGCCGTGCAGACATGCTGATATATGGACGCAGATAGGGAAGAGGGAGGATGGCCATGGCTAATCTGACAGGGTTGAGGTGAAGCGGGATGCAGTTTGTATTTTCTTTGAAGATCTGATATCACTAATCTACCATCTTGTTTATCTGTTCATCAGCACCACGAGTGTGTGCAAATAGAAGTTTTTAGGGAGATACACTGTGTATTTAAAGATAAGGCTGGCATTATTTGATGTTTTGCTATTGTCAACAAATCCCATGCAAAGACCCAAAACAATGTGTTAGTCTGACAAAGTACTTTCCAATGTCCCCTGCCTCTCTATGCCTAAACCATAAATCTTTAAGTTAAGTTTATACTTTCATGTTTAAATAAAGTTTTATGGAAATTCTACTGAGGTTGAGTAGATGGTGCATTTCTTGAGGATGATTTTTGGGCTTTGGCTACACAGACAATACTTATTACAACTAGGATCAATGAATTTGTTGACAACAAGAAAAATAATAAATACTGCTATACCTGCCCTTTACTTGAAGATGGTAAATACATTTATGTCATAGTAAACTTATCTCAATCTAGTCTAAACAAATTGTAAATTATAAAAAAAAGTATGGACACATTGCACAATATGTTTATTCATTTAAATGAATAAACACTAGTTTGTGTACATATCAGTGCATTTGATAAACTGTACATTTGTGAACTAAATATCTTAGAGTGGGAATTTGTTGTCATATGTTGTTTGTCATATTTGAAGAGACAGTGAGTGACTCACACATCATACCAGGCAGACGTATCAAATGTTTTTGATCTGTGAAACTGCTGTCTGGCATGATTCATGACTCTCCTACTTTCCCATGCGCTCACGACCTAATATCTTCAAGCTGCTTTGGGGTGGAGTGGCCAATAATAAATAAAAGTTAGTAAGCATGAGACTGACTTTCAAATAATTCTCATCTCCACTGATTTGTCTCCATTTCATATGACTCATAACATTTATTCTACTCTCTTCCCTTTATGTTTTTACAAGCTACAGGTCTGTGTATTTCTAAAATAAACATATTTTTCATTTGGAATTAGTGTATTTGTTTGCCTGTGCATATGAATGAGTGTGTCAGGTACTGTGTGCTGTATTTCTGTACTCCTATTATGTTACCTGAGTCCCTCTAGGGAGGCTGGATTAGAGGCCTGTGTAAGAGGCAGCAGGTTGCTCAGTCGCCCACAGTCCCCAGACAACGTGTCTGCCATGTGCCATACACACACTCAGAACGTCACAGGCTGATCAAAATAGCATACACAGGAAATTACCTGACCATGATCTTTTTTGCTCAGTAAGGAAATAAAACCCCTCACCAGGTACTGTCATACATAGAGAAGTGGTGAGTGAAAGTGGGAGGGACTGAGAAAAAACTGAGGAATAGAAAGTGACGAAGGGAGCATGGTCTCTGATGAGATCCCTAGTGGACACATTGTGAAATATTGCAATTTCCTACCCACTGCTCAGCACGCAGCTGAATCACTGTACTGACAAAGAAGAGAAATCGAAAGAAATGTGTGATGAATAAGCAGAGGGAAAAACAACCACATGATTTGTAGACCAAATGTGGTAATAAGTCAGTAGATGTGCTGCTTTTCTTTCAGTCTTGTAGTCACTATACAGTTCTTTGTGAACAACTGGCAGTTGTCAAGAGTTCCTCACTTACTGTATATAGATTATGATGGATATAGATGTAGATTGATATATAGATTATGGCATTATCTGTTGGCAGGAATATTGTCTTTCTATTACTGCCCAGCCCAAATAATTGCTGATGCTTTCTGCTTGTTGTTTTTAGTTTCTACCAGGCTTCAGTCAACAACTTCCAGATGACTCCACCTCACATCCTTCTGCTTTTGAACTTCTTCTTTGCCATCACTGACCCCAGTTTAACCCTCCACTAAGCTCAGCTTCCCCCTTTTCTCTTAGCAGGACTCATGGGGCAATAGCTCCGGGTTCAGAGCAGTTTGTTCAGTATCAATAATCGAAAGGTTAATGGTTCAATTCCTGTATCATCTTAACAGCATGTCAAATATCCTTAAGCATGATGCCAAAACCCATACTCCTTGTGTCCAGCAGCTCATGGCCTTATGAATATGTGTGTGTGTGGGTGTGTGTAAACTGTCGAGTATGAGGCTTAACACTGTAAATAGCTTCATATGTTCATATGTAAAGACACTAAATGGATGCAATCCAATCAGCATTTACCATATGGTTTGATATTTGGACTAACTGAACAACTAGTTTCTCTTTATACATAACCACACATTTTGCTAATACTCCTACTTAGGGATGTGGTTTCCCACATAATGTTCAGATCATTATACGGCACTGGCAAAACCTTGTATTAGACAGTGGTGTTTACTTGCACAGGTTCATTAGTGTCTTTGATGTGTGTGCTACAGGACTACAGGACTTCTCAGCTATCAATGCTCTCACCAGCATTTGTCTGATGTGGTTACATGCATTACATGCACCTGACTGAAACTCACTCTTTTGTTTTGTTTGTTTGTCTCTCCCTCAAGCACACACACATACATATTTGTTTGCTTAACTCATCTTTCAACTTTATCGTCTGCATTGACGTGTGATTAGCTTCAAACCCTGGTGTGTCCCTGGTGTGTGCATGTCTCATCACTGTTTTGTGTGTTTTTGTGTGTTTGTCCAGGTGTGCACCTGGCTTCCTGGGTGAGTATTGCCACCACAAGGACCCTTGTCAACCTGGCTACTGCCTGAATGGAGGTAACTGCTCAGTGTCCATGTCAGCTGGTGTACCCGTACCAGGCAGTGCCACCTGCACCTGCCCTCTTGGTTTTACTGGACAGCACTGCCAAACTCCCCAGAACTCTACGTGTTACCCGAACAACCCCTGTGCCAATCGCGGTGTCTGCACCCTGCTCTCCCTGGACAAGTACAAGTGCGAGTGTGCCAGAGGATGGACAGGTGAGACAATGTCCCTCTCTCAGGAGTTTGCAACAAGGGCAGGGTTGTCTGAAGGATAGCTAAAGTACTAATGCTCGTCTATTTGTCCTTTCCTTCCTCTACATTCTCAGGACCGCGGTGTGAGTATGAAGACAGCTGTCTATCTAGTCCCTGTGCCAATGGTGGAAAGTGCAGCTGTCCGTCTGCTGGTAGCTACACATGTTCCTGTCCTCCAGGCTACACAGGTCCTCGCTGCCTTAATGACACAAATGAATGTGCCGCCACACCCTCTATATGCCAGAATGAAGGATTTTGCGTCAACACCCCTGGCTCATACAAGTGAGACTCTATCTTATCGTAACCCAATTGGGTAATTGTCTGGGCAATTTGAACTACCACAATGTGACTACTAGAAAATAACAGAATATTTAGTTTGAAACAGATGTCCACTGGCAAGACTGAATGAAATAAAATGAAAAGAAACTGACTCTTTACTCATTACTACAGGTGTACCTGTGCCCCGGGGTTTACGGGCCGACACTGTGAAAGCTCATACATCCCGTGCTCTCCTTCACCTTGCCTGAATGGAGGCACCTGTCACCAGAACTCTGAAACCAGCTACTCGTGCCACTGCCTTCCAGGTAGGAGGATGCAAATTCTGAAAGACTAAATCTCTGTTCATCTTTTTTAAGCTCAAACTGAATATGAAACCGGACGGCACTGAAGAGAAATAGAAATTTAAGATAATAAAATTAAATGAAGGTAGAGAAAAGAAGTGACACTGTAACCGATATTTATCTCTAAATCAATGTAGCTTTGAGTTTCAAAATAGTTACATTATGTTGTTTGAGGTGCAAACAGTCTGATCCTGTTGGCAGATACACTGTGCTGTCACTTTGCTGCAGTTTGCAAGTAGACACAACAGACACGCACACAGCTTGTGTTTATACACTACCAGGACATGAATACTTATGTACACCACAGGATATCATATTAAAATCTATGTATTGGATTTTATCTTCCCAATTGACACTTAATTAAAACGATGAATAATTCAATGAATATTTCTTTCATTTGTGCAAGGTTTCAATGGGACTAACTGTGAGAACAACATTGATGACTGCCCCGGTCATCAGTGTGCCAATGGAGGAACCTGTATGGATGGAGTCAACACCTACAACTGTCAGTGCCCTCCAGAGTGGACTGGTAAGGGATTTATGTGTATGATTGTTTGTTTATGTGTTACTATGACCACTATTATACTATGTGTTCGACCACCATTGCTGTTGTTTTCATTGTAGTACAGTATGTAGAGTTACCATCCCATTGCATGTTGAAGCTTTAAAAAGCAGTATTAGTATTACTAGTATTATTATTATATTAAAGCAGTATTTTATACATGCTCATAGGAGGAATATCTCACATGTGTTATGCAAAACCTGTTTTAACAAGGTTTTTGTATACCTGCTTAAAAAAGTTGTGTGGAATATGCTTTGCAGTATATTCTGTCATCTGTCACATTTTTAAAATGAAACCCACAGCAGATGATTTGCCTCTGTAACCTTTCATTTTCTATACTTCACAGCCATATCATTAGGAAATGGCTTATCTGCTGTTGAGCCCTCATTTCTTTGTGTGCCGGTTGAGCAGTGAGGTGGAATAAATGTGCTGTGATCAGCGATAATAGCTTGCATTACTTCATGTTGTCTGTTTTGATACCATACTTCCTACCATTCTTCTGATGTCTTTCTCTGTATTATTGAGGTTTGTATCCTATACAAGGTGTATCTCTGCTAACACACGCGTGGCATACGCAAGCTTTCCGCTTACAAGACAAACATGCATACATCAGCTTCCTTGGGCCAGTCTGAGTTTATGTATCACTAATCCAACCAGGGGAAGCAAAGCCAACATGATGCTGGAGCAGGGTATTTAAAAATTGCCACTGTGGATAAATAATGTTCTTAAACTGTATGTTTTCCATGTATGCAAAAACAGAGCTTTCTAAATAACATGGAAAACATCTAAAAAATCTAAAAAATGTTTTATTTCTCTACCAGAAACCCATGAGGTTACCCACTGAGTTATGTTGTAGCCTGCTATTAACTTCATTTGTTTAATTTTTCTCCCTCCACTCTATGTCCTCCTCCCTGCCCCTCCACAGGTCAGCATTGCACAGAGGATGTGGATGAGTGTCGTCTGCAGCCAAACACCTGCCAAAATGGTGGTACCTGCAGCAACCTCATCGGTAGCTACGTCTGTGTGTGCGTTAATGGCTGGAGTGGCCCCGACTGCTCTGAAAACATTGATGATTGTGCTACAGCTGCATGCAGCCCAGGCTCCACATGCATCGACCGCGTTGCATCTTTTATCTGTGTCTGCCCTCATGGAAAGACAGGTGGGCCAATAGTGGGAAACCACATGCAGACATTTTTATACCAAACTCTAAAATACATTCAAGATATAATGTGGATCTCTGCCATAGTTCCATACTTCCCTTTAGATATTATGTTATTCTTTACAACTGAAAAGTAAACAAAAAATCCAAACAGCTGTAAGATATACAGAATAATAAATAAGTATTAATCTCTACACTAAAACTTTATATTGACATAGATCACTTACTGTTGAAAGAGATTTGAATCGTAGGGTACAGCATTCTGTGGAAAAAGTCTAACCAGAACTGATGGTTTCCTAAGCAGATCTTTTTCCTCAAGGAAAAGGCACTGAATGTACTCCATTTCAAACAGTCAAATCCACTAATTATACCACAAAATAGATTTGCACTTCCAGCCTGTTGATTAGTGACACATTCCTAGTTTTGGATTAAGCATTGCTGTAAAAATAAACCTCTCTCTAGCTGCAAATGTGCATTGAATTTGTTTTTCTCTGAACAGGACATTATCATATATTGGAGATTCTCTGGAGACATTTTTGTCTCACCACAAATTTTATTCCCATTTTATTCAAATGGGTGAACATATTGTTTTTACTCATACCTTGCCAATACATTTTTCTTTCCAGGTTTGCTGTGCCATAGAGATGATGCCTGTATCAGCAATCCCTGTAGAGAGGGCTCTCATTGTGACACCAACCCCATCAGTGGCATGTTCAACTGTAACTGTCCACCTGGATATGTAGGCAGCACCTGCAACATCGACAGAGACGAATGCAGCATTGGTGAGAAAGAATGCAACCCCTCTTAAACTTCTGTACATACAAAAGATCAATTTGCTCAGTTCACAAAGTTCAAACCCTTTCCTCTTCATCCTCAGGTACAAACCCTTGTGAGCATGGGGGTCAGTGTGTGAACACTGATGGCTCCTTCACCTGTAACTGTGTTAGGGGTTACGCTGGGCCGCGCTGTGAACAAGATGTCAACGAGTGCGCTTCAAGCCCCTGCCAGAACGATGGCACATGTCTGGATCGCATTGGGGACTACACCTGCATCTGCATGCCTGGTACATTCATGTAGAAATTATAGATTACCTTACATTTTAACCGACTTCAGCAGACATCCAGATAAACTAAATTGTCCCTCTTTGTGAGTCTCATTGTTTTGTTGTTAGGATAAGATTTAGTGGATAACAATACAATGTTAATTACTAGAAAGCACTCAGAGAAGGCATGACTCCACCAAGGCACAATCCTCTAAATTTGTTTTAGTAATTGTAGAAAAAATTTAATTTGCATCTAAATCCGGATGTTCCAGATCTGGATCAAAGTGCACGAGATGGACAATGAAGCTATTCATGTGCCACATTCTTTCCATTCAAGGAAGTGCATTAGTTCATGAGAGAATAGTGAACATGTTTTTAGAAAAACAATCTTGCAGTGTTTAAAATATAAATATATACACATAACATATATACTTTAAAATTTCTCTAATCTGATCCACACAAGAAATTGTTTTGTGTTCCATAGCTTAACTGAAGTCTCACTGAAAAAGCTTGACATTTTCTTTTTAGATATGCAACAACTGGTAGAGGTAATAACTTAGGCAGCTGACACTTATAAGTGTAAATAACCTGTTCAGAAATTGCAAAGAAATGGGACTGGAAACATAATCTCCTTAGCCAAAGTAACTTTTAAGAATTGAAGAAATTATTATAAAAATTATTTTTTATCCATTTGTGCAGGATTTGAGGGGACTCATTGTGAGATAGAGGTAGATGAGTGTCTCAGCTCCCCCTGTCTGAACCAGGGTAAATGTCTGGACCAGGTCAGCCGCTTTGTCTGCGAGTGCCCAGCAGGTTGGTACACATGAAGCTTTATTTTATATTTTTTCTGTTTAATTTCTGTCCGCTCAAAGTGAAAATGAGTTTGCTAATGTCGTCCTAACTGTTGAAACTGTTCTTTACTGTATTTAATGCATTTCTAATGTAATGATACTATGTTCATCATGTTGTTCTATGTTCTGTTTTCAGGCTTCAGTGGTGAAATGTGCCAGATAGACATTGATGAGTGCTCCAGCACACCTTGTTTAAATGGGGCCAAGTGTATCGACCGACCCAACGGATATGATTGTGAATGTGCTGAAGGTAAAAGAGAATAACTGTATCATGCCATAAGACTGTGAAATTGGTAGGGTGCATTTCATTAAACCCAAAGTCCTGTTTGACCAGAAAATAATAAAAAATAGTCACATGATAGGTGATGCAATAGCTTTGGCTATTTTTCTAAGAAGATTTTTTTTTCCCCCACAGGCTTCACTGGTCTACTTTGTGAAGAGAACATAAATGACTGTGTACCAGAGCCATGCCATCATGGTATGTGTAAAGATGGCATCGCCACCTACTCCTGTGAGTGCTATGCTGGATACACAGGCTCCATCTGTAATATCCAGGTCCATGAGTGCCACAGCAACCCCTGTCAGAACCGAGGACGCTGCGTCGACCTGGTCAATGCTTACCAATGTAACTGCCCACAAGGAACTGCAGGTTAGTACTTGGTGTGCTAAAAACTATTGCCTGTGTAGTGAGATGGTAACTTGCTGGGCCAGATGGTTTGTTACAACCATCTGAGAATGCTTCATTAGATTCCAGTTTGGAAAAGGGCAGGTGTTTTCAAAAAATACATGGTAGGTGATTGGATGAACCATCTGTCTATCACCATCTATCACGGGCTAAGTTTAGCCAATCAGATTATGCATCCTTCCTATTTTCACTAACAGTGGAGCAAGTTGATAAATCAAACTCCTGCCAAAGCCAGTCAGAAGAAGTGCAAAAACATCTTTTCCATCAAGAAAAGCCTTCAGTGCTGTTCTTTGCTCTTCTTTCTTTCTTGAAGAAATACTCTCCAGCCATTGTAATTAACCAACAGTAGCTCCTCACTGTCGTCACACCTAAGACATGCCTGTAGCTGCCAGTAGTTCCTCCCTCATAGGACTCTGATTGGTCCAAATCACTGTGGTTCGCCCACAAGCGAATAGCTTGGAGCCTGGCAAGATGAATTTTTCCTTGTGAGAAATCCAGCTGCCTCGCAAGTTTAGTGAGACATGTGGAGGAGACACGATGAAAGCAGATGTTCAACAGCTTTGGGAGGGCAGCATTATTCATTGAGAAAAAGTTAACTTGCGTGAATACAGACAGTGAAAGAAGTCACTCTGAACCACCCATTAGACCGGTGTGAGTGCTGATGCGAGTGATGTACAGGTGAATGGAATCATCAAAATGATTAGAGCACTTTTTCATCTGTATTTTAACTGCCTTACAAGCCAGAGGCCTCCTTGTATCTTTCATAGTCTTGTACAGTGTGAGCCACATTCTTGAAGCAAAGCCCTGCTCTGCTTGACCTGTGTGACAGTTTGTTTCTCACATTTCACTGAAGTGTAAATTAGCTCTACAGAATCTTTTTGGAAAAAATTTGAATATGAGCGAGCCATTCTAAATAATTTGTTGTTGTTGATGAGCTCCTGGGAGTTTTCTTGAGTTGAGAGAACAGCTTGAATTGAATGTAAAGACCCCCATCCCCCACATCTCAGCTTCCTGTGTAGCTTTCAGTGTATTGTAAAGTGTAGAGCACTCGACATGTGTGTTAACAGTCACAAGTCTGGGTCGATCGGTGCTACCCGACATTGCTCTGTGGATTAGTAAAATCAGTTCAGTACATTGTATCACCCTGAGGCCTGGTACTGGAGTCTGTACTGTACTCATTTTACCAACATGGGCATCAGATCACCCTGTCAGGTCTCACTTTCAGGTTTCATGCCTTCACTTCCCTTTCTTTGATGTGCCTTGTTCTCTCCCTGTCCAGTTTTCTCTTCTCTCCCTCTTTCTGTTCCTCCTCCTTTCCCTCTTCCTTGCTTTCTCCCACTTAAAACAATTTGTGCCTCTCATGTCAGTTGCCTATGTCATACTTGTATTCATCTGCTGTATTACAGGTCTGTCTCCATTTTTGTTAACATTTCCCACTTCTTGCCTAACTTCATTTATATGGAGTCTTACTCCCCCCTGGTGGCAATTAAGTTTTTTTTACTTGACATTACTTGATCTACCTCTAATACAATTCCTTACAAACTTCAGCCAAAAGTGATGTGAGAGGGCTTTTTGTTGTGCTACTTTTAAATTATACAGTCAGATAAAATGAAGCATATAACCCCAATATTGTTACCCTATAAGAGAAATTTCATTTTCTCCTCAGGGGTAAACTGTGAGATCAATGAAGATGACTGTGCCAGCAACCCCTGTGAGTACGGAGAGTGCCAGGATGGCATTAACGAGTACAAATGTGTGTGCGCCCCAGGATATACAGGTATATTTTGCTAAATTCCAGTAAAATCAATGTTATAACAGCATAAAATGTTTCAAAAATGAAGCAAGTTACCATAACAAAAAATATTTAGATTAATACATCAATCAAATGTGTGCTTTTGAAACATCCAATTCCCTTTCAATTGCTCTTTAACAGGAGTTAAATGCAATGTGGACATCAACGAGTGTAACTCAAACCCATGTATGAGTGGCGGAACCTGCTTGGACAAGGTCAACGGGTTCCTCTGCGTGTGCCCACCCAGCACACATGGCCCTCTGTGTCTCTCTGGGACAGACCACTGTGCTCCTCAGCCTTGTGTGCATGGAGAATGTATTGAACAGCAACACGAGTATGTTGACCTTATACTGCTGCTCTGAGGTTTTTTGTTTTGAGATGCATCTGTTCTTATTAAATCCAATCCAATTCAATTCAATAAAGATCCATTAGGTTAAGCAACAGTTGGGCCAACAGCCAAGTAATTTTCCCCATCCCTTTACTCTGTTTAGATGTTGAGGCCCCTTGCAGTTGAGAAATTCCTTCCAGCTTGCCTTGCTTTCCAAATTTGCCCCTGCTCAACATTAAAACTGTAGTATCAGCACAACTACTTATATATGATTATATTATATATAATTATATAACAATCTAAGTATTAGATTCTTGAACTGCTGGAACAGCCTGCTGTTATTATGCTGTTTTATTGGCTAATTTCACATTTTAAATTTGTGCTTACCTTTTCTTTGTGTAAAGGTACCGCTGTGAGTGTGAAGCTGGCTGGGTGGGAAAGCACTGTGAGCAGGAAAAGGATGAGTGCCAGCCCAGCCCGTGCCAAAATGGTGGTACCTGTCTTGACCGACATAATGGCTACACGTGTGTGTGCCAATCTGGATTCAGAGGTAATAACACTAATAATGATAATATTGTGTTTCAGCATAGTATTTTTAAAAACTTATTACTGAGAAATCAATAGAAGAAATGGCACTAAATTTAAAAAAAGAAATCTTTAACTTCTCCTCTCTCATTAGGTGTGAACTGTGAGAAGAACATAGATGAATGTGCATCTGGGCCCTGTCTAAATCAAGGCTTTTGTATAGATGGAGTCAACAGTTACATCTGCCAATGTAGTCTGCCATTCACGGGTTAGTGAAACCACATTTCCACCTGCAATAGCAGTATTTATAGTGTCCCCTTGAATATCATTTTAGCAAAGATTTTCATTTTCCTGTTTTTCATCATTGTTAAAAATGTGTGCAATGTCAAAATAGGTAAACACTGTGAGGTGGAACAGGTCCCATGTGCCTCTCATCCATGTGAGAGGGGAGTGTGTCATCCATCAGTCGACTACACCTCTTACACCTGTCGCTGTCCAACTGGTTGGCAAGGTACGTATGTATCAAGACACTCGGTCTGGCTGATTGAGTTTGTGATGTGGGAAAGAGGGAAACAGTGTGCCTGAGAGAAATCATATCCACTGTTATCTATTACTGCTGAATTGCTCCTGTACTAATGTTTGTTTGTTCAAAATTGTGTAGGTCAGCGCTGCAGTGAGGATATGAATGAATGCAAAAACAGCCCATGCAAAAATGGTGGTGAATGCATTAACAGCCAAGGCAGCTACACGTGTAAATGTCCATCTGGATACAGCGGACACAACTGTCAGACAGACATTGATGACTGCTCACCCAGTGAGTTTCTCCTTAGCTAATTCTGTCACCTTGTTAGTGGCTGTACAGACCCAATGGAACCTGCCCCAGGAGAAAGCAGCATAGAAAGTCCCCTGAGATACTGAGTTATAGAGAAATAGCATTGTTAAAACAGGGATATTTTGCAAGACAGCTGTTGGATTTCTCTTTAATAAGTCGGATAAATTGTTTATTCAGTGTCTATTACTTACATTAAATTTTTGGTCATGGAAAGCCTCTCTCCTCTCATTTCTGTAGACCCGTGCCTTAACGGAGGCTCTTGTGTGGATGGTGTTGGGAGTTTCTCTTGTGCCTGCCGCCCGGGTTTTGAAGGGGTGCGCTGTGAGACTGAGGTAGATGAGTGCGCCAGCCAGCCCTGCAGAAACAGTGCTATATGCAGGGACTACGTCAACAGCTTTGTGTGTGAGTGCCGACCGGGCTTTGATGGACTCCTGTGTGAACACAACATCCTTGAATGTACTGAAAGGTGAGCCATTCATTTAATGCATGATCCATAAAATCTGCATTTTATTACCATGCTTCTTAATGCATCTGTTCTTAAGCTATTTATTTATTTATTTATTTATAAGATGTATGACATTAAATGTTGTTAAATGTTACAATTTGGTGGTCAAAGGTCAAGGTTACTGTGACAAAAAAAACACATTTTTGGCCATAACTCAAATTTATATGCTAATTAGGACACAATTTAACACAAATATCTAATACGATAAAATAAGTGATGATATTTTATATCCAAATGGTCAAAGATCAACATCACTGTGACATCATATTGTTCTGCAAAAACACTTCAGGCCATTTTTCAATGCTGTAACTGAGGAAAGGGAGATTGCGACAATATTTACTGCAACTTGGCTGGTTGGCTGTCATTCTAGTTAAGCACTTCTTTCTTTTTCTCCTTCCCTCCAGCTCCTGCCTGAATAATGGCACTTGCATTGATGACATCAACACCTTCTCTTGCCGTTGCCGTCCTGGTTTTTATGGGACATTCTGTGAATACGAGCATAATGAGTGCGACTCTCAGCCCTGTAAGAATGGAGGAACCTGCACTGACGGCCTGGGCACCTACCGCTGCACCTGCCCGATGGGATACAGTGGACCCAACTGCCAGGTCATTTATATGTGTGTTACAGAGTGGGTCTGTAGGTAACGTGTGAGCATGGAGGGGTGTATGCTGTACAAAGTCTCTTGTAATCTAAGGTTTATATATAAATACAATTGACCAACTTAGAAGAAAAGGTCTGCACACACAAAACTGAGTGCTCACATACTGAAGACGGCTTGACAACTTTATGATCTGGATAAGAAAATAGATGCTGATTCGAAGCCACAATTTTTTATTTATTTTTTTTCAAATGTGGGTTGGTTAATGGGTGACTTGGAGTCAGTGTGCAGGTGTTACCTTTTTCATTGATGCTGCTTTTCAAAATAGTCTTGCACCTGTACATGATGTGCCTATGACTAGATCCTGTAGGTTAGATGTATCCAATTGAAAATGTCTCACACAAGAAGGTGACTGGAGGTAGTGTATTTCCTTCTGTCTCTGTAACATCTGCAGCCAAGTTTGACACTTTCTTCTTTTTTCTTATTTGTATGCAGAACTTTGCAAACCTGTGTAGCCAAGTGCACTGCCAAAATGGAGGCTCTTGCTCTCAGACAACAACCTCCTGGACTTGCCACTGTGGAGAGGGATGGAAGGGACTTTACTGTGACGTCCCTGGCTTGTCCTGCCAGGACTATGCTGCCAAAAAAGGTGAGGAACTACCTCTAGTTTTTGTCTAAAAAAAAAAAGAACACATTATTTCGAAGTAGGACAGGGCAGACATGAAATGTCATATAGGGTGATAGTGAATTCCTGTAAAATAGATAGAAAGTCAACCCAAGAGAAAAGTATGATTGTAGCTGAACAGAACGTTGTTCACTGTAGCCTGACAAAGATCATTTTGTTATTTTGTTGTTGTTATATAGAGTAAGTTCGCAGTCTTCACCATATGCGCCTTCTTTTCCAAATTACTGTAGGTCTGGAAGTGGAGAATTTGTGTAAGAATGCTGGGCGGTGTGTAAATGAGGGTAATTCCCACAAGTGTCACTGCCAGCCAGGATACATGGGCAGCTACTGTGAAGAGATGGTTGATGAGTGTCAGTCAAACCCTTGTCGAAATGGAGCTACATGCAAGGACTATCAGGGCACATACGAGTGTATAGTAAGTAAATTCTCAGCTGTTTTTGTATGTATGTGTTTGTTTTGTGGGTTTTAATACTTTTATACTTAAGATTTTATGTCGATACGAAACTAGCAATATTCCTAAAGCGCACAATGAGCTAACCTCGGTCTCTTGTTTCAATGCTACAGTGTAAACCAGGCTACCAGGGGGTGAACTGTGAGTATGATGTGGATGAATGCCACTCTAAGCCCTGCCTCCATGGAGGAACCTGTATCAACCTCATCAACCGTTTCACCTGTGCCTGCCCACCTGGAACACATGGTAAGACTATATAGCATATCCACTAGGTTGAAATGTAATGGAGGATTAAGTTAAAACCTGCTTAAAAACATAAAGCAGCATAAAGCAGCTTTTAAGTTAAAAATGCAGAGGAAAAAATGCTCCTATGAGTTAGAGATAACATTGTTTGTATTTCATTGAAGTGGATTGGTTTGAGCAAATGGCAGCCATTGCAGTGGGAACTAAATATTGACATGGCGTATTTTGTGTAAAACTCAAACAAGCTTTAGTTTTCCATAGTTAAAAATGATTGATTGGTGCTATGATTACCCTGAAAGCCTCTAAAAATGATATCAAGAGCACATAAAATTTTGTCTTGAAAAGCAGCACCAAAAAGTTTGTTACCTTACTTGATACATACAACTATTTATTTCTGTTACCTGTTCTGTAGGGCTCCAGTGTGAAGTGAACGTGGATGACTGCGCACCTAAGCCTGGCTCCTGGGAACCTCGCTGTCGGAATGGGGGACAGTGTGTGGATGGCGTGGGCCGTTATACATGCTCTTGCCCTCCGGGATTCGTTGGAGAACACTGTGAGGGAGATCTCAACGAATGCCTGTCTGGGCCCTGCCATGCTCCCGGCAGCCTTGACTGTGTGCAGCTGGTCAACAATTACCAGTGTCGCTGTCGCCTCGGATACACAGGTGCATACATTTTAGCTGCTCAAAGGGACAACACATCACATTTCTTGTCATTTTCTGCGTTAGAAAATCAGCAAGGCATTAGTGTTTTTATGTACAATGTTTCCATAATGTAAATGTCTTGGTAATTAATCCTTAAAAGTATTTCAGTTGCTAATTATAATTTCTTTTCCTGTGTGATTTTCTCTTGTTTCTCCAGGTCGTCATTGTGAGTCCATGGTGGATCTGTGTCTGTCTAAGCCGTGCCACAACGGTGGCGTCTGCTCTATGAACATGAGCTCAGTACATGGCTACATCTGCTCCTGTGCCCCTGTAAGTTTCTTTAATGTCAGCCCTTTTCTAGCTTTATAGGATAACACGATTTCAATCAATTCTCCTCTTTTACGCTCGCAAACAGGCTTTACAGTCATTGCGTTTCCGTGAACTCTGCTAATTGATCACACGCAGTGTAATATTCTAAACAAAGATCACAGTGTTAACCAGATGCAAAGTTGTGTGTATGGAAAAAAGAGTGTCATGGCTGGCACAGGTGTGAGAAAACAACACACTCAGAGATAGTTTCACAATTCAGAAAAACAATCAATACCAGTAAAATTCCTCCACATTTTTCTCAAGCTTCTATCTTCCAATGATAATTCTCTGAGTCTAATGGCTGCCACACATTCCTCCTTATTCGACTATCAAACAGTAAAACTTAACTGTGGTTAATAAGGAACACAGGTTATTGAGGAACATAATTTCGATTTTTCTCTTTAAAAAAGGTTTAATAGGAGAACTGTCTGATCACAGTAAAGTAGTTATTCATTGTATCTAAAAATACTGAGTAGCTTCAGACGATTATAAAAGAGGACAGGAGGGTGACATACTACCTCAGCATTTTCCTTTCTTTTGCTCTTGGACTAGAACATCAATCTTTTCACACTTAATGCTTGTTTTTCTCTCCACTAACCTCTTACTCCCTCTCTTACTCTAATGCTTGCTTCAGAGGGCCACACCATGGCTCAGGTATAGTAGACAAGCAGCAGAATTGTAGGAGAACCTAGATGTACATTAGTTAGTAATTTGTTTTATTAAAGATCCTTTATGCGTAGCCAACTTTTAAACTGACTGTATTGCTATCACACTTAAACAACATGTTATGTTTAATAGGGCTTCAATGGATACAACTGCGAAATCGAAATAGGAGGACACTGTGCAAAACTACGTTGCCAGAATGGTGGGCGCTGTCAAGAGTCAGCAGCTGGCCACCTGTACTGCCAGTGCCAGCCAGGCTTCACTGGGCTACACTGTGAGAATGAACAGAGGTGTCCATGGATCTGCAAAAATGGAGGAACCTGTATCAAAGATCCGTCCAACCCAAACCAGTACAGCTGCCGCTGTCCCATGCACTTCTCCGGACGATACTGTGAGAAGATGCCGCCTTCACCAGGCACTCAAAACTGCCCCTATCTGCAGTGTGCGCGGCAGTCAGGGGACAAAGTGTGTGACGACCAGTGTAACAACCATGAATGCCAGTGGGATGGAGGAGATTGCTCTCTCAACTGGCAGCAGCCTTGGATTAATTGTACTGCCAGAGTTCCCTGCTGGGATTTCTTCAAGAATGGACGTTGTGATAAGGAGTGTGACAACCCTGGGTGCCTCTTTGACAGCTTTGAGTGCCAGGAAATCCCATCAAGCCTCTGCAAGTATGTGACCCTCCTCTTCGTTTTTTTTTTGTTGCTATCCAAAACATTTTGAGGCCAAATCACCAAACACCTCCTTGTACTTTGCATTTACAGGTATGACAAGTACTGTGCAGACCACTACCACAATGGCATCTGTGACCAGAGCTGCTACACAGAGGCTTGTGGCTGGGACGGCCTGGACTGCTCTGCAGACGTTCCAGCCAAGGTGGCAGTT
This sequence comes from Seriola dumerili, assembly GCF_002260705.1. Classification (NCBI taxonomy): domain Eukaryota; kingdom Metazoa; phylum Chordata; class Actinopteri; order Carangiformes; family Carangidae; genus Seriola; species Seriola dumerili. Next base: position 1,359,809 of record NW_019174577.1, on the reverse strand, counting down.
GGCACGCTGGTTATTGTGGTCCGGCTGCAACCTGAAGAGTTACTTGGAGACTTAAATGGTTTCTTGCGCTCCCTGGGAGCCCTGCTGCGCACCAACCTGCAGGTGATGCGGGATGAAAATAATAAGCTTATGGTGTACCCTTACTGTGGTGAGGAGGAGGGGCAGGGACGATGCGTACAGAGGAGCAGAGGCAAGCGGGAACTGGAGAAGGAGGTTATTGGGTAAGGATAGTTCATGACGGGATAGTCACATAATTTTTCCTCATATAATCCTCAGAAGTTTGAAATTAATCAGCAATTAACTGCATGTTATTATGCCTCTGCACTGGCGACAAACAGGGACAGAGGCATTATGTTTTCGAGTTGTCTCTCTGTCCATCAGTATGTACATTCATCCCATCAGTAATGCAGTAAGGGCATTTCTTCATATTTGGCATAAATATTAATTTGGATAATACAGACATAAAGGTCACAGTGACCTCACAAAAGACGGTTTTGGCCTTGTGAATGCAATATCTCTGGAACTCCTCAAGGTAATCCCTCTGAATTTGGCACAAATGTCCACTTGGACTCAAGGATGAACTGTAGAACTGTGAACTGTAGAATTTGGTGGTCAATGGTCAAGGTCAGTGTGACCTTAAAAAACATGTTTTTGGTCATAACTCACTAATTCATACGCTAATTATGACACAAATCTGTAATAGAATAAAATGAGGAAGTGATGACATTTTTTATGTCAAAGGTCAACTTCACTGTGACATCATAATGTTCTGAAAAAACACTTCTGGCTATTATTCAACACTGTAACTCAGGACTTTTCCTGGTAATTCTTACTGTATTTCCACATTTATCTGTGCAGCTCTAGGGTGCACCTACAAATCGACAACCGTGAATGTTCCCAGAGCTCTGTTGACTGTTTCTCCAACACTGAAGAGGCTGCGTCCTTCATTGCAGCAGCGCACATCAAGGCTGAACTGCCTTACCCTCTAGTGTCTGTTCGCAGTAAGTACACCTGTCATTAATGGAATTTAACTTAACTTTACTCCCATTACATAGTTTTTAAGTATAAGTAACAACCTTAATCAGATGAAGACGAAACATGTGGATTTTAGATTTGTCTTTGGATCCTCCAGGTGATCCGCCAGTGCCACCGAAGATGGATTATCTGATGTACCTGATTGGAGTGGCAGTGGTTATTATTCTGCTTATCCTGGTGCTGGGGATGCTAGCAGCCAAGAGGAAGCATAAACATGGTGTCCTGTGGCTTCCTGATGGCTTCTTGACCAATAAAAATGACAAGAGAAGAGAGCCTGTCGGACAAGATGACTTTGACCTGAAGTGAGTTGATATACAGATGAGCAGCTTGTGTTAATATATAAAATGGGATATATCATAACAACTACTGAGTGAGAATTCATACTAGTGTAAAATGTAGGGTGTCTCAGATGATCTGGGTAAGATTTGGGCAGAGGAAACAAACAAATACCATTCCTACTGTTAAGAAACTGTTTGTGCATAGATACTGTAAGTTAAATGGCTTGAGCAGTTTAATGGCATCAGTTGAAGACTGTTTTGTACTGGCCAGCTCCCAGGGATTAATACTGGTGTTAGATTGACCGTCGCTCACACTTTAACTTTTTTTCTGTCATATCAGGAATTTCAAGACACAGGATGGAGCCATGATTGATGGAGGTCAGAGTCAGAGATGGCTGGACGAAGAGGTCCCATCCAAGAAACCAAAAGTAAGTGAATTGAGAAAGAAAAGAATGGTCCAAATAAAGCTGATGGATTGGAGCAGTTAAAATATAATTAGGTAACAAATGTTGAAATATGAGGGAAGGTTTTTGGTTGTAGTGAATCTTTAGTAGTTTCAAGTTCTGTTGCTTTTTTATAGACTGAAGACAAACCCCTGCTGCCCATTGCTATGGATGGAGGCATTGACCGAAGGGAGTGGACCCTGCAGCACCGCAAGGCTGCTGACATCACGCTCACTCCCCCACAGGCCGACCTGGACACTGACTGTCTGGATGTTAATGTCAAGGGACCTGGTGAGAAAACTTTACTTCTACACTACTCTAGATCTGATTCATTTTCAATAACTTCTTTAATAATGAATTTCTCCTCTCTCAGATGGTTTCACCCCGCTGATGTTAGCATCACTGCGCAATGGTGGAGGCCCAGACTGCAGCCTGCATGGAGAAGAGGAGGAAGAGAGTGGAGGAGATGAACCAGGACCAAGTATTATTTCAGACCTGATTGCTCAGGGTGCTTCACTCATGGCCCAGACTGACCGCACAGGAGAAACAGCGCTCCATCTGGCCGCTCGATACGCTAGAGCTGATGCGGCTAAGAGACTGCTGGATGCTGGAGCTGATCCCAACGCCCATGACAACATGGGCAGAACTCCTCTGCATGCTGCTGTGGCGGCTGATGCCCAGGGTGTCTTCCAGGTGAGATAATTGTCTGATCTTGAAGTTTACTTATGAACTGATAATTCACTCTGAAATCTACTTCACTTAGGCCTTTCATCATTAAGCATCTTTGTCATGTGTCTGTATCTTTGTCTTCTCCCAGATTCTGATCCGTAATCGTGCAACAGAACTGGATGCGCGAATGAATGACGGCACTACTCCCTTGATCCTGGCAGCCAGGCTAGCTGTGGAGGGCATGGTGGAAGAGCTGATCCACTGCCATGCTGACATCAATGCTGTAGACGACCATGGTCAGGAAACCATACTTGTTTGATTTACTCTTTTTGTCAAATATCTTCCTTTTGTACTGGATGTCTGGTCTACATTATAGTCTGTACTATATGCAGCCATTTGGATTACAACAGAAACATGGATTGTATTGAACCTGCACTATTAGTATGAGGAACCTTGCTACTTGTTAAGCAGGTTAAGTATCCAGATAAGATCAATCCATCCAAATTAGACATGTTCATGGTGGCAAACCTTAATGACCATGTAACACTTATTTCAATCCTTTTAAAATTTAGTTGGATAGCAAATTGTTAAAAAGCTTTCATTAGTAGCATAGAAATACAGTAGTTATGAATGGTTAAATAGCCACTAAACTGTAATCATTTCTTTCTGCTTAACATGGATGTGCTTCTTTGTCTTTTAGGCAAATCCGCTCTGCACTGGGCAGCTGCGGTTAATAATGTGGAGGCCACTCTTGTGCTTTTGAAAAATGGAGCCAATCGTGACATGCAAGACAATAAGGTTTGTTCTTGTATTTTCATTTGTGCTATTCCAAACCTTGTTCCTCAGTTTGTGAACTGATTACAAATACTTTATATCCAATGGTGTAAGTGCTTGGAAAAAGTGACATTTAATCCATAAACATTTTAGCAATAAGACTTTCATTCACAGTTTTATTTATTTATTCTTAAATACAAAGTTTAAAGTGAAACCTCAAACAAAACCCATCATTTGTGTATCAGAACTTACTCAAGACTCACCTCATGTAGGCTTGAATGGTAACCATAAAAAGAAACCTTTCAAACCCCCCCAAAGTTGTACTGGAGTAAAATTAGAAGTGAAAGTAATCACAAAGATAAACATATACATTCCATAAGTACTCCATAGTAAAATAATTACTCTGTTACTTTACACCCACTGAATAGACTGAAGGAACTGTACAGAACAGTAAAAAAGACTCAATGGTTTCTCATACATTAATATTGAATTTGTACTATGACATTATGTGTTAAACAGAGGAGTATATTTATCATCTGTGTTTCCTTCAGGAGGAGACACCACTCTTTCTGGCAGCCAGAGAAGGCAGCTTCGAGGCAGCTCAGGTTCTCCTTGACCACTACTCCAACCGTGACATCACTGATCACCTGGATCGGCTGCCCCGTGATACTGCTCAAGAACGAATGCATCACGACATAGTCCGCCTGCTGGACCAGTACAATTTGGTTCACAGTCCACACAACGGGCCTAACCACATGGGTGGAGGAGGGAACTCTGTTATGTGTGGGGCCAATGGAGCAGGCTTCATCGGCATGCGCCCCGGACCACAGGGGAAGAAGAGCAGGAGGGGTGGAGGTGGGGCAAAGGTTGGAGGTGTCGGTGGGGGAGCTAAGGAGTTAAAAGACATGAAGGTGAAGAGAAGAAAGAAGCCTGCTGGAGGTGAGGGGCCAGGTGTGGGTGCTGGAGTGGGAGGAGGAAGTGGAGGAGGTAATGGAGGAGGGAGTGCAAATGGTGTCAAGGCAGCAGGAGGACTTCCAGAGAGCTCTGTCACCATGTCACCTGTTGACTCCCTGGAATCACCACACTCATACACAGGCGATGTGTCCGGCACTGTCTCCACAACAGCAAACTCCCCTCCCCTCCTAAGCAGCCCCACCTCCAGGCCAATGCTGCCCCCTGTCAGCCACATGCTGGGACAGCAGCAGGGCTGGGTGGGCATGACCAAGCATGGCTACAGCGGCCACATGTTCGGCCTCGTACCACATCAGATGGGGGGATCTCACCCTGGCATGGGCCAACACCACGGCCAGGGCCCGATGCTGACCCCTATGAATGTCACCATGACTAGAGAGCAGCTGCCGCCCATTGTCACATTCCAGATGATGACTCCTGGAGGAGGCCAGGCTATGCTGAAGCAATCACAGCCGGGACAGGTACAAGTCACACAGTCCCAAGGGCAGAGCCAGGGTCAGGGTCACCCTCAGCAGACGCCAGGCCACCTCCACTGCACCCAGAGTATGATGTACCAGATGCCTGAGCAGATGAGCATGACACACGGGCTCTCCCACACCCTGCAGCACCCCCACACTGTCAGCCACGGGGGCCATGGAGGAATCGAAGGCCAGTCTCGACCACTGCCCTCATATGCACCCATGCAGAGTCCTGTGGATAAATACCCCACGCCCCCCTCCCAGCACAGTTACGCCACTGCTGGTTCAGAGGGAACCACCCCTGGCCACTCTGCCCACCCACCCAGTGAGCACCCGTATCTCACCCCTTCACCAGAATCCCCAGACCCTTGGTCGTCCTCTTCGCCGCACTCCAACTCAGACTGGTCCGATGTCACCACCAGCCCCACCCCTCTGGGGAATCCCCACCATGCACTGCCATCATCACACCACACACACATTCCAGAGCAGGTGCAGCCGCAGCCGCAGTCACAACAGATGCAGCAGGCCTCTCAACAGTCCCAGCTTGGAAACATGCAAGTGTTTGCGTAGGCTGGCTGGGAGAAGCAAACAGACTGACTTTGGGGTTCTGTGTAGTTTTATGACAACACATAATAACTCATTCAATGCTTTTCTCACCTTTTTCGTTCATTTTCTTTGTATGTTCTTCATTATTATTATCAATCACCTCCCCTTTTATGTTTTCTTCTCCTCTTTGCACTTAAGAAAACTGTGTGTATAGTTTCTAAAACATCATTGAGTATTATCAACTAGATATCAAAAGTTCTCAATACCAAAAATCATGGAGTTAGTTATCTGTCCCAAGCTAAAATCAGTTTTTTCATGTAGTTCCTTCGATCCCAGCTGGACATCCTCTGCTCTCTTTTTGCTGAGTCAAGGACTTCTCGTTTTGGCACCGAAACGCAAACTGTTTATTGAGGGATCATCGAGGAACTGCCAACCAGATGGCGGTCAGCTGGTGTTGCATCAGAAAAACAGACTGTTGAGACGGACACTGAGACAGGACTGCAGACATTCTGCGTTGATACTGTCTGTTTTGGAGACAATTTATAAGACAAGTTATTTCTTTCTGCTATATGCTATCCTTATGTGTTGTTTAATGTGATGAGCCTGCCAATACTAACTCCTTGTTGAAACCATTCACTCTACTTTTTTTTAAATACAATGGGTCACATTCAGTTAATGCTTTTATTCTCAAAGCAGAACTACCTAGTTGTTGCCATATTGTTTTTTATTCAAATATTGTTTTTTACTGTGCTAAAGTGGGAATTTTATAAAAGGCTGTTGCATGATTAGGAAGACAAACACCAAGAAAATTACAGAGTAGAAAGACGTGCACATAAAGGCATTTTGTTTCCTAACACAGTGGATTTAACATATTTCGAAGGCGGTTTGAATGTACACATTCATATCCTGTCTTGTGATCACAATTGGTGCGTATATACTTCCTGTGTTGTTGAGGGATTAATTCAGAAGCTTGACAAACTTTATGCAAAAACAAACATTAGTTTTGTCACACTCACTGTTACACTTGTGCCACCGGGTTTAGTTTGTTGTATGATGAAATGTACATAGACGTATAGCACATTCTGCTTGTTGTTACTGAGCTTAATTTGGCAAAGACTTGTTGACTTTTTAAAAATGTATGTTTATGTTTTGTTTTTTTTATATGAATACTGTGCGCACTTCTTGAATGATTCTGAATGTTACAGAGGTGCATGTTTTTACCTTTAAACTGCCTCTTTTCTAAATAATTTCTCTTCCAAAATCATTTAACCAGTTTTGCCTTTTGCTTAACTACAATCAGTGTATCTCTACACCTTTTTAAATTGTCATTACTCATAAACCAAGTCTGGAGGCAAGAAAGGTTTAATATGAGGGTTTTTTTTGTCTTCCTTCTGTTGATGTTGAGCATAGCTTTGTGTGACTGCTCTGTAAACACAGACAATCATTCACTATTTTACTTTTGAAACCTAAAAAAGGAAAATCAGTCGTCTCTAAGACAAAATGTATCTTTATTCAGCCAAAAATGTACACCTAGTCCAAATTTCTGTCGGTTGTTGTCTCTGTTTGCGAAAATCGTGCAATCTCGAAACAGTGAGACACGCAGCACACATCCTGTAGCAAGAAGTGTTGCCTTTGTTTTGAATTACTACTGTATGTATCTCAGTAAATGAACCAAATGTTCCCAGTACCTGACTTTTCAGGGCTTTATTCTCTGTACTTAAGATGTACCTGCAGTTTCATAAACAAATGCTGTACATTGAAGTGTCAGTCAACATTTTTAACAAGAATTGCGCATGTTAGTTCCCGTACATATGCCAAGGCTATGTGTCTGTTCTGTATATAAAATGTTTTTTTATTGTACCTTCCTCTGTTAACCAAATAGCCTATAATATACATGGCATATGAAGTAGTTGTCACAATGTTTATATAAGGTAGACTAAAACTGATAAAATAAGTTGTCTGTTGGAAAAAAAACCCCAAATGATCAACCAAATGTGCTTTCTAAAATAAAGCCCAGATCTTCATAGATTTCTGCACTTGTCTTTTTTTTTTTTAATGGACTGTGTTTTCTCATCATTTATATGGATGTTGTTGGTGTTAATTTTGAGTCAATTTATAATTTAAGCCTTAAACAGATGCTGTTGATTCAATCACATAGCACTTTCTTTCTTCTGCCAAATTAGTGCTCAGTCCTTAAAAATATGACTTTTTATTTTATATTGAAAGTATAATAAGATGACGACAGTAACTTGATTCCTTTAGTAAATATTATTGTACCAGTGTGCTTCAGAGAAGTATCTGCTTCCTAAAAGTTTTTGTACTTTCAAAACAACAGAGAAATGAACAGTCGATTCCATGGATAGTCATGGGATGTATTTTAAATTGAATTTTATTCAAAGATAACACCAATATTCAATTTACTCTGAAATTAGTTATTAGCAATATTAGTAACAAATCATCAAAGTCATAGTTCTTTTCCTATAAATCTGTATCATTCTGACACTTGAAATTAATGCAGTAGGTGTGGGTCATTAGTTCAGTCTTGCACTTTCGGCCCTGCTATCATGTCTGACAGCGTTCTACAGTGCAGTGTCAACATATTGATAATACAAGCTGAAAAACATTAGTATGGCAAAGTTCCAGACAAAAACACACTTTGGGCAAATTTTGCAACTTTAAACATATTTTAAATTTTTCAGTGTCATCACTGAATTACATAACATGTAAAGGTACTATAATGCACAACATGGAACTGGACATTAAATACACCGTCTGCTTTAAAAATGTGTAAAGTGTGATTTTGACCACCAGGTGCTTTTTTTTTTTTTTTTTTTTTTTTTGATTTGCAAGTCCAAAAATACTTAAAACCAGCTCTGTTAGACATGGAAAGTCTCCCTAATCAAAGCAATCAAAAGCCCAAAACAGGCCTTTGTTAATAACACTATAGATAGATCAACCCCTTCACACTTCATTTGACTACTGATTACTGTGTAATGCATATAAGCAGTGTAGTTTGTTTCCAGACCAGCAGGTGGCCCTAAATCTCACAGGAAGCCTTGACGAAGAGAAGAGAAAGAAATCTGTACACGGAAGTTATTCCGGACTGTACATGTTTGAGGTTTTTCCTTTCAGGAGTCTCTCTCTCTCTCTCTCTCTCTCTCTGTCTCTCTCTCTCTCTGTCTCTCTCTCTCTCGCTCTCTCTCTGTAAATTACTTTTTCCTCCTCTGGCGGTCAGTTAAACCGTAATGGCGGTGAACGCTGCGGCAGTGTGTGTGAGGAGCCTGAACAGATAGTGTGCAGGTATCAGCGCACGGTGGATCACCACAAGGGCCAATGGACGCCAGGAGCTGAAGTGCAGCTGTTTTGACAGCTGGGTTGAGCCTCCAGTACCTGGTCTGTGAGTCTGACAGAGAAAGCTGCCGAGACCAGACAAGACCCGAGCTCTGAACACTAGAGAGGGGTTTTGTTTTGTTTTGAGACATTTATCTACGTCTGTCAAATTGCTTTTAAGGCGCCATTGAAGGAAAGGAAGAAAGGTGAGAGCTGCTCTCAGTCAGCGACTCCTCCTTGAGTAAACATCTCTTTTTGTGTCTAAAAATCTTCCTCCAGTCTTCACTGTGGTTCTGTGTTTACCTCCCAACATTAACTTCACTTCTAACTACTTCCACTGTATCTTTTGTGGTCCATTTTTCCCTTTTCTGTCGCCAGCGACCCACCGACCTCTGGCCATGGCTTCTTCCCGGCTGAAGTACCTCTCTCTGGGCGTGCTGGTGTTCCAGACCACCTCCCTGGTGCTCACCATGCGGTACTCCCGCACCCTGCAGGCCGAGGGCCCGCGGTATCTGGCCTCCTCAGCTGTGGTGGTGGCCGAGGTCATGAAGATCCTCACGTGTGTGTTGCTTGTCTTCAAGGAACACAGTGAGTGCACGTGGACACAGTCAATGTCACCTTAGTCATATGGCTGCAAATAACCCACAGTTGTCATTTTTATACTATATTATATTAGTAATAATATGAATAATTGTAAAGTCTTTGAAATGTCAGAAATTGGTTAAAATATAAATAATAATCTGATATCTTTTAATTGCTTTTGTTGTCACCAACAGCCCAATACTCTGAAATATACACACTGGAGCCTCACACTGGAGAAACTGCTCAATAAATGACTGAAATGATTAATCAATAATCAAAATTGTTGTTTAATTTTCTGTCAATTAACTAATTAACAAATTGACTCATTGACTCATACTCATACAAATATTACATGGAAAAAAAACATGAGTGAACATCAATCATAAATTACTGATAACAAGGTTAAAGGTGATGAAACAAAAAACTAAGGCTTGTTTTCATCCCACAGGTTATAGCATGCGAGCTCTGAACAGCGTCCTGCGTCAGGAAATTGCCCACAAACCCATGGAAACACTGAAGCTGGCGATCCCCTCTGGGATCTACACACTACAGAACAACCTGCTGTACGTCGCTCTGTCCAACCTGGACGCAGCCACCTACCAGGTACAGCAGAGGGCGGGATGGGTTTGAAGGCCATGTGGTAGAAAATGAATCGCAGCATGACTCAGTTTAACATGCGCAGTAGCTGATGTGTCTTTCTCAGTGCTATAACAATTAGCATGTGGTTCTTCTCCATGGATTAAATAGTTTTCTCATTTTGCCTCCATCAGGTGACATACCAGCTGAAGATCCTGACCACGGCTCTGTTCTCTGTGTCCATGCTGGGCCGCAGGCTTGGCGTCTACCAGTGGCTCTCTTTGCTGATTCTTATGGCCGGAGTGGCTCTTGTGCAGGTCAGCTTCTGGATATCTTATATGTGGTTCCCTTCGATGGAAAAAAGTTAACACCTAGAAAACAACAGTGATTTTATGAGTTGCTGCTTTTAAATGGAGACTTTTATTCCACTAATGATCAATGTTGACCAGTTTTAGGGACGTGAGCTGTTCAATAACTCCAGTAGCAGTATGTTAACAAACCGTTGCTTTGGTAGAAAGCTCATCAATGATGATGCCAAGCAGGTTTAGCTTTTTCCTAAGTTTGGTGACTGTGGATCATGTACCCAAGACACATTTGTGGAGAATCATCACTTGAATTAATCACATTCAAGAGCAGCATGAACAATAAAACTCTAGAGAAAGTCGATTAAACTTTCAACTTTTAGCAAACCACTGCAGGTTCTGTGTATCGCCTGATCTCAGCACCTCTAGACTTTTACGCTTTTGTCTATAAGGAGGTTCTCAGCACGATTATCTCTTTGAACCTGCACATTGCTTTTTATTTTAGTACAGAATTAGTTAAAAGTGACACCTGTGTGTGCAGAATCATCCTGAAAGACTTTTAAAATTCATCTTGTTAGTGCTTTTAAACGTAAGAAGAAAGAAAATGTGGCCAATTCTGTAGCTGTCACTTTGTCTTTGCTTTAATGAATGTGTGATCTCTAATTTTGTGGGCAGATAAAGAAAATAAACTCTTAATCTCTGTGGGAATTACACAGTTAAGTAAAGGTTAAATAAATAAAACAAAATAATGAGGCCTGAATGAGAACGCTGTATAAATATTGACTGTCAGTGGTTATGAGGGATGAGCTGATGAATGATGAAGTGTCAAAAAAAGAAAGACAGTTGTGAAATCACCTCCTCCTCCTCCTTGGCAAAACAAAGAAAATTCCAGTCAGGTATTATTACACCGGATGTGATCTTAATGCTGACTGAGCACTCATACAGAGGCACAGTAGACGAGGAGGAGGAGAAGGACATGAAGCTCCACCCTCATAAATCTACAGGATCAGCCAGGTAGAAACGTTCACTCCCAAACTGCTCTCAGTGTGACGAGGCTGAGTGCAGGAATGTGACTGTGGTTTATGCATGATACATCCTGAAGGCTCAAACAACAGATCATCACATGAAATGTGATATGAAGGCGCAACCATAGCAACTGTTCTGTTTGCAAACGGTATCATCTAGAAATGAAGAGCTATAAAAACAGCGAGAAGCAGCTAAGAAATAATTGGCCTGTTTTGCATTAATGCAGCGTCTCATTTTCACTTTTTTTTTTTTCCAGGTTTGAGGTGTTAGTTCTCACTCATTAGGATTGTATGTATAAAAAAAAATCTTCCTCTCACCCCCATGTGGGGTGGTGATGTGTGGCCTCCTCAAGCTCGGGTTCTCTGCCAGAGGCCTGGGAGCTTGAAGGTTCTGTGTAGTATCTTAGCTGCTGGGACTGCACTCTTCTGGACAGACACCTCAGATGTGGACTCTGCTGGAGCCACTCTCCTAGTTCGGGGGGGTCACAGCCTCTAGTGCTCTTTTTTTTTTTTTTCTCTGGGACCAATTTGGACTTCAACCTCCACATCTGTTCCAGTTGTTTTTTCAGTCCCTGGTACTTTTCAGTGCTCCTTCTTTCTGATGTTACTGTCAGCTGCGATTATCAACATCTGTCACAACTGCCCCTTTTCCGCTCCTTGTCAACCACCATGATGTGTGCTCGGTGAGCCAGCCCCTTCTGGTCAGTCTGGAACTTCAAGTCCCGCAGGATCTTAGCGCTGTTGTTCTCAACCCCTTTTGGTGGCGTGTCCCATAAATAAATAAATATATATATATATATATATATATATTTAATCCAAATGGAAAAAGTGCAATAGCTACAAAACATTTCTTACTCTGCACAACCAGACATAAGCATTTTTCTCTTTTGGCATTAAAACCCATTTTCTTGCTTACTCCAGCACATAACATAGGAACTAACACTGCAGCATTTTTACAGCTCTGCAAACTTGTGATGACGCCTTTGTCTGAATTTCAGGTTCCCACCATGATAGATTTGAGATTTGAGTGCTATTGTTAAGATTTCATTTCATTGGCCTGTTGAAAACATATGATACATATATTTTTACGGAAGATGTTGCTTGTTTTGACAGTTAGTGCCCATCAGTTTTGTTTTGCATCTTCTTGTATTGACACACTGGTCGCTTATAGCACTGTCTCCATTTGCAGCAATGATATGCTTATTCACTTGCTTTCAGAGAGTTCAAGAAGAAAGTCGATACAACTCATATTAGCTTAGCTTAGCATAAAGACTGGAAACGGGCAAACCAGCATATCTAAAGCTCAGTAATTAACACCATGTATCTTGCTCGTTTAGTCTGTACCTATACAAAACTCAAAGTGTTAAAACAAGTTGCTGGTTGTGTGCTGAGCTGATTCTTGGCGAGGCATCACTTAAATCAGTTGTTGAAACATGTAGTTCATTTTTTTTCTTAATTCCCACATTGTGTAACATTTTCAAGATGTTTCCAAGGTCAAGATTGAACTTTCAAGCACAAGGTTTATTATAAACCAAATGTTTCTCTTGTGCCTGTAGTGGCCCTCTGAGTCTGCTGCAGCTCCGGAGAAGGAGGCCCTGTCTGCAGGATCCCAGTTTGTAGGTGTGACAGCGGTTCTGGTGGCATGCTGCTCCAGCGGCTTCGCTGGTGTGTACTTCGAGAAGATCCTGAAGGAGAGCAAACAGAGTGTTTGGGTTCGCAATATCCAGCTAGGTCAGTATTCAGCATCTTGTCAAATCTGTCAACTGTTTGGACTGTTGTACGGTATACCAGGTTTTCTGACCTGTAAAATATAATTCATTGCACTGAACAGTGATGTTAAAGTGCTGAGAACAGAACTATAAAACTCTGCACAAACATTTTCTGACATTTGATTAATGCACGTCCATCAACAGAGGAATACCGTTGAGAGATGGCATTGTTGGAAACGGATTGAAAAAGAGCCCAGCGCCATGTTTCTGAAGTGAGCTCTTGTGTACAGTTTCCTTTCTTCCCTGCGCACAGAGCCAGCTGGGCTTTTTACCTCCGATACATTTCTGTAAAGATGAATGTTCCTGTCTTGTTTATTTTTACCCTGGAACGTGTGAGGCGTGTGTTAAGTCTCCTGTGATTCCTGGTGTGAGCTTGGAGCTTTTTCACCTGCATTAAATATTGGAGCCTAGACAAGAGCAGTGAAGAAAATGCTTTGCATTTTTGTTTTGGTAAGTAGTTGTAAAAGTGATACAGCAAAATGGAAAATGAAGGAAATTAAAGTTTAGTGCTGAAAAGATCATTTGGCTAATCAATCAAGATTTTTGATAATGTAATCGTTAAGGTCATTTGATAAGCAAAAGGCCAAACATTTCTCTGTTTTGTTGTGGCGTGTTTATTGAATATTTTTGGCTTTTGGACTTTTGCACCAACAAAACAAGCTGGAGATCATCATCTGGAGATTTTTCACAATTAGAATAAGTGTAGTTGAAGCCTTATAAGAGAAGTAAGCAAGAGTACATGCTGTGTAGATATTAGCAGAACAGAAATCTTTGACTGACTGATCTTTAGCTCACTCATTTACCTACTATATGTGTGTGTTTCCAGGAATGTTTGGCCTTGTATTTGGCCTTTTTGGGATGCTGGCCTACGATGGGGAGAGGGTGAAGGAGTCGGGAATGTTCCAGGGTTACAACACAATCACCTGGACTGTTGTAGCGCTGCAGGTGACTCTCACTCCACCGACAGTGATTCAATATGTGTTTCCCACCAAAACTGTCAAATATATTACCAAGCCTCTGGGGTAACAGACTCTTTAATTTGGTGGATCAGACTCCCTGTCGGCCAGTACAGGTCATGCCTTTGTCCATCTGTGTCTGTGTGTTTGTTGTTTCTCCAGGCGCTGGGTGGTCTGGTCATTGCAGCGGTCATCAAGTATGCAGACAACATCCTCAAGGGCTTTGCTACATCGCTCTCCATCATCCTGTCAACTCTTATATCGTACTTCTGGCTGCAGGACTTCGACCCCACTGGGTAGAGGAAATAGTCACTCTCTTTCCCTCCGTCTCTCCTCTGTTTATTTTTATCTGTTTTTCTTTCTCATAATCACAAATTTCTCAGGCTGATAGAGTTATCTGCTCTTGTCCACAGTGTGTTCTTCCTGGGGGCCATTTTGGTTATCGTGGCCACTTTCCTGTACGGCTATGAAGGCAAGCCGTCCCCCAACCCCAGCAGGGCGTAGGACACTCACGGCTGACACTACAGCAGCAGTAGGAGGTCTTGTTGACGCGTCGAGACGAGGAAGGGACAAAATGAGGGGGACAAAATGAGGGGAAAGGTCTTTATCATATATTGTGATCGTGAGAAGGAGGAGCAGAGGAGTAGGAAGCGAGGAGGTAAGCAGGTTGGGAACAGAGGACAGGAAAAGGGAGCAAGCACAACGCTGTGATAGGTCTCAAACACCAAAAGTGCCTCAGCTGGGAAGAGTAACCAGTGCGAAGAGAAAACTGTGGCAAAACAGGATTGTATGTTTTTCTTTCTTCCTATAATTTCTGCTGTAGAGATAATCTGAAGCTGAAGAGATATTCTCCACAGGACCGACTGATTGTGTTCATTTAGAACCTGTTTGACTGCCAGTCGCTGTTACTGCCACGTCAATCACACCTATACAATAAAGAACTAAAGAGGCAGACGGAGGAGTTTCTAAATCTTCTTCAATACCACATTTTTTAGACGTAGTGTGACTTTAGCCCAAACTGTTGGCTTGTTCACCTCGGAGTTGCAGTATTTAAGGCTCTGACGGTCTTGAGTTGTCCCACTTTGGGCCTCTGAAAGCACATTTAAGGCCTTTTTGCCCTTGAATGAGTCTTCCCAGCCGTTGTTTACTCCAGAGCTGTGTACAATACTGCAACAAGCTCTGACAGTCACATGCTTTGGGTTGCAAATGGTAAGGGTTGGCGTAGGGACCATGCTTGGTGTTAGAGCTCTGCACCAGAGGAGGGATCTGTACACCGCTTAAGAGGCCTGTCTACCTGGGAGGCACAACTCGGGGCAAAAACTGATCAGTTTTACAAGAGCCTTTAGACTATAGTAGTTGACGTCACCAGAACTAGTGTTGTTATCTAAATTATCATCGCCTCGTATGACTCTGGTCCGTCTGTAATCTGGGTGTGTGAATAAAAGGCTTAATTAATCTGACTCTTCAGAGATGCTGTTCAGGCTGTAACAGGGGGGGATATTTAAAGTAATTGATTTCTGGAATGAAAAGAACAGTTTGATTATATGGTAATTTTGTACAACTTGAAATTATGTTAACCTCTGGTGTAAATAATAGCACCATTTAAATTGTAACCAATAAATCTAAATGAATTGTCTGTTAACTTATTAATTCATGAATTAGGCTCAAGTTTACATGAGTTTTCAAAGCCACTGATTATCGACATCCAGCTCCTTATGTCCTGTGCTTGTGTAACAACATATTCTGTTGTTTCGAAGTAAAAGTGATCAAAAATGTTACTAAATGTGGCTCAGCTAAGTCTGAACTGACTGAATTATTGATACTGATTACATCAGACACCTGTGAGGTATTAGTTACATAGAAAGTAACCTTGGACTGTACACGTTTGCTGGTGTTTTTCCTCTGGAACTACTTTTTTTTTTCTTGGGATGAAGCGGGTATAATTAATAACTTTATTATTTTAATTACAGATATGTGAATCTTTTATAAAAGAGAAATGTTTCCTTTAACTTCTTTGAATGTGTTATCATGTTATTGTGTGTCTCCTCCCTGATATTTTCTATCATGCAGCCCACACATTTACATTTTATACTCAGACTAGAATGCACTATAGTAAAAATTTATAATCATCTTTGTGGCCTGTCATTTGCTTCGCATGTCGCCTTAGAACTGCAAACTACAAGACATGAATAAATTCACACTTTGATATATTTGGCATTTGTTTTAATGAGTTTAAAAACACTGCATGCAAAAGCCAGACAGTCTGAGAGAAAGGACTGTAACACAGCAGAGTTTCATGTTCTTCATATTATAACACTGTAAACCACCATTACCCAGTTGTCTTTGAACAATCACTGCAATGAACTCCAGTCAATCAGCAGAACAAGTAGGAATTAATGAGTCAATCTCCACATGAAGTGCCGTGTACCGCTCTACCCGAGTCCTCAGGCACATCTGTTACTGTAAAAGACACTTGAAGCTCCGATACGCACAGACAGCAAGTGTGTGACCTCATGGTCAAGTATAAATGTATTTTCTTTAACACTTTACTTTTAATTGGGGCAACTTGTGAAAAAAAGTTTCCATTTAGTTTCACCCTATAAAAGCCTCAATTCTCTGAATAAAATCAGACCAATAAAGATCACCTTCTTAGTTTCTCCAGTTAAAAGTGCTGCTCTAGATGTTTCCCTTGATTGTCAGCGTGGGCTTTCAGATGCCGTTTGTCTCACAAACTGCTCCTGTGTCATGGCTACAATAGGCATGTTGTTAAAATATCCACTGTCCATGATGAGTGTTTTGCAGGGCTCGCAATACACTGGCAGAACAGTCCTCCCGGTGATCGTGGCTCTACTGTCGTTCTAGATGAGGTGTGTATGTGTGTGTGTGTGAAGGCTTGTTCGGTTTGCACCAAGAGTAATGAGCAGCACGGGTAAAATAACGTGGTTACATCCTCTGTCTCTCTTCATCTCTGTCTCACCTGGACCAGCTCAGCAGTTCAGCATGACCTGTTTTACTGGCCCACTGTGCGCTGAGTGTGTACGAACAGAAATACAGCACATAGACCTGCCTCGAAAACAGTAAGCAACATTTTACTCCCAGATTCAGCTTGAGTGTGAGATGTTTGTATTCTGTAAGCTGCACTCTGGTTTTCATTGTCAGTCAAGAATCATCATAAAAACACATTTTATAAAAGATCATAATGGCACAACAGATTGAATTGTGTAAACCAAATACTACACCAAAATTAAAAAAAAAAAAAAAAAAAAAACTCTAAAAAACAGATATTCTCACTTACTTATAGCTCTACGTAGCAATGTATGTAGATAGTTTTGGTTTTATTTTGGCAGTTTTTGAGATATCTGTTTGTGAGATTTCTGTCTCCACTTCATCACATTGAAGGTGACTAGAAAGCCACTTGTGGTACTTAGAGCACTGACAAATTACATTAAAAAAAAAATCAACAACGTGTATCTTTCCAAATAGTAAATAAATGTAAATACTTTCCACTGAAGAAACAGTCCTTATAAAAACTGTTGATAGCAAAGTCTGTACATTATGCAGAGTATTTGTTACTGTTTGTTACTAGTGCCATGACTCTAAGGATGGCAATGTCTGTTGGAAGATGTCAAAAACGATTACATTAGATTGCCATGAAATTTTGTAAAAACATACACAGTCCCCAGATGATGAATCCTGACATTTCCTCTGGCGCCACTGAGAGGTTTAGTGAAACGTCTTGCATTGGATGGATGGTCATGAAATGTGGTACTATTAGTCCCCCTCTGGATGTACTGTACTAACTTTTCATGTAGCACCATCATCATGTAAAAAATTAAGACTTTCCTGTACTTTACAAGCAAATATCTTTGCTTCATTCATCAGCCTCAGCTGTAAGCATTGTCATTTTGAGCATGTTAGCATGCTCATATTAGCAGTTAGCTCAAAGCAACACTGCTACTGCTAGCATGGCTGCAGGCTCTTAATAAC
Source organism: Seriola dumerili (assembly GCF_002260705.1). Lineage (NCBI taxonomy): Eukaryota > Metazoa > Chordata > Actinopteri > Carangiformes > Carangidae > Seriola > Seriola dumerili. The sequence goes on along the minus strand of NW_019174577.1, from coordinate 1,342,107 downwards.
CTAATCTGTGATAACTACCAAAATTTCATTGACCACCATTGTTTGGGAGGCAGTATCTCACAGACAGATATTTCGAAACTTGGACACATACAATCCCGAAAATCTGCATGGCTTTGTACAGGCTAGAGGTAAGTGAGAAACTATGTTTTCTTGTAATTTGGATGAATCAATCCTTCAAGTACAAATACATTTCTCTTTCACTAAAATCTGTGTTCTTCAACATCATATACTGACTGAGTGAAGACATATTATAGCTCTGTTTGTCCTCTCACAGCCACTGTGGGCAGACTCGTTTTATGACTCGTAAAATGAAGTAACCTTGCTTCTTCACCTCACAAATCTGATTAGATGGGACATGGAAAAGGCGAGATCATGTTTCTGCTGTAGGAGGCTGTCATCAACACAGGCATCACTGGGTTTCAAAAGGCAGAGAGGGAGAAGCTCTGCAGCTTGGATGAACTGGCCATTTGTGATTGAAAAAAAAATCCTGCTGCAGGGCTTCTTTTATGACTGTGTGTGCGCATATGACTAAATCCAAACTGGTTTTTCTACATTTTCTGTGATATGTAAAAAGCAAAGTCGCTCTGAGGATGCATGTATGTTGACAATCTTTCTGTTTTTAAATCATCTTCAAAAATGATCCTACAATATAACATAATCACCCCTGTGTGTGTGTGTGTGTGTGTGTGTGTGTGTGTGTGTGTGTGTGTGTGTGTGTGTGTGTGTGTGTGTGTGTGTGTGTGTGGTGTGTGTTGTGGGTGTGTCGGTGTTGAGAGAGTGTGTGTGAGAAGGTGTGAGAGAGTGTAGAGAGAGAGAGGATGTGTGTTGGTGTGTGTGTGTGATGTGTGGTGTGTGTGTGTGTGGAGAGAGGTGGTGTGTGAGGGTGTGTGAGAGAGAGAGTGTGTGAGGCAGTCTGGTGTGACAAAGCAGCAAGCCTGGACCTGACCCTGGGGCTCCATTATAGAAAACACACAACCACAAACACATACACACATGCCTGCACGCCCACACTCACGTCATCTCTGAAAGCAGATCATCCAGTAACATTTCAGTTGATATTATAGTTATGTTATGAATAAACCCCCCCAACAGTGCCATCCTCCGTGGACCTGTGTGACACCATAGACACTAATACCATTCCTTGGTTACACAGCACTTCACTGCGCAGTACAGAGCAGGCCAGGATTATGTCATCATTAAGGCCAAAGAACCTTTTTAAAACAGGGTCTGTGTTTATGCTTGATCATTTCTTTCTGGGCCTGAGTAGCTACAGTACAGGTTTGCGTTACATCCCAGCACTGGTGGCGGATTTTCAAAGTTATACAATACTTCGCTCAGTTGTGCTGGGCTGGAGTAAAAGCCTGAACACCCAACAGCTTAACAGCACCAGAAGTAGAGACCGACATACTTTCTGGATCGTCAAAGGCAGCAGTGGGGAATTAAGGCAGTTGTCCCCTCAAGATTATACACGCAAAAGACTGCAACTCTTATTTGTGCCATCGACAGTTCATACAAGTCTCAGCCTGCTTATAGATCTTCATTTGTCTGTTTTTGTCTTCATCTGATTATCTCAACAGCCGTTTCACTGGAGAAGTGGCCCACTGTGATATGATAAAACAAACGGCCATTCAGAAACTCTCAACGCTCTATTTGGGTGGTATGACGACAAGCGGAGGCCCTCTCCTCGGCCTCCACATCAGAACCTGGGCGTCATTGGCATTGGGCCTCCCCATGGCGTTAAGAGGGATGGGCTCCATGCGGGTCAGCACCCGAGGCTGGTCCTGATGCACCCGGCCCACCAGCCTGGCCCTGGAGCCCAGAGGCAGGGACGGATCCACGGCGATATCGACCCTCATCCTCCACTTGATGGTGTGGAGCAGGATCTTCTCTCTGGAGGTGGTGTTGAGAGCCACCAGCCAGGTGGTGAAGCTCTGGTCCCTTTTGATATTAGTCAGTAAAGGCGTGTTGGATTCACTGACCGGGACAGCCCAGGTGACGCTTGGGTAGAAATTGTCATTCATGCTGACGATGAAGCGGGATGGCTTGGAGGTGGGGCCCACTATGGTGACAGTCTCTGTTGTGTTTCCATACCAGGGGTAGCTCACACCGTCTGAGTCGCTGATAGCCCTCACTAGGCCCTCTCGCAGCTGAGGCAGCTCCCAGCTCGACCTGGAGGGAGACAGAAAGTATGAGAATAGAAAACAAAGACACTTCTGTGTCCCATTAACTTAACGGATATGTCAGGTAATGTTCTGTCTTTAACAAATCCCATGAAAAGACCGAAACCAACAGTAAGCTGAGCCTACCGACATTGTTTTGTATCCAAAGCCTTGTGTACTTTATTCCTCTGTGCCATAGACGTCCACTGTTGTCCAAAAACCATTAAAAACACATTCATGAAGCACATTGCTGCACTGGGTGACATGTTCCTTCATTAAGATGAACATGGGCACTGAAGTTTATTTTGAGTCAATTCCACACAGTCCTGATGCAATAAAGACTCACTACAGCACCATATCTGTAGCTGGAAATAGTCCCCAACTAATGCACTACATTGCCCAGCTGTTTCAGGAAAATATTTACTTGTTATTTATTTACTTATTTACTTGTTACCTGTTTTTATATTTGTTTATCTTTGGTGGGAAAGATATGGACTTGGGTTTGAATGTCACATAAACATTGGGGAAGTCAGAAAGTTAGGAGACGGATTAACACGTTTTGTTTTGGTCTTTTTACAGAATTTGTTGACAGTGGCAAAAAATACAGAACATCACCAGCCACCCTTTAAAATGAGAAAACAACACATTTTCACATTGTGTTGAAACTGGATTAATCAAATAGTTGATCAACTATTTTAGCAATTATCAAAAAAAAATCTAAATTTACCATTTACCAGGCAAAAATGTCAAATATTCTGAGGTTTCAGCTTCTCAAATGTGTTGATTTGCTGCGTTTCTCACTGTAAATACACAATTTTTTGGTTTGGCTGCTGCTGGTAAATTGTAAAGGTATTTTTCACAATTTTTTTAGAGAAATGATTTATTGAAAAAATAACTGTCTAGCATCGATGGATTAAGCATCTCATGACATGAAGAAACATTAATGAATTAAATGTTTGGGAGTGATATATGTCCCACTTTTTTGTATTTTGGCGATGGGGATGAGTCTGTTCCTAATATTTGGATAAGGGATCGCTTGCATATTCCTGCATCTGAGGTGTAAAAAGTTCTACATTTTTGTTTGCAAAGAAAACAAGACAATTTCAGAGAGGAATTCTTATCCAGATACACGCTTGCAGTGAGACTACAGCAGCTGCCTTTAAATGGTATCTAGTGGTTCAGTATGTCAGCGGATTACCATCATCTCTTTGTTGTACCCAACAGTTTTTGTCATCTGGTGGTGGCCCCCTTCCATCTATTTGTCTGCTTTCGTGACCAATCCGATGACACCCCACCCTAAGCCCCTCTCACCCCTACACCCACCCACACACCCACTCCCTACACCCAGCAGGATTAAACACCCCCTCATATATGTTTTCCAGATAATGTGTGTGTGTGTGTGTGTGTGTGTGTGTGTGTGTGTGTGTGTGTGTGTGTGTGTGTGTGTGTGTGTGTGTGTGTGTATTGTGGGGGTGTGGGGAAGGACATGTCTCCATGGGCACAATTTGAGTGTGAGAGCAGCAAACTGTTGTTTAGCTCCTCTAATAGCAGCTTTTCTATTTAGGTGCCAAAGTCACAGGAACAGAATCTGTCGGTGGGCGTTTGAATGAAGGAGGCTGATGAGCACAGTTAACCTGCTGCGTGCACAAATGCTCCTCTGTGCAGCTCAGTGTGATGCACAGGCACGAGCACGTTATTATACTGAATGTACAAGCAATGCATTCAAACCCTCACGCAGGCTAGATTAACCCATGCATCTGAATGGGCACGTCACAGGGGTGTAATGAGGACGCAGGTGACAGATGTGTGAACTCACATGCCGACGTCTCCATAGGTGTTGTAAAATTCCATCTGGGTGCACGCCTGGATCCAGCCCACCACCCATGTCTCATTGCGCGGAATAGGGGGCATCACAATCCGCGCCGAGGCTTTGAAATAGGGCGTCTTGTACCGGAGCACTATTGGCGAGTTCTCCTCAATGACGGTCGGGCAGTGGTCTATGGTGGCGGACAGGTCGTACACCACGATGTTCTCTCGTTTGATGCGTGACTTGTTACAGGCTATGCTCTGGATGCAGCCCATGTCTGTGCAGGTGAAGGTGATGGTCAGGAGCAGCCAAGTGAGCCTGACAGGCCTGGGGAACAGCACAGCTGACTGGGACTCGACCAGTATCAACACTATGAGGCCGTGCATCAGATGAGACTGTTTAAGGCAAAGGTGGGTGCTACCACGCTGTAGGCCCAAATCAGAATCACAATAAGGCTTCAGTGGGATCACAGGAGGGGTGGGGGGGGGCAGCTGGGTCCAGTGAGACTAGGATCCAGTTTCAATCCCTCTGTATCATCAGGCTGATGTATGGGCACATCCAACAGTTCCAGGGGTCCTGCTCTGTGGCTGACCCCGTGCTCTGACCTCCCTGGAGGCTGCAAGCCAGGAGAGAAATGCCCTGCAGGGATTAATGAAGTATCACATCAATTTTTGTATTCTCTCTGTTTCCAGTGTGCCCTCTCCTCTAGGAATCCGACCCGTACGCGCTCCTGCTTGAACCCCTGCCCTGTAACCTTTGATCCTCCTCTTCCTTCCCCGAGCTGTCATGTCACAAGAGGCTTCGGGGGACCGGCGGACACCGGGGCGCCGGCAGGGGGACCCGGTGGTCGGGCGGCGAGGCTTGTTGATGCGGCACTGTACATGAGATGCTGCTGCTGCTGCTGCTGCTGCTGCTGCCTAAAGCCTGAGCGGCGGTGTTACAGTCCGTCATGCCTGTCGAATCGACGGGAGGGAAGCCCGGTGAAATAAACAAAACCTGCGAGTCCGAGCATCTGTGATGGTGAAAACAGCTTCCTCCTGTAGAGCTAGACGACACAAGCGGGTTCTCCGCGATCAAAACGAGGGAGACAGTGAGCTGTACATTCACCGACTGTAAACACCTGACATAGACTGATGAAACAATGGCATTACGGCTAAAAAAAAAAAAAAAAAAAAAAAAAAAAAAAAAAAAAAAAATCAGATAAACAGTCTCATAGTAACCGTGTAGGCCAGCGTAAGCTGTGCGGCATCCTCATTTGATGAGAGCTGCACGGCTGTGTGTCGCTGTTCAGTCTGCGTGGTGCTGAAGATGCTGAATGGACCAATGAACGGCAGAGGGAGACTCAAGGCGTAGGAGTGCCCGCGTCTGCACAGTAGTAGCTTTGCGACCTCTTTCCTCCATATTGGAATAATGCTCTCTAATCCCACAAACACAAAGCAGACAAGGGCCCAGATAACCCCCAATGGATAGGGTGTATGGCTTTTTAGATAAAACGCAACAGGTAGCTAGTCTTTGTCACATCCCAGAGATGATTTTTGAGGTTATTTAGCCCACACGTTGTGCTAATGAAACACTACTTCAAAATCTATCATTGTCATCTTTTAGTATACACCATCTGTAATTAAATATAAGAGATTAAGTGCCTGTAATTGTGTAGGAGAGTATTTGATTGGTTAGTGGGAGTCAGCTGCCAGCAGCATTATGACATTTTTCAAAATAAAACTAGCACCAATTTATGACTGACCCATGTTAAGAAGAATAGATAGATAGATAGATAGATAGATAGATAGATAGATAGATAGATAGATAGATAGATAGATAGATTGCTGCTTAATTATAGATCAAAATCTACTTTTGAATTGATACTGTGCTTACTTACATGGTGCATACTCCTAAACTGATCTGCATTTAATCAAAGTATCACACAGGAAAACTGGGGCCATATAATATTGCAGCATAGAAAATTAAACACATTTCATGGAGAGTGGTCAAGTTGCCCTCAGGTTGTGTGATTATATACTCACTTTGTCTAAACTGTGACACTCAAGCTGCTTAGTATGACTGGTCAAAATACTGTCACAGCTGCAAGAAGAGCTGAAGTTTCAGCATCATCACACAGAGGAAAATGTTATGACAAATCTAGCTCTAAAACTGTTAAAAACCCTTAGTTTTAAACATAGACTATCTGCGTTTAAAAGTTAAAAACAGATCTGTGTTTGTCTTGTCAATGTAGGTTACTGTAATGTCACTGTTACAGTTGTTATTTTATGAAAATTATTTTGAAATCCACTCACATACGCCGTGCTCTTGCGTCATTTCCGGGTGGGCGGACTGCTGATTCACAGAGGGGAAAGCAACGTTCGCACATGAAAAATATAAACATGTTACTTTTATAGACTCTATTAACTCAACCGCAGTATTTTCCGACAGGTTATCATGGTAAGTATTATTGACTTTTTATTCAGCAGATAACTGAATGTATCAGAGGCTGAGAACTGACACTTTAAATGTGCTAAACCAAAGTAAAAGCTAAACTAAGCTAAGCTAGGCTAAGCTCATGGTAACTTGGCTGCTGATGATACCAGGAATAGTTGTGTATTTGTTACTGTTGGCCTCTTATTGTAAAGAAATGAAGTCGTGTAAAAGCTCGAAGTTTATTTCCCCTTGACAAACTCTAATTAGAACCAGTTATGTTTTGTGCAGTTTAGGTCGCAAAAACACCAATCATGAGAGTTCAGAGATATCTTAAAAAATGCTCTTACTAAAAGCTAAAAAATCCAATTATTGAATTAATGATAATATACAGAAACATATATGTTAAGCTGTAACGAGAAAATGTTTTATATTTTTACCTGACAAGAAGTCTGATGGATTAGTATTCCTCTCATATTAAAAATAAATTATCCCTTGTGATTATGTTCTTAAATGTGATTTCTTCTGTATAGGTCCCTACAGACTTTAAAGCCCTAATCCAGAGGTTTTATCATCTTCAGTCTGAGCGAGTAGAGACGTATCAGCTCTTTGAAGAGTAAGTTTGAATCCAGTAATGGTAACTTGCATGCTACTAATTTACTGCGTACAAGGATGCACACATACTTTCTCGATCATATTTCCGCGTATCTCTTGGGATCATTTCTCTTCAGTCAGAAGCACATAAATAGAGGAATCTGAATTGTATGTCTCATAGATTTCTTCTCTTGTTTTTGATGTTATTCTTTGGCTGATGACTGCCTTCCAGAGGACATGAGGCCTACTTGAGGACAGGCCCTCAGTATGACTTCGACCACTACAGACAGCTGGTCCATGAGATAACACAGGCCTTTTGCGGCATCTCCAAGGAAGTGCTCGAGATCAAGGGGAGGCTGCACCATGAGTTTGACAGGCCAGACCTCTCTGAGCACATTGAAAAGCTGCAGAGCAAAGAGAAGCAGAAACTTGAACTGGTAGGAAACTCTCTGTGTGGTTTGTTTTTATATCAGGTTCAGAAGCTGACCAGAGAATAGGAGACAGCAGTGCACAAAATAAGGAAAATGTATAATAAGTATAGTATTGCTTTAATTTAACACTACATTACCTTTGTTGTGGTATGGTGGACTTAATATGTTACCTGCTGCAGACTGTTTGTCCTATATACCGGAAGTGAAGGTGTAAAGGTGGCATAATCAGCAGACATATCCAACTGTTTTAAACAAATAAACAATAAGAGGCTGTGTACAGAAGAATTAATTCAATTAATTTGTATTTTTTAATTTGTAAATTTAGTTCTAAATTCTTTTCACTGTATTATTAATGTAAATGTAACCATTTACAAAGATATCTAAGGCCTCCATTTACTGATTTGTCTCAAACATCCTCTTTACCTGCCATAACTAATGATGTTCCCTGTTTATTTTAAATTAATGTTTGCTAAGTAGTAGTTTGATACAGTTCCCCTGGTTCACCACATGGGGGCAGAATTCTTATGCAAAACATTTCATAACTGATCTCCATCCTGAAGCATTCAGTTGTTGTTATTATGCCAGCAGCTCAATCAGACGTAGAGGTTTTAAGTATACACCACCAATGGACGACAACTGTGCATGATGCTTCTGATCGGAAGTTTCTGTGTCTTTATGTGCCGTCTGGGCAGTAAACACCATTTGAGTTCAGTTAAATCAGTCAATGATGCTGCTGTGTTTTTCCAGTGGTTCTGTTTCAAGTCTGTGACATGAAACCTGCACGAAAGCTGTCTTTCTGTAACGCTCATTATGGCTGGACAGACAGTTTGGTGTTGAAATGTTAACCACTTCGGTGGTTCCCCACATTCTTGAAGTCCACATCTCATACATCTGGTGTTCAGCGTTGATGTGTAGCACTTTTGTATAAAGTTTTACACTCCTTTATAATATTAACTCAACTTCGTTTCTGCCAGTAATGCTATAAAGCTTCTATTATCTCAGAGTTCATCCTCTGTCTCTGCTCCATCCTCTGCTGATGAATGGTTTGCATAAATCTTATCTGATGTGCCTTCTCAACAGACAGCCAAGCTGCAGCTGGCCAGGCAGCGGGCCCAGGATCACCCGGAGGACGAAGGCTGTCAAGAAAAGATTCAGGAGATCAAGCAGGAGTAAGAGCAGCTCATACCACCCCTGCGTTTACTGCGTTAGCTCCCCGCTGACCCATTCAGTCACTCGTTTTCAACCTGCTGTCAGCTGTGGAACTGCTCAGGGGCTCACTTGCTTCCTGTGTCTCTCCAATTTAACAGCTTATCCTTTGTTACCACTTTTATTTAATTTTGTTGGAAAATAAATAGTCATGGATGTACACAAAACACTAATTAAACACTGTGGTGTCTTTGTTCTTCCCTTGTCCAGAATCATCAAGAACAAAGAGGCTCTGAGTGAGATCATGCAGGACTTTAAGTACGACTCAGAGGAGTGTGATTGACAGGTGACTCCCTGGGGGCCTGCAGCCGCCCCCTCACATCACCAGACAGCAGGGCTGACGGGTCAACTCGGCCCTGCTGCAACTTCCATCTTGGACTCCTCAGCTGCACTTATTGATCCCCCCTCTAGCCCCACCCTGCTCGCTGCTGCAGTTTTATTCCTCCCAGGGGGCTTTTCACATTCTGGCTGTGTATGTGTGTGTGTATGTGTGTGTGTATGTGAGTGTGTGTGTGTGTATGTGAGTGTGTGTGTGTGTGTGTGTGTGTGTGTGTGTGTGTGTTAGTGTTAATGCATGCCTCAGCAAAAAAAAGAAAAAATGCCTTTCTTGTAATGAAATTGATGAAATATGTAAATACTGAAGAAGTTAAATAATACTTAAAAGCTCATACATCTTTGTTTAATTGATACATTATATTTTTAATGATAAAAACACTTTCCAAGATATTTTCTGTTCTTTACTGTTGGTTTATACAGATTTAATACACAGTACTTTTCAGACTTAATGACCACAAGTAAAGTATATAACTTAGACAAAATCCACATTCCTTAAATATACAGTTATAAAAATATATTGTATCACGACGTTTGCTCAGATACACAACAGTATGTACACTTTACAGATAGTGGGGCCTTAGTTTATTGGGGATTAATAACTGATCACTAATTCTGCAGTCTAGAAATATCTAAATTTAACTACACTGATGGTACAAAACACAATATTTTTTAATGTTTGATAACTGGCTTCACGTAGCTCATTTGTGACTTTACAAATCCATTTAGTTCTCACTGAACTGATAGCTAACAGACTGACCAACAGTGACACACGTGGAGATATTGATACACTGTCATAACGGCCATAAGCCCTCATAACAATGTAAATTTCACATATTCAGATTTGTTTGGAGAATTGGAAAACTATAAAACTGTTTGTTAACCACTGTTTTACAAAAAACATTTCTTGACCTGCAAACATAGATACCCATACTTGGTACTTATTCCACATTCCCTCATGTTACCGTCACTGAAATACATTATATTTTTTCTTGAGTAATGCTTTATTACAATTTGACTTCAAAGTAGCATTTAAGACTTGCTTATCTTACATTACATTAAGTTAATAAAACATATGTGAACTATTACTATTTATATTTTATATATATATATATATTATATATATATATATATATATATATATATATATATATAGAATAAAAGTGCAGTTACTGCGGGCCTAAATGTAAGAGTTTGTGCAAAGACAGATTTGGCGAGCGGAAATGGCAGAAAAAGGCTGCATTGTCTCACTTCAGTTGTCTTCCAGCCGGGCCCTTTAAACTCAAGGCTGATGACCAAACACTGCAGTGTCCCTCGGCCGGGCCGTTGGACCTCTCGCACAGCTGGGACACTCGGGGCCAGTTATCTGTCAGTGTTCCTTGATGCTGTTCTTGAATTAAACACCACAGCGGTGCTGAGCAGTGGTGCTATGAATTATCGTCTTGTAGAATCTGAAAAGACAAAAGCAGATGATTCATACTGGGATAATTCAATGGGAAAACCATGTAATTTATAATCATCAGGATAACTGCTCTGTCTGGCTTCTTTTTCTCCCCGTCTTTCTTTGCATCATCTCTTTTTTTATTCTCTGTGCATCATTCCCAGCCCCCTGCTACCTTTCTCTCAAGGTAATCAATGGGAACCTGTCACGCTTTGAGAACAAAGACATTATTCAGGCGACGGCGTGTGCCCTATTAAGCCCAAAAAGCCGGAGACTGCTGAGCTTATTCAGTCAGGTAGAGTGAAGGTTTCTGTAAGTTCAAGGACTGAGCAGCAGAGGATGTGGCTGAAGGATCTGAACTCTTCACAAAGTCACATAAACACACAGAAGATGCCGGAGCTCTGCGTGCCATTTGGCCCGAGTTATTTTTGTGAAAGGGGCTCCTCATGCCAAGAGACAACAAAACACAAACAGAACACATTACAGTGGGCTGTTAATTGCATTTACATGTTCATTTCTCTTTGTTGTGGTCATCAGCTGAAGATCAGACGTCTACATCGTTAAAATATGTAATAAAATCAGAGTGCATGACTGAGAGCATATCTACTTTTATGCTCCCACTTCTGGGCCAGTAAAGCCAAAACCGCACATTTTACCTGATCATAAAGTACAGACTGAAACTTCACAGAGCCAGTCCTGTTTATGTTTGTAAAAATGCTCACCACATGGCATAACACAGGCTGGGTCAGAAATTCAATTGGGGACATCAGTGCAGCAGTGGCTGTGTGTGTGTGTCTGTGTATGTGTATGTGTGTATGTGTGTGTGTGTGTGTTTGTGAGAGTGGCTCAGCAGAGATAATGAAAAGAGAGATTCTGCTTACCTACCTGGTTGCGCGTTCTGTGCGATTTCTGCAGCCACACCCGCCATTGATCATATAGTTTGATTGACATGCCGCTGCAGCCGTACGCATGCTTGCGGACCCAGCCGAAGAACTGCTTGAGTTCCCGCCGCAGGGTGGAGTTCTGCTCACCGGGCTTAGGATCACACGAGCCGCTCTGCAGACGCTCTGAGAGAACAAAGGAGGGAGGGAGGGGGTGAGGAGGAAGAGGGGAGAGCAAAGAAAGTGAAGGAGGGAAGAGAGAGGAGGGAGGAATAGCACCAAGGTTATAGTTCGGACAAGTGTTAGTAGAAGGTGGTAGGATTACTCACAGCCTGCTCACCAGGCAATGAGAGTAGAGATGTGATGTTTCATCTTTTTGGCACTTTTTCAACAGATATGAACATTTACTACCACCCAAAAATAAGTAGAAAATATATATCAACTGAAGATAAAAAATACAATAAAACAAACAACGTCATTCTTTTAATAAATGCATGTTGTTGAGCTGCAAGTAATTCACATTTTCCCTTTTAATTACTCTATCTATCTATGTGATTATTGTTGTTGTAGGCAGTTTAAATTCCCATTGTTGTGTTGTTTTCGGTGTGTTTTTTACTTATGTACCCAGACCTCTCTGGAAAGCAGTTCTGAGTTTATTAACCTGCGAAATAACATAACAGAATTGTTTTTAGATATGCTAACAGCGTGGCTGTAGGGAGGGCAATATCAGCCTGTCTGTCAGTTTCTCCACCACTTTGGTCCAAACTGAAATACTTTCACACATTCATGTTCTCCAGAGGATTAATTGCAATAACTTTGGTGATGTCCTGACTTCTAATCTTGTGCCAAATTTCCAGATTTCCACACTTTGATTTATGACCAATTCTCTGCAAAGCTAATGACATTCCCATCATCCTCACCTGTGCTTTGTGTTTAGTCCTAATTAGCAAATGTTAGAATGCTAACATGCTAAACTAAGATGGTTGATGATTCAAAGTAGGTTTTGAGTATGTAGTATGTTCACACTAGAAAATCTGACTAAATGAAGTACTGTATAGAATTGCATATTATGAATCTGGGACACGGATATGGTAAACATACGTGCTTAACATCAGCATGTTAGTGTTATCATTGTGAGTATGTTAGCTTGCTGACATTAGCACTTCCTCACAGCAGACTCTTGTTTTTATTAATCCAGTAATTTCTTTTAGCCAACAAAATGTCAAAAATGAGAAATTCCTGTCATAACCTACCAGAGTTCAATGTTTTTAGAGGGATAGAAATTTAATTTTTATAATATCAGAATTAGAATTGGTTTACAAACGCTAAAATATTGCTCCGGTGCATTATGAGGAAGTAATTTAATAAAGAACAATTCTGCATGTCTCTGACCACCAACACTTTGAACATTTATGATGAGTCATGTTGTTTAATATTCCAAAACCAGACTTATACTGGACTACAGTTTCATATGGGCAGAAACGTTTTTCAGTTTAATGTCCTGAAGTCTGCCACGATCAATTCTTTATGGCAAACAACAGAGCCAAATAACAGCCTCCTCCCTCCTGGGAATAAATACCACATAACCTATGTAACTCATTATCTGCTCCCAAACCTGCTTCCACTCAAGCTTTATAGGCCCTGTGTGTGCCTCGAACAGACAAACCAGCTTTTTAACTTGATCAATCTTTGAAGCTGACGACAAAATCTATCAAATGTCCCCCTGGCCCTTTGCAGTTCCTTCTAATCCGATGCTGGGAGATCTCTATCGAGGTATCTAGCCTATTGATGTTTGGTTTCTCTTGGGTCACATGCGGTTTAGATCTGCTTGTTCAGGATGTTGAATCAGGGATAAGCACATTGTTTTTCCGGCTTTAATTGGCAATGAAAGGTTGATTATTAGAAAGGAAAGAATGGTCAAGATTTGTGGGCATTACAGATTTTTGTGAAGCATTTAAAAGCCATTTAAGTCATGAGACAGCCAAAGAAAGGAAAAACTACAATTATACTTTTTAACAGTTAGTGGATTGAGTCTGGGCTGTCCACAAAGCACAAACACACTTCTGTTTATACAGACTTACATTAACATTTCTTCAATTATTCACATTTGCCCTGCAACCAAAACACCAAATCCCAATGATGACTAAGGTATGACAAAGAATTACTAATGTTTTGCTTTGTTTTTTTGTTGTTTTTTGTTTTGTCATATCCTCTGTAAAGTACTTACCACTGCTGGGAGTGGAGGCGGCAGTTGGGTGACTCCAGTCACTCCAGATACCGGCCTTTCTTGAGCCATAGATGCCAACTGGGTTGCACCTCACCTGGACAAAATAGACGGTTCCAGGCTGAAGGCCTGCCAGCCGACATGATGTCTGGTTACCAACATCATCCACCACCTGAGAGAGGGCAGAAAATGTCAAAGAGGATGAAAAAAAAAAAAAATGGATCTGTAGGTGAAGGAGAGAATCAAAATCAACTCCAACTGAACAGAGATATTTTCTGCATCTTTTCTCTCAGTTTTTATTGTTTTATCTCCTGCAGGTACAGATGAAAGGGATATTTTATAATCACTTTTTTTTCCTAATTTTTGGTTTCCTGTCATTTTGAATGTAATCTGGATAAAAGTGGCTTCACCAGCGGCAAGCAAGGTTTTTCACACTAGAGTGAGATTTGCCTTATGATGAAAGCACAAACAAGGAGCTGAAGATGCAGCATGAGCAACTTTTATGTTTATTGTTCGTTGGATCAGTTGTCATTAGGAGTCATAGCAGTAGGTGAGTGTTTGTGTGTGGCTAAGTCTGCAGGTCTGTTTGTGTTTCAGTGCCTCAGTGTGTGCACCACCTTCCATTCAGTGCTGTCCTCTAGTCTGTAGCGGATCTGATATTTGGCCTGAAACAGGATGTCCTTGAGCTCGGGGGGGCTGGCCCAGCGGACCGTCAGCTGGTCGTCGAGGTCGCCGACGCGACCCACCTGCACGTTGGCAGGAGGGTCTGTGGTCACTGGACAGACAAGGACAAGCGTTGAGTTTGTTTACAGCAGATGTACAGTATGTACAGCAACGCTACAAGAGGTCTGAGTGACCTCTAGAGAGAGAGATGAAACACTGAGGGCAGACAAGCATCATATCACATGGTGACGGTAATCAGTGCTGAGCCAGCAAGCAGTCACAGGAAATTTCTATTTCAAATCTGAGAAAATGTCAGTCTGAATTTTCAACACCAACCTTATATTAAAAAGTGGGACGTGGTGTCTAAAAAACGTGACCATTTATCAGGCAGGAAGGGTATAATGAAAGATGTTACTGAGTTGCATTATGGGAAGTGTAGCACCCAGTATCCAGACTAAAAGTCAGGATATCTTTGCCACTGCTGCTTCCACTTTGACCAGTAACCCTTTAAGATACAAAAGAACATGGGTCAGCATTTGTTGAAGCAATGGATTGAATTTTCCAACCATGATAAGAAGAAAAAAAAACCTCCAGAAGTCACACTCTCATACCGTATCCATAGAGGCTCCTAACGTGTCATTAGAACAACGGGCAAGTGGAAGATTTAACTGTCTTCTTTTGAATATTTAAAAATTCACTTGACAAAGAGACTTGTTTTCTGCGCAGACTGACTAGCAGGCTTTGGTTCAGGTCAGCTTGTGCTTCCTGTAGAGAGCATGCTGTGCTGTGTCAGTATTAAATAAAACATTTTACCTACTGCAATAAAGTGTGCAAGCAAATTAAGTGCTTTGAAGGGGAGAAAGACGAAAGATAAAAAAGAAGGAGACAAAGGAAGGAACTTATTAAATGTCTTGTAAAAGAGTTTCCTGTTTCTAACCTTTTGCTTCAGACATCCTCCGCCGCTGTTGCGTGATGCTGTTTGTCAGCTGACGTACTTTATTTGTTCTACTGCATTCAGCTCGAGGGGGAGAAGAAAACCAAGCCAGAACAAATATTCTCCAAGCTCATTGTTTCTGTTATTGAGGCAGCGCAATGCATCATACACATGGCATTGCTCCTCCTCCTCCTCCTCCTCCTCCCCCTCCCCTAACCCTCTCTTAGCCTCAAAGTTATCTGTTCCTCAGTGTGCAGTGAGGATGAATGGAGGGAGAGGATGCTCAGTCACGGACAATAAACACTGCGGTCAAAATGTGGCATTCACTGGAGGCCATGAGACTACGCTGTTCTATTAGAGCTGGAGAAATAGTAAGGAATGCCTGCTATTGCTCATACATGACTAACTAAAGCTCTCATTGAGAAACCTGTGAGGCCATCACCTGTGAGGCATCTGCTGTTTTTAACTTTTAAAACAGTTTATATTAGAGAGTTGCAGCATGAACCCATAATGCTGTTCCAGCAGCGGGCTGGAGGGAGGAACCATAAAAACAAATCCCCTCTCCACTAGAGACGTGTGTTAGCCATATGCAGGAGAGCTGCAGACAAACAAATATAAAAGAAGAGAAGTGGAGAGGAGAGGAGAGGACACAAAAAGAAAAAAGAAAAGAAAACAAAAGAAAAGCACAGCAAAAGAGCAGGGATGTGCGGGAAACGAAAGCAAAGGAAAGGAAAGGAAAGTAGAGGAAAGGAAAGGACAGGAAATAGTTGTGTTAATTAACCTCAGTGATGTGCAACTACAAACGTCACTTACTCACCTACATCCAGGATGTCCAGGGTGGTGATGTCAGAGGTGGCAGAGCCCAGCTGATTGGTTGCCTCCACCCAAATCTCATACGGGGTGAAGAGGGCGAGGTTGCGGGGAATGTAGCAGGAGTACCGCTGCTTCCCCGAGCCGTAATTTTCACACTCCTTCTCTCTCCCGTACCACCTGTACAGAAACACAACAAACACCGTGACCAAAATAAATTCTGACGTTTGTTTCAGGAAAGGCACACTGACTACTTATATATAACACTTAGCACACAAGCAAAGCAACACACTGCAGCCTCTGAGTGTAGTACGTGTTACAGATGATAAATCGTATGTGTCACATACTCTGTATACATTTACTGCTAGTCTACCTGAGCGCTGTTGGACGAGGTGATCACCTGTGAGCTGCAGCAGGTCTGGGGCGCTCACCTCAATTTGTACTTGAGGGTGTATTTGGTTCGGATGTGGGTTTCACCCGGCCCCCCAGGGCTCCACTTGCAGCTCAGGTCCTTCGTGTTGCGGGACCAACACGTTAAATTGACCGGTTTTTCTGGAGGCACTGTTGGAAAAAAAGAGCCGGTTGGAATGAAAAGCCTCATTTTAGAAGCAGAGCAAGACTTTAAAACAAACTAGTGTCTGCATATTGAAATTAAATGTAGTCAAATGTAAATCAAAGTCAAAGAAAATAGGACTATTTCATTTTAATTTAATTTTAACAGAGAGAGAGAGAAAACAGCATGAGGCCAATTCTTTAGCCATTCATGTGAAGCATTCACTCCATCACTCCATTAAAAAAAAAAAATCTGATTAGTTCTACAACCGGCTTTAAAGCATTACGGACCGACAACAGAGTAAAAAAGATGCAGAACCAAAGATGAAAAGAAAGTTTACACCTTGTAAGGTTTGGCAAATACACCAGTACTGATCTATTTAAATGTTTTTTAATTGATATAGGAAATGCTCCAGATAGGAAATGTTTTCGTATCGTTGAAGAGTCAGTTATAATTTGGGCTTGCGATTCTCTAAACTACAGTCATACAGTGCGTTCAAGTTGTTGGTTGGGCCAAGAAGTTGGAACAAATAAGAAAACCAGTATGTTGTTTTGCTTATGAAACTGCAATTTTTGACATTTGTATATTCACAACAAACTGTGACAGCTGGCTTCATAATATCTTAATTTGGGATCAGTTATTTTAATGACCGCTTTGTCTTCAAAATTGGATAATTTACGTTATTATTTCTGAACATCACTTATGCTCGAGTGGCATTTTAAGTCCCTTGCGGAATTTAAATCAGGTTTTAATCAGATGTATCAATACTTTTCAGAATTTTTCTCAACATATGATTAATAGTTTTAAAATGAGAATAAGACTTTTATGTTGTTAATTTGGCAGCTGTATGAAATGACAAACATTACAAATTGACTGTAAATATAATTTTCGATTGATTATTACGCTTTTACGAGCTGATCAGCCAAATGATCCTGATGGGGTCGTGATACATTGATGCAACCTTAGTTTACAAAATCTACAATAGTTTTCTCGGCTAGTTGATCAAAAGCAGAGAAATTTTGTGATGCTTAGTGTTTCAGAATAACCTTTACCCTAGATTTAACTTTATTACACTGAGTGTGCTAAATATACTTTTAAAAATCCATTCAGTCTGTATCGCCAGCATCCTCAGCCCTATATGACTATGCACTGACAAAAGAAAGCCTCCACTTACTGCCCACATAGAGACAAGAGCCACCCAGGATGTGTCCATCTGCTCCGTGACACACCAGGTTGTCTCCAGACTGCTGCTGGGAGCCATTCAGGTTGTGAAGGGTGACACTCAGCACGTCGGAGGACGCCACGCTGAATGTGCTGCTGGGCAGACGCATCCCATTCAGCGTCCAGTACAATGTGCTGGCATGGAGGCCGAGCTCAGGCCTCAGTGTGCATGTGGCTGTCAGGCTGGAACCGATACACAGCACTGGATCCTGTGGGGAGATCACGGCTACATCTGGGGATGGACACACGCACACACACGCGCGCACACACACAATCCAATCTGAGCCTCGTTTATCTTGTTTAATTTTTTTCTATATTTAAGGCAATCTGTATTTTTTTACAACTTGGGGCTAACTAATTTTCATTATCAAATTGGGTTGATTATTTCTTCAAATAATCAATTATTGTTTAATAATTAATTATTGTATCAATTATGCTTGTTTTGTCTAATCAACAGTATAAAACTCAGAGATATTCAATTTAAAATAATATAAAACCAAAAAAAGCTAATATTTCAGAAGCATGTTTAGCATCTTTATTTCATAAATGACTAAAATCACTAAACAATTATCAAAATCATTTTAAATTCACTTGCTGTGATCAACTAACTGTTTATTCAACTAATTGTTTTAGTGCTAATTTGACTAATCACTGAATGTAAATTAGTTTTAATTGTTATTTTCCCCACTTTTTGATTATTTTTTGCACCCTGTGGCTGCTGTTGTATTGTGTGTTTTTTATGCCTGATGAAAGTCAACGACCAAAACGTTTCTTTTATTTCAAAATTAATGCTAACAGTGCACAGAAGCCCATTACTTTTTTTTTTTTGTACAATTTGTTTCTCCTGTGTGCCCGTCTACCAGGCGTACATTATGATCTACATCATTTCTACTATTAACAATCATGTATTAGGTGGCCTGCGCGGCTGTCGGTCTGTACAGTTTGATTTAAGAGTTGAACACATTGCCATTAAGAGTCTGAATGTCTTGCCAACCTTAAACAAGCTTTGTGAGTGTAGCAGCAGCAGCAGCAGCAGCACTGCACCACAACAGAGCAGGAGCACAGCACATATTTATGACCCTGTAATGAAGTGGATTTATGGAGCCTCCGAAAGGTCACCCTGGTTTGTTCGTAAAATCCTTGAATGCTTTTCCATACGGCAAAGTTTACCTTTATGATTGATGCCCATGAGAAAACCTGTGCTGTGTGTTTGAATGTTACCATTGGGCTCCTTCTTAGCAGAGATATGAGGGTTAATGTGTGGAGTTTTATTAACCGTGCTGCAGGTGGGCGGCGGACAAGCTTTCTAACATATGTGCCACTATGCTGTTTCTAGCCTCACTGGATTTAATGTGAAGAAAAATGCACAAATGCACAGAGATAAAAAAAAAAAAAACTGCATCTACATGTAAGAAGAGCGAGGATTGACCTTTGGGCCATGGTGAGCAGGAAGTATGAAATATACATGAGAATGATAACCAGCGTACATGTGTTTTACATGTTATATTCACCACACATAAAGAAGCTACTTGCAGATGATTACCTCAGTCTCATGGTAATAAATCTCTGCATGCTGATGACTTGGAATGTTGTTATCTTTCTTGCTTTTCCTTCATGCAACAGCGCCGATGAACGCTGTTTAATTCAATTTATCTTGTCAGCTTCTTCATCACCACGTCTGATAGGTGTAGTTTTCAGTGTAATTCACCGTTAGGCACACAATCACGTCTAACGAGTATAAATGTATTGTCACTGCATCTGGATTTATTTTAGTGGAAAATGCTACAATTAGGCAACAATCAGATGCTTTTTCATCATTTTTGTTGACACAAAGCCATGAGTTGGTTAGTTGGTTAAAGTCTCATCAAATTAAAAGTTTCCCAAACTTTTGCACAATATTCAACAGTTTTCCAAATAATAGTTGAGTGACATGATTATGATATAAATTTGTTTTACCATACCATATATAATCATTGTGCGTAATACTGGATTTTTATATTTATATTTTTGTGTCATAATGGTGAAGTTTCTTAATTTCTTCTAGATTAGACAAAAAAAAAAAAGAAAAGAAATCCCTACCTGATTAATTCATCCATCACCACTTTTCAGTTGATTTTGAGATCATCATACTGTATATACCAGTGTAGCAATATAAAATCACAAAACCTTTGTCACAAAAACTGTATCACCTACTCCTAATACTGCATATGATTGGACACGTACTTGGCTTCTTCTGGAGAAAATCTTGCCAAAAACAAGGTGAGTAGATTTTTGTGGTCACATATAATTGTAGTGTTTAGCATTATAATTGTTATGGTGGGGTGATAATAACTTCTTGGGAGGTGAAACTTGTGAAAAAATGAGTCATTCTTTGTGCTGATTTTAATAAAGTTAAATAATTGATTTAAACAAAAAAAAATAAAACAGGAAGTAGATTTGTTGGTTTGGAGCCTCCATGTAGCAGCTCACAGCGGGACGCACTAGTCTCGTGCGGTCGGAAGCGACAGGAACAAAGTAAGTCACAGTGAGTAGTTTCTGTGTGTCTGTCAGTTCAAGTTTGGTACTTACGTGTCGAGGAGAACAACACATGCGGAGCAAGCAGGAGCAGAAACACGAAGGAAAGCATGGCTCTTTCTCTGCTGTTTTCCCTCCTCTCTGTCGACTCTTCCAAAGACGTGAAAAAGAGACTTGAGGAGGAGGAGGAGGAGGAGGAGGAGGAGGGGACGGGACTGCGCGGCTTCACTCTCCGGCGGCTGTTCTCAGATCAAATGTGACTCTTCAGTGAAACTCAGTGGAAGACCAAACTAACTGGAGGCAGTTGGAGGGAAGCACGAGGTTTGCTTCCTATTTAACTGCAGAGAGACTCCGCTGCTGCAGCCGTAAAACTCAGGTTCACACTGTTTGCTCCTCCCTCTCCTCCTCTGTTTTCCCACACACTCACAAGTGCTCCTCAATTTGTCCCCACCCAGACACACACTCAAACGTATCCAACACAAAACACCACAACATCGCACGCTTTCTGTGCTTTTGGTAGTTTTATCACTTAGAGCCAGTGGTTGGCTTCTTCAGGTGAGCTGGTGACGCCAACAGTAAAACACCCAGGTAACACAGGAAACATCGTGTTATACTCGAGATTAAAGTTCAGGCAGTCGAACAAAGATGATGTAAATTATATGACAACTAAATGAGGATAGGCAGATTAAATTATGAAATAATTTCATATTAAAGTGCAGGAGTATTTTCCATTTTATTGTACACAAATAAATACACGATGTAATAATAATAATCATAATCATAATTTTGAAAGCGACCATTCTGTGCGTTTATCTTCTATACGTACCATTAGCCTACTGATAATACTTTTACTTCTTAATTATTACAGAGGTTGTTTAACAAAGTGAGATTGACTGACAGACTGAAGACCGGGCTCTTCTTCCACTGTAAGTACATCTCATGCTTTATTCATATCAAACATAGCAGTGGCACATCGTATTACACTTGCAATGTTTACATCTGGTGGTGTAGAAAAAACAGCGATAACAGTAATGATTATTCTTATTCTTCTCTATGACTTAGGCAGTGCATCATAAACAACAGACACAATGACAAAATGCAGCCTGTCTTTTTTCCACTTAAGTAATGTACCATTGGCTCTGAGTTCTCTCACACACACACACACACGTAGTTTTTGGCTCCTCAGCTCTTTGCATTGACCTGATAATTGTGACATTGATTGTGGCCGCATGACCCATCTGCTCTGTGCAGGACATCTGCCAGCCACAGCTTGGCTCTTATCCACTATCTGCTACATTTTTATGAATGTCACCATTGCTACATTATGCACTGCAGTGAAGGTTGCTCTGCAGGTTTGTGTGTGTGTGTATGAGATGAAGGGGGGTGGGGGTGGGGGGCAGCAGCGTGTGCGTGATGATGATGATGATGATGATGATGATGCGCGTGACGCCACGAGCAGGAGCAGACCAGCGGAGCAGACAGGACCCAGGCTGAGGAGGCAGCAGCAGCAGCATCCGCAGCAGCAGCAGCAGCAGCACCGCCACAAAGGGACTCTCCGCTCCTCCTCTCTCCAGGGTTTGAGATGCTCCGGCTCGGCGGCAGGATGTGTGGCTTCTCGGCCCTGCTCTCGGTGCTTCTTGCTGGGCTCGCGGCGGCATCCTCGGATCTCTTTGACAACCAACTGGGCGACATCAATTACTGCAAAAAACAATGCCAGCTTACCATCAAAAACAAAAGCCCTGCTAAAGTAAGTTATTCCTGTATGCTTTAGCGTAGGCTGTCTCTGCAGAAAGCGCATTATCAGCAGCGAGCTGACAGCTACATCCTGCTGTCCGACATTTCAGCGCCTGCAGCGAAACACAGACTAATACAACACAGTCAGCATCGAAAGGCGGTCACTATAATGTAAAAATGATTAATAAAACAAAATGAACGTGTTTAGATCTGTGCGTAATGACAGGCACCATGCTGGCTCCGATTTTTCGCCGCATCCTCCTGGATGCTACAGCGCACCATTAGGCCGAAAAATGGTTGTAGCTTATTTTCCTCTGCACCTTAAAGACTCGTCCAAGAAGTGAACCGCATTCAAGCTCATCTCGACATGTACTTGCCATAAACTGCGCCAGTATTTTACCACGCTTTACCCGCAATTCACATCCACCAGGCCAGACGTTGGTAATGCAGACTATGGAGCATCAGTGAGACTATTGAGAACCTTGAAACAACGATCCTTTATTACAGTTTTGCACAGCATCCTCCTGCTCAGACAAGGCCACACTGGACCGGAGCAGGGCGGCAGATGATGGCTTTTCATTTTTTTGTGAGTTTCTGAGTCTTAGAGCTTTGGCTATAGATTTCCAGTGTCGGATGTTTTCCCCCCTACTTCATCCTCCTCCTTCTCCTCCTCCTCCTCCTCTCACTCCTCCTCCTCCCTCCTCCTCCTCCTCCTCCTCTGCTGCCTTCAGGTGTGGTTCAGACATCCCGCAGGGCAGCAGGAGCAGAGCTGCAAAGCGGATCACAGTCACCTGGTTGCTTTGAAGACTGTGATTGAAAACAAGCGGCTTGTGCATATCGAGTTTAGGGTTACTATACTGGACAGCAACTGTAGAGATGTCGAATAAGCAATGGCCTTCAAACTATAGGGCACCGTCTCGTGGTTTGGCATAAACACCCCTTTCTCCTGTCTGTGAACAAACAGGGAGACGCAGTAAAGACGATGACAGGCACAAGGCTGTAATAAACCGTTCATGGTCGCGGTCAGGGAATGTCTTTGTCTCGCTTGTTCTCAGAGAGGTCACCAGAGGGCGCTGTTTCTGTACTTTGCAGTGAGAATGAAGACATTATGACGAGAGGAAGTACAGTAAGCTGCATCTTTCTCCCTCACCACCTCATTTTCCTCCTGTATACAACTGGCTCGTTATCACTGGTTTTTCCTTAACCGTGAACGAAAGCTCCCTATCAACTGTTTATGACAGGCTGTAATACAACAGCTGCTCCATGTCATTGAGAGATGCCATAACCCATCTTTGTCATAATTATGTACAGGGTTATCTTGAGTTTATCCAAGAGTGCAGGAGGCGTCTCTAATTTTGCACCTCAACCTCCCTCTTCTCTCTGTCTGGCTGCTAGGACTCCATAATGAACGCCTGTCACCGTGGCTGTCGCCTCTACTCCATCTGCCAGTTTGTCAATGGCAACGCCGGCTTCAATACCAGCAGGGAGGAGTGTCAGGGAGGTGAGTCGGTCTGTCAATCTGTGTGTGGGACTGTTTGTTTCATTGAGTTTGGTGGTCTTGGCCTGAGGTACATGTTGAAGCTGCCGAGGCCTTAATCCTTGATAAACCCAGTCAAAATGAATGACAGAACCCAATCAGTGTCATGAATTTGAACTTTGATCTACTCAGTGCACAGTAACTTCTTATTCCTGTTACTGTTACTTGGATGGTGTCTTAAAATCCTAAAATGTTTGAGTCATCCTTTCAACAAGACATGTTTAGATAGAAGTCGGACAGAATATGTCGCACCAAAGATCGTTTGAGGTGAAATCAAAAAGAGAGATAGATTTCAGATTTTCAAAGCAAAAACAAATAACAGCTACATTATATTTGCATCTGTCCCAGATCAAAATGTCGGACACAACAGCTCTGTTAAACGTTTCTCTTTTCCCTGAGAACTGGCACACGCAGTGGATATTTTCTGGGTCTTTGCGGCTCTTCGTCCTGTTTGAACTGCTGTATTGGAAATAAGTGCTGCGAGTTGCTGCCCAGACAGCAGATACCCTGTTGCCCCCTGTTTCAATAATGCGAATGCGGTGTGAATCGTCTCTGTAGGGGCCAGCAGATACATCTCGCTTGCATCTCTATCTTCCTTCCCAGATAAACATTCAGTACCTGTTTGTTTCTTCTTCTCTACCACACGACTGACTGTTGTGCTTCATGCCCACTCTCATTTTGTGCTTCCTCTTCCTCTTTCCCCTCCTCTATCTGCACTCTCAACTCCGTCTTCTTCTCTTCCTTTTTTTTTTTTTTTACCATTATGTGTCTTCTTTCATCTCGCTAGCCTGCCAGGAGGCATATATTAAGCTGCTGGAGCAGGAGGCCTGCAGCACTGGCTGTGCCAGCCAACCCTCTGAACCTGAGATCAAGAGGAGGAAGGTGAGGAAGGCAACTCTGCAGTCAGTGGCAGCACACACACACACACACACACACACACATACAGTAAATGCAGCTAAAAGGACCGACAGGACTTAAGATGCCTGAATACTAATATCACCACTAAGAATAAAAGTGTGCACACATAGGATACTGAAGGACATACGCATGCAGACAATGTTTTCCCTTGTAATAGAGTGTCCTGCTCTCTCTCCTGCAGCTGAGGGCCATGACTCTCCGCCCAAAGCCCCCCTCTGTGATGGAGGCCGTGTCCAGTTGGTGCAACGAAATCGTCAGTTCTGCTCAGAGCTTCATCTCCTCCACCTGGACTTTCTATCTGCAGGCTGATGATGGCAAGGTTGTGGTTTTCCAGGTAAGCCCAAACTAAATGTGTGTCCTGGACAGGCAGGCTTTGCATTTGAGCAGTGATTTTGTTTTTTTGTTTGGCAAAAAGTATTTGTCTCTACTCTGTCTTTTCTAGGTTTAATGTTTGAAGATATGTGGTTAAACCAAAACCTAGTTCCTCATCCTAGCTTTTTTAAATTTGATGGATGTAATGTGGTTTTGAGTTTTCTAGCAGTAGTAGCAGAAGTTCATTCTCTCTCTGGCCTCTGGGAAATGCAGTGCAGAGATATATCAGCCATGCTAAACTTGTAGCTATTAGATTCCTCTTCCTGCTCTTAAGTTCATCCTACACATTTGATGTGTGTGTGTGTGTGTGTGTGTGTGTGTGTGTGTGTGTGTGTGTATGTGTATGTGTATATGTGTATATGTGTATATATATATATACTTCTCTACAATCCTTATACTATGCTGCTGACAACAGAGTCAGATTCTGCTGAGTGTATAAGTGCTTGTCTGCAAAACACATAAACAAGTGCTCACTTTCTAAATTCACCATCCCGATACAGTATAAAAGGCCCTCTGAGACATGATGGCACCAAATTATGATATTAATATCTCCAAACCTTTTTTCACGTCATATGTTTTTTATTGGAGGTTAAAAGCCAGTCGACCTTTATAGATTATTGGTTGCGCTAACCTCTGCGTCCTGTTAAGAGTGTAAAATATATCCTGTGCTATATGGTGCTGTAGAGCTTGGTTCACTGCCAAAACATCTCACAGCCCATTTCAGTGTCAGTGCATCTGTGATGGTTGAGTGAGCAAGGGCACACAGCAGGGTGGGGGAAAAGGTGGTTGAATTCAGAGCACTGCAACCTTTTTTTTTTTTTTTTTTTTTTTAGCAGCACTTTAATTGTTTATAAATGTCCTTTTAAATTATGTCACTGCCCTCAGCGCCATGAATATTTAATAACCAAAACTCGCCTCAGGACAGAACCGCACTGCAAGATTGAACAGAGAGTGGACTGTGCTGAAGAATAAAGTTCTGGCTGCGACAAATAAATATTCAGACGTTATTTCAGAAATTTGAAAAAAATAAAACTGAAGACACTTGACAGACTCATGCATATTTACCCCCACCAAGGGGAAATCCTGTCTGTGTGTTTGTTAGGTGGGAGGATTCTGTTAAAAGGTTTGATGAATTCTGGTGGAAGGGCTGTAGAACCAAGAAGCTGCTTGCAGAGTGCTTCCAGTCGAACTTAGTAACCACCTATATGTTAAAGCTATAATAAGATTTGGTCTGACTAACCACCACTCTAACCAACCATATCCTCCAAATTTCAAAAGCTGGTTGAAAACCTGCATCTCTGTCATGGTTTTCCCATTTGGATAATGTGACTTTGATGGCAATTTTAGCTACGTAATTAAAGGGCTCAGTGGGAAATGATAGTATTTATGCTCCCTTACCCCTACAGAAGGGCTTCTGTAAACAGAGGGCTCTTTTATATGCTGAAATTCACTATTAGGTATAAGACAGCTGTTTGCAGGCTGGGCTCTGAGGCTCCACCTCATATATAGAGATGCAGCAGCCGCAGAACTTGAAATTACCAACGTTTCTATCGGACTTGGTGATGGATGTTTGCTCTTTATGGCAGTGACATGCAGGCTGAAGCGGCGAGGGGAAGCCAGGCTCCATGGGGCTGTGAGAAGACTATCAGGCCTGTGTTTAGTGGGCAGCTGGCAAACCTCCACCAACTTGACAGATTGACTCTGAGTGTTGAAACAACAGAAAAAGTCCAGCTAAGTTGAGGGACAGCGGGGGGGGGCAGTGTTGCCTACAATACAAATTATGTGGATGTCTAAAATGCATTGACTGTCTACTGTATATACATCCATCTGTGTGCTCATGTGGGTATTTGTGTGACTTCAAGCAGTGAGAATAGTTGTGTGAAGCCTCAAGCATCAACCATTCAGGAAGCTAAGGGTGGCGTTAGTCAGTGTTAGATCACAACTAGGGTTTGTCCCCTTTGAAGGGAAAAATAAGGAAAACATATAATTTTGAAGAAATACTGGTAAAACACATTCCTTTACCTCAGTCATACCCCTCTCACCACCTGCTTGCGGAACAGAGAAAACTGGTGACATGACAGTGTTTGAAGGAAACGTGACTTTGACTCATGATGCTACACTGAAACAGAATTATTATTATTATTTATTCATCCAGGCACAAGAGATTTCAGTGACTTAAGCATGAACAATCCCTACAGTGCAGTGTGTGAAGCACTTGCATGACAGATAACATATTTGTATGTAAAGACACGGCTTTATGGCGTTACATTCTTTTAATTGTGGTTTATGTTTGGATGTAAGGATGAGACTGGCTATATTCTATATTTTCTTTATTATCAACAAATGTCATGAAAAGACCAAAACCATTAATGTGAAGGTCTGTCCCTCATTACTTTCTATCTTCCCTACCATGACTATGTGTGGCCCATTTGAAAGCAGCTCAGAAATATATTTTTTAATTTTTAAATAGGGCTCAGTAATTTGTTAAAACAGCTGCTAAACCATTATTCAAACAGGAGTAAATAGCGCTTTTGTTGGGGACTAGTTTCAGCAGTGGATTAATATTACTATTTATGGCAGCAGGATATGGGATGTATGTGGGACTGACTCAAAATGAACTTTGTGTTCATCTTAATGAAGGAACACGTGACCCACTGCAACAGTGCGGCTCATTGATGTGTTTTTAGTAGTTTTTGGATAGAAATGGAGCTCTGTAGCACAGAAGAGTATGGTATAAAGATTTGGATACATAGATAACACTTTTCAATAGTTGTTGACAACTAGAAAGATATAGAAAGACAAGAAAAATATCAACCATCACCAGAATTATTTTTTAAAACTGAAGTGCTAAATCCTTATCATTTATATATGCATTTCAAATATAAAAAAATGCAACAACAACAACAGTGACGGTGAAAACTAAACTAAACAATAAAACAAGTAATGCACTCATGTAATTTATTTTCAATGACCAGATGGGGGAGCTGTAATTAAAGATTTTAGACATTTTTAACTATATCTGTGAATTTATACATTTTACTCCACATATTTGCCACATGGACCAAAAATGTTTAGGTTTGCATACATTTTTTTGTTTTTACCCGAGGGCGAGTTTTTATTTAATAATTGATTTGCTTCAAACTGAATGCAGAGATCCTTAAGAAGCACTTTATAACCATTTTCCTCTCTCAGCATGGAGGCACAAACATAACCTCAAATGATCCAAGTAAACCCAACATATCACTATTTGTAATAGTGGTTAAGAGTCAGTCTCGTTATTTTCCATTATGTGTTTACATTCATTTTTCAACCCACTGTGCTCTTTAACAGCACAAGACTGTTTCCATTCCTGAAATCAACTACATAAGAGATGTGAGATTCTGTCTTAACATAACCACCACTCCTCTGCCTTAGACCCTCTGTCTCTATAATGCTGTGATGTTTCTGAACTCTCAACCCCCTCTTTCTTTGTCTCTCTCTCTCTCTCTCTCTCTCTCTCTCTCTCCCTCTATGTAAGCCAGAGCACCTTTTGCACTCCTTCTCATAATGCATGACAGATGCAGATCAGGCTCCGTTGTTCTGATGGTTAGATCTCTTTAGTCTGCAGCCAATGAGAATCATCCCCCTCACATCTACCCTTGCCTCTCCCCAAACTCTGCGCTGGTGCTGCATCTGGTTTCAATGCACTTTGTCAGAAAACATGGCTCGCAAGGGGTAATAAACCCGGTTGTGAAATCACTTTTTCAACAACAAAAGGTTTGGAGGATTGAAGTGTTTCGGGATCTAAAACTAACCAGCCGTGTCTCACCGGCACCATCCAACATCTAGTATGTTTCAGTGTTTTGTTACTCTGGACAAGTGACTGAAGTCATTGAGTAGAAAACAGATCAATCATTTCCTAAATAAAGTAATGACAATGAATGAAACTGCATTTTGCTGATCCCACATTATAATGTGAGGCAGCACCAGTTTTATTGATCTGGTGAAGTGTCAGAATCGATGAATACTGGGAGGTTGACACTACTGCAGTGGGATATACTGTTCTGTTCTAAATAGGTGTGTGTGTGTGTGCGCG
Organism: Seriola dumerili; assembly: GCF_002260705.1. Classification (NCBI taxonomy): domain Eukaryota; kingdom Metazoa; phylum Chordata; class Actinopteri; order Carangiformes; family Carangidae; genus Seriola; species Seriola dumerili. The sequence continues at coordinate 1,313,288 of NW_019174577.1, read as the reverse complement.
CGTGTGTGTGTGTGTGTGTGTGTGTGTTGTTGCTGAGGCCAGCAATAGTATTGTTAAACCGACTACAGCTGCTTTCGTAGTGGAGGGAGGGTCAGCAGTGAGGAACCAAAATCCCCTTTTAATGAGTTCTCCCGGGGAACCAGAAACACAGCGCACACCACGCTCTTTATCTCTCTCTGTGTAGCAGTAGCTTTAAAAATCATTTTTGTGCTGTCCCAGTACAAGGGGTTTTACTAAAATGATTTGGGTGGGTGAGAAAGATGCCGTGAAAGACAGCCAGACACATTGAACAGGCACACATTTATTTTCACATTCAGTTGGTGACGAAGTTTAGAAAGAAAAAAAATCATAATTTTTTTTTTACTTAATTCTTACCATATATTTCTTTTTTGACACAATTTGGCCACCTTGGCCAGGACAGTGGTGTTGTCAGTTGGCAGACGGTTCATCAATAGGACAACTGAGACCCTGTGTTAAAAGGCTGAGGTATCCATGAGTAAAAATCTGAAGCGCCAAGGTTGGACATGTTTGGCTGATTCTGACCATAATGACCTATTAATGGAGCAGAGAAAACAAGGAGAGAATCTTTGGTTTCACCTTATTTGGAGATCCTAAAGTAAATACACAACCTAGTATCAACAGAGTGTTGATGCTTTACTCATCTAGTCATCTAGTCCTGTTTTAATACTGACCTTAATGTAATGGTAGGTGACTATCAGCTGGGTTTTACAGTTAAATCTACTGTACATTAAAACTGAACTCAATACCTCAATCACATCATTTTCACTTTAATTAGTATCAATTTTTAATCAAATGTGTCAGAAAGTGGCTGCCACAGGTCATTTCACTCAGTTAGGAACCTTCCTAAGCATGTGTCCTAAGTGTTAATGTGGTGTTAAAGGAGTAGTTCAATATTTTTGGGAAATACGTTTTTTTTTTTTTTTTTTTGCTTTCTTGCTGAGAACTGAGAAGACTGATACCACTACAATGTCTGTACGTTAATGTGAAGCTAGCGCCAGCAGCTGGTTAGCTTAGCTTAGTTTAGCATAAAGACTACAAACGGGGGAACAGCTAGCCTGGCTCTGTCCACAGTTAACAAAAGGTATCAAAATCCACCTCCACGATCGATCAAATCAAACAATCAACAATCGAAACCACAGCTTGTTTTTACATTTAGATTTTTGTCTAGCTGTTTACCCCCTACTTCAAGTCTGAATGCTAAGCTATGTTAATTGCCTCAGGCTCTAGCTCCATTGTTAATGCACAAACACGAGAATGGCAATCCATCCATCTTCTCATTTAAATCTCAGCAAGAAAAGAAATAAATGTATTTCCCAAAATTTCAAACTTCCCCTGTAAGGTTTCAATCTTCAGGCTGCCTCTCCTCACATTTCTCGTGTTTGATTCATCTACTGTGGTGTTTCTCTCTTTTCCTTTTAGCTTCCCAGCCAAGTAGGAGCTCCTCTGTGGTGTGACCTCACAGTGTTAAACAGACTCTTCCCTGACAGCTCTGCTGGTGAATTACTGTGGTGTAATTGCTGCCATGCTGTTGTTTTTTTCTCCTCAGAGCCAGCCAGAGATGGAGTACTCTCTGCCTGAGCTGCAGGCTCCTCGATCCAACGTGGCAGACAAACCCTGGCCTCAGGTCCACTCTCACACCCAGAGGCCTCATGGTGAGAGCATAACACACACACTCTACATACATGCACATTTATCAGGCTATGTATAAGCAGCACATGAATGTTGCTGCAATATCCCCTCATTAGGTGACTCAGACGTATCCGACTCTTCTTTTTCAACATGTTGTGTTGCAGGTGTGAGGGGACATGGAGAGAAGGGATCATCCAAAGCAGGAGGCAAAGGGAAGCACCCTGTCCAGCACGCAGACGACCCCACGGCTGAGCACGACTTCCTTGGCTGCATGTCAAGGTGAGCCAGAGCTCAAGTTGCCCTGCCGAGAATCAAAGAGTTAAAGCAAACCACGCGTTTCATTGTCTGATTTCCTCCCTTCCTGTTTAATGTCAGTATGAAAATGAACATGTAGAGACTTGAAACTTGATCACAGCGAATAACTTGTCTGCTTCTATTACTGTCAGAGTTACAATATCATTGTGTTATTTAGCAACGCATACTTTCACACACACACTTTCATCTGCCTTACCTTGGTATAATGTTTTTACTAACACAAAGTTAGACATGGTATTCATTAAGACGGAAGTCAGTGAAGTTTCACATGTCTAGAGGGCGATTTGAATACCATACATGGTCTTTAGAAAAAATACAGCAAAGCATCTAAAAAAAACTAATTGAAAGTGATTGGTATTTCCAAAACACTGGTTTGATTGTTGAAATGTAATAAATGTAACTTTAATTGCATCATGGAATCACTGTGAAAGTGTATAAAGGTATGGTTGTAACGCATTTATTTACACTGAGGCTGGTTCTACTTGATGCAGTAATGATTCAATTTCTGTAATTCTTGCCCTCCTCATTCTCATTCCCTCACTTGCTTATCCTTTTTTTTTTTTTTTTTCTTTGTCCCACTCTTCTGTTCTCCAGACGTTCAGGTCTTCCGCGGTGGATTTTAGCGGCCTGTCTCTTCCTGTCCATCATGGTCATGTTGTGGCTCAGCTGTGCCAGCCTCGTCACCGCACCAGAGCAGCACATCAAGACACAGGTACACACACACACACACACACAGAGATGAGCTCAGGCACTAATGAATACAAATGAAAGCAATGACTTAATGAGCTCAAGGTTCAATTGCAAATTCAAGGGATCTGCCTAATCCTGTTTATTGACTCAGCCAGTGCTGCGGCGAGAAGAGGCACGGTATTGTTACTCGCAATTCAGTCTGTGTCCATGTTCTCCCGTGTTTTGTGATATTTTCATGTCTTAATTTGTACACTCACAGGCCTCTACAGAACTACCCGATCCTACCAGCACTTTCAACCACAACAGCTTGTGTTAGGGCATTCCTGTTTTTTTTTTGGTTTTTTTTTTTTACAGTTGATTAAATCCCTTCACAGTCATCCGAACGTGTTCTCCGTCTCTACTTTGAGTGACATGCATTGTCAAACCGTGGTCACGCACCTCAAATTTATTGTGGTCACATTGTTTAAATCTTGTATGTCCAGGCTGTAGCTAAAAAACCATACACGCATTTGTGTGCTCTGGTGCACGTCACTCTAGTTGGTCACTTTATATCTACACAGTTTCACAGATAAAACTTCTGTCTCCTTTTTACCTCAGTGAAACCACTCCGGACTGTCTGTTCCCATCAATCGTCTGTCTGCTCATCAGAGAGTTATTAGCGCTATGGTTGTCTGCATCTGCATTAAATCATTGCAAGAACTGTCAGTTTATGCAACCATGAAAATGCCTAAAACTGACACATTTTCCAGTCTAAGTTTGGTTTTAGTCACTGTTTCATGCAGGCAAATCTAAGCTCAAAAGTCAAGACAAGGTGGGTTAAAGTACTACAAGTTTTTTTTCACTGTTATCACTTGTTCTGTCTTTGGGTCTTTTCCAGCTGAGTATCAATGGAGATAAAGAGTTTCTGGACAATGCCCACAAAGTCAACCCGTATCACCTGAGTCCTGTGATCGCTGTCGCTGTGAAACAATCAGAGGAGACCCAGGAGGCGGGGCCGCTGCCCGTGAAAGTTGACCTCAACAAAACATGTGTTTAGAAAGGACCAATGAGAGAGCTGCTGTCTTGTTTCCCACAGGGTAACCATGTCTAAAAATCTGTGGCTCCTCAGCAGAATTTTTAAAAACAAATTTTTAAGAGCATGGCACCCTCTCTTCTTTTGAAACGATCTTACTGTAACATCTAGCTTGTGTTGATCAGACTTTTCAGGTTTTCAGTTAGCCGCGCCTGTCATTTCATTTCCTTGTACAGTCCAAGTATGTCCATCCTCAAATTATCCTGAGTGATCAGCCTGCTCATTGCTTATTGATAAGACGGCACTCTTCCCTCAGAGCCACGCTGGAGACAAGCAAAGAGGATGATTATGGCTGAGAGCTTTCATATCATTTTTCATGTCTAGTGTGGACAAGAGGAGACAAATGCTAAGATTCATTTTAGATTTAATTTTCCTCGTTCTCACAGGGAGTTTGGCTGAATTAATGGCTGGCTTAGAGCAAAGAAAAGGAGTTTCAAAAAAAGAGTGTGAGAGAGAGAGAGAGAGAGGGGGAAGATGAATTACAGGTGAGCAGTCCTGTGAGCGCTGCAGAAAACAGATACTGTTGCTTAGTTGATGGTCGGTTTACATAATCAGCATTGTGAACTGTTCAGTAATGTCGTCTGAAAATTGAAAACCATGTTTTGCACCTCACACAGCGGAAAACAAGTTTTTGGTGAGCAACTCATTCTCACCAAGTTCAGACAAACAAAGACATACTTACTCAAAAAACTAAAATGGCATTTTTTGTCACCTTGTTCCTCTTTGTGTGCGTGCGTGCGTGCGTGCGTGCGTGCGTGCGTGCGTGCGTGCGTGCGTGTGTGTCTGTCTTTGGAAGTGTCTGAGTATATGTGCAACTACAAACGGTGCACATTCATTTATGAGTAACACATTCAGAAGTGGAACTGGATTCAAACTGGACGCTCTGTCTGAGAATGAGCAAACGTGACACGTTTATTTATTTTCCTCTTTATTTATTCAGAATCATCGACATGAGTCATCTGATAAAGTGTTATTGAAGTGCCATGTACAGTTATTTCATCATACAAATGTAATTTCTCTGTATGTAAAATATACTGTAACACAGACTGGAAAGAGACACATAGAGAAGGAAGTTCGCACCTATTACTGTATTATTATTATTATTATTATTATTATTATTATTATTATTATTATTATATTATTGCTCTTATATCACTTAAAGAGTTCTTAGCTGTTATATGTGCCATGTGCTTTCTAATAGCTGACTATTTTGTATGTCCTATGAGCACATACTGAAGGATAACCTCTGTAACAATGTGTAATGCAAAGCTTTTAACATAGACCTTTGTTATTGAACAGAGTTGCACAGTCTTAGAGAAGATTTTCTGTTTTCCTCTCAGTGCTTTCGATGTCCTGTAACGCTCTCTTTTAATCCAGGCTATGTAGACAATAAACCGTGCATGCAAGTGACGCTTCGATAGTTTATCTTAACCGCCCGCCATGCCAGTATGGCACGACTCTACTATAGACTTGTGACTTTTTGTGTTCATATTTACTGTAATCATTGAATAGAATGTGTAATGATGAATGACATTATCCTCATGATTTACAGGAAGGACTCTCAATGAAAAAGCCATTCAATCAATATCTGTGCTGGTTCCAACTGAAGGTATATCACATGGAATATGATATGAATTTCAACCTGTATTGTTTCCTTTTTACTGGTCTGTTTATTTTCAATGAAATGATACTTACGACATGATGAATAAAGTGTTTTCATTGTACATAAATAAGAGACATACGTGTTTTTTGTTTAAGAAGAATACTTATAATAACCAGCTCACAGTCACATTATATTTTTTATTTCCTGTGAGAATGAAAATATAGCTGAAAAATTGAGAAGAAAAACAAAAAACTGTATTCAGTTTAATATGGAGCCTGAACCAGTCCAGAAGATTAATTAGAAATGTGTTACATGGCCACAAGTATGTGGACAACTGAACTTTTCTCCCACATGTGATTGTTGAATATCTTACCAAATTACAGGCATCAAGATGCTGCTGTAACAGTCTCTGCTCCTGTAAGAAAGCCAACCAAGAGAATCTGGAATCTGGCTGTAGGGATTTGCTCCCACTCAACCACAAGAACATTTGTGAGTCAAGCACTGATTTTATAAGGTCTGACTCCCAGTTCATCCCACTGGTATTTGATGGGGTTGAGTTCAGAGCTCTGTGCAGGCCAGTTAAGTTCTTCAAAACCAAACTGTTCTATATGGACCTTGTTTTATGCAAAGAGACATGGTCGGTTTGCTGACATTTTGCTGATGCTTTTGGCCATGTAATGTTGGTCATTCAGTTTATTTGCAAAAAAAAAAAAAAAGCTAAAACAAAATCTGTTATTTAAAGCCCACCAAGGATTTCTTTCTGGGTAAAGCTGCTAAAATGACATCCCTGTTATGTAATAAGTATTTCAATCCACTAGGTGGCAGCAGAGTTTAAGCTGTTCAATGAGAAATTTATTGTAGTACTGAATGAAAAATGTAAAATACTGCATCTGCTGAGTCTTGTTTTGACTTCACTTGCTTAAGCAATGACTTCTATAATCATTAATGTTATGCTTCAGAGAGGGTCAGTGTTTTAATTCCATTTCTTATCCCTTAATATGGCTGAGAGAAAGTTTTCTTGGCCAAAGGTGACAGCTGTGCAGCTGAAAAGAGAGACAGTCATGTTGAGACAGCTGTGTACCATTACAGACTAGCTACAGAAAAAGCTGAGTTGGACAAAATAGTCAAGAGAAAATGAATGGGTGACATTTACTTCACAAAATAAATTAATCTTAAAAGTTTATTTCTAAAAGGATTAAAAAATGGGGGGGGGTTCCTAAAAACATGACTGATGAGAGCTGTAACACCAGGTGAAAGCAAATGTTGATGCTGGGAGAATAAATTAAGCACCTACCTGCTTTCACCTGCAGGAGACAAAAACATGTAATGAAGTTCTTAAAGTGAGTTAGAATAAATTGAGAGCTGGCATGGTGGAACAGATTATAATCCCATACACTGCTGAATGATAGATTGGAAGAAAAGAAAAGACAAGAAACAGACCAAATTCAATCAATTCATAATCAAACCACAAAACAGGGGCAACAAAACAGAGCTTCCAGTGCATGTGTCCAATTAGCATAACATGCTGGTTGGCTGTGTGAAAGACAGACAGACAGAAGGAAATATCAAAACATGCCTCCCTCTTGTCAGATGTGACATGTAATCAAAGGGAAGAAGCTTTTCTACACGAGGGGTTTATATTACACCCTGTGATGATTAGAGACCACCTGTTTTAAACCTAATTTGCCACTGTTTGCATATGTAAACATATTAAGCTTATAATAGAACTGTAAGGCCAAAACGCATTTATGAGACATAATTTGAAAGGTAACTATTTCTAGTTTATTAAAATGTGCTTGTGTGCACACCGGACAAAATGTGCTTTTGCATGCACCCAACTTAAACTACATGAGCACATACATATTTTTTTTTGTATTTTTCAGTCCTCGCCTGTAAAAAAGTCATATTACATAACTATCAACAGGACTTCATACAAGTACAATGAAAAAGCTCCACAATACTTCTACATCTTGTCAAAAACTGCTCTGTGAATCTTCAAGGCTTCTAGGCCTAATAGTTTAGTTTAGTAGGCCTTTATATTTCATTTTTTTCTCTCTAAAAGAAAAAATGGGCGAAATGTGCTTTAACTCTTTAATATGAAATAATAAGAAACATACTGAAGCATTTTGATGCCTAAGAAACCTTTCTCAGCTGTTTTCACACTTCCTATTGGCCTTGCCGCTGAAGTGCCCACCCCCCTAGTTTGATCTGATTGGTCAGGGGAGACGTCTATCTAGGCTACAAGCTAGAGTCATTTAGAAAAGCTGTGAAAAAAATGACTTTTTCTGACAGAGAGAATGTCATTAAGTTTTATGCTGGATAGCCTGCCATCTTCCCCAACCAGCCTGAAGTGAAATGTGATTGGATCTTTACAGGGAGGCCTCTGTTTCGTAGCCAGAAAGCTAACAAACAATAGTATCAGCTAATACTACCGCAGATGAGCCTGGACTGAGAGAGAGAGGAGGAGAAGTGAGGGAATATCAGCGTAGTTTGTCTCCTTTGGACTTCTCATGAAAATATTCATAACGTGGAATACTTTTATAAGGAACCCTTTTGATTTTTGTGATCTGTGGACCCTTTTGGACTAAAGGAATACAAATAATGGAGGAATGGAAAGAAAATGGAGTTCTACACGTCCAAAGAGTAGGCAGTCACCACACTCCGCTGGTACACAATGCTGGTAGATATCAAAAAATCTTTATGCGCTTATGGTTAGCGCAAAATGAACTGAATATTTGAATTGTAGAGACTCTAACTGATCCTGTCTATATTGACAAAAATTTAAGCACCTTTTAATGGGCCCGTGGACGGGCCGGCGGGCCTTATGACATGGAAAAGTGATACTCTCCATTAACACTGCAGTGTGTGCAACAGGTGATGGAAGATTATACAGATAACAGACTTAACTTTGTTTTCTCATACTAGGTCAGTTCCTCAAGCTGTTGTGTGGGTAGAAGGTGCAATTTGTGTCTTTGACTTCCAATTCACAGGAGGTGGGGCTGGATCAGAGCTCTGACTTATCTGCCATACACTCAGACACTTTAGGCAAAGAGAGAAAAATTGCCCACTGTAGTGCCACTTCAATAACTTGACCAGGCCGGCCTTCACTATGTGTGCAGTGAATGAGTCTGGCAGCAGCTGGGGTCCCATTGATAACAAACTGGAGACAGAAAGGAAAAGGGTCTCGTGTGTGTGTGTGTGTGTGTGTGTGTGTGTGTGTCTGTGTGTGTGTGTGTGTGTGTGTGTGTGTGTGTGTGTGTGTGTGTGTGTGTGTGTGCATGTTTGTGTGTGCATGTTTGTGTGTCACTGTGATCTGGATAAAAATAGATCCCATATTTGTGTGCAGATGTGGTGGAGGAGGAAAAAATAAAAAGTAGGAACAGATTGTACTTTTCACACTGGCACGTTGACTCATTTAATGCAAATGGGACTTGTTGTCTCACTCTTTCTCTGTCTCCAACAATCAGCCGTTCTCTGTTGACGCAGGGAAAGATAAACTGAGATTTTATGGTCCTTGGAGCCTCAGGCTCAGACGACACACACGTCACACAAGTTGACATTTATGACCTGATGAGAGTTGTGTCCCTACTTTGATCACAGTGTGTGGATGATCGTTCAGTAATTCTGAGTTTGAATCCAGGTTTCCTGCACCTAAATCTCAGGAGGAATCATTTTTGACACCGTGAGTGATGCTTATTTTTTCCCCCCTCAGCCATAGCCATCATTTCATACATCAATATTGAGGTCATGAGTCCAGATTTCCCCAGAAAAAAACACAACTGTAGTGAATATTACGATGAACTTAATGCTTTTTAAATCCTTCCCCACATTCCCAGAAGCAACACTGAGCATACAGACAGGTAAAATCAACATAAAAGGTGCTGATGTTAATATGTGTTGGGCCATGTGCCGCCAGAACAGCTTCAATGCATCTTGACATTGAGTCACTGAGTCTCTGGACTCTCTGGGGGATGAACACCATTCTCCCAAAGATATTCCCGCAATTGGTCTTTTGCTGATATTGGTGTAGAGCATTGTCTAACACATCAGTTCTAAGTTTTCCATAGGTTATCAGTTGGGTTGAGATCTGGTGACTGTGAAGGCCATAGTATATGATTTTCATACTTATCAAACCATTCAGTGGCCTATGGATGGAGACAAAGTCATTCTGGAAGAAATGTTACATCAAAGGATAAATCAGAACAACTTTGCATCGATTTGCAGTGACTCTTACCGCTAAGGGAACAAGTGGACCCAAACCTTGACAGCAGAATGCCCCCCACAGCATAACAGAGTCACCGGTCCCCTCTTTGTAGGGATCAAGAATTCAGGCCTGTACTGTTCTCTTGGTGTACACCACTTGTGGAGGATATGGTGAAAAATAATTTTTTCCACATTTCTGTTGACCAGCGTCTTGTGGTCATTGCACCATTAAACTCTCAAAAGTGGATTCCTCTTTGTAATGAGGGGTTTAAGCACTGCAACCCTACTATAATGTCCCTCTCCATGTAATAGTTGATGGACTGTTCTTGCTGACACAGTCAGATCACATCCTGCATTGACATTCTCAGTCACCTGAGAAAGAGTTGCTCTTCTTTTTCCTTACAGTTCACACTAATACACAGTCATCAAATGTGTCTGCCACAATGTCCGACCCTATTTACTGAAGTCTTTCCCATAGATCTAAATGCAGATGTCACTTTAGTGACTGTTCCTATTGAAACACTAGCCAGCTGAGCAGTCTGTGTGACTGAAGCTCCTGGCATCCGTGCCCCAACAATGAACCCTTTTTCAAAGTCACTCAGATCTTTTCCTTTTGCCATCTTGATAAATCAGAACCAACAAGGCCTGCTCATCATTTTAAACCTGCCACAGAGTATGATGGGATGTTAATTGCTTAATTTTACCATGCAGTGCACCTGTGTGGAAGCACTTTCATTTGTTATGTTTCTTCACTCATTTTTTTCAGGTTTTTCCTTTAGTTTGTCACCTTCTGTATGTCAACAATGGTAACTATAGCTATGTCCCTGGCTCCAAGTTACTCTGTCTGACTTCAGTTCTTTTTCCTACCTTTATGCACTGATAGCCCTCATTATTGTATACTTTGTTACAAAGGAAAAAGGTTGTTGCATCTTTTGGCTAATTAACTCCAAATCATGAGTGGCTCATTCAACAGTAGGGTGCACAAACACAGAACATCCAGTAACAAGGACCCCGTCACTTTGACTGTCACTCTGCTAATCACCCACAGGGGGAGCTATGGATCCAGGTTTGAGCGCTGGTGGCCCCATTATTACAATTTAATGGTTTATGTGAGTGAAGAGGCAATGTTCCTCTCTCTCTCTCTCTGTTGTTCGCTCTCTCTCTCTCTCTCTCTCTCTCTGTCTCTCTCTCCCTCCCTCCCAGCTGTGTGCTGCTCTTATCTGGCCAGACCTGCTGCAGGAGCCAACCTGCAGTGCATTAAACAAGCCACCACCACTGACACACACACACACACACACACACACACACACACACACACACACACACACACACACACACACACATCAACAGGCAAATACACACAGGGCATCGTGTGTGTGTTTGTGTGTGTGTGACTGTGGAAATGAACAGAATAATGAGAGAGGAGCGACAGTCAGACACAGTTAAGGGAAGGAGAAGGAGAGTTCATCAGGGGGATTGATTGGACAGTCTATTGTAGTGTATATTTGTGAATAATGTATCTCAAATATTACACTCTGAGAGAATGATGAAAATGTAATGTATTCTTGCTCTGTATACTATGTGCAAGAAAGTGAGAAGTAAAATAAAGGCTGTAAGAGAAGCAGGAGAAAGGGGTCTTAATAGAAATGTGTAATTTGGCCAAAAATATAGATATAATTGTTATGTATACATTTTCCTTTATCTTTCTCTGACATATTGTGGACATGCATTTATTTAAACCAGCTGTTTAGGTGGTTTGGATGGTTATCTGTTTCCCTAATCTGACAAATCTTGACATTTAAATCTTGAATGCTCATGGTATTGCTGTTTCTTAAACTCATGTTTCTTTGTGCACATGGACAAATAACAATGGTAGCTGGGGCATGAAACCTGTCAACTTTGCAGCCATCTGAGTCATGCCAACTGTGTGTGACAAGTGTCACAATGAATGTGATTCTGTGTCAGATCTGCTTTGACACAGTGAAAAGTTTTTGGTTTTTAGGGAAGGGAAGTGCTCCAACGACACACTCTGCATCTCCATCTCTCTGCCTCTGTTAGTCGCTTTGTTTCACACACATAAAGAGAGAGAGACAGGGGGGGAACATCAAGACATCCGCCAGAACGGACTTGGTTGGAGCACTAACTTTTATTTCACCACGACATCTGTCATAAACCTCCGCTGCGCCTAAAACAAAGATTCAATCAGAGCTTTAACATGTCAAATCAAAATTCCGAGCACATTTTTTCCCTCTCCCTGTTTTTCTGTCTCTCGGTCTTTTACAGCCGTACCAGCCATGCACGTACACATGGGGAGACAGACATGTACATACAGCACGGATGCTACCCGGACTATTAAACTCCGAGCTGCCCAACACGCCACTCTCTCCAAACTAAGCGCACAGGCATGAGCAGCCGGTTTCAAGCTGCCCTCTCTGTGAATTGATTCTACTATGAGCCTACACGAATCTCTCCTCTAAGGGGCGGGGGTGAACGGCTGCAAACAGCGTGTGCAGTCCGGTTCGAAACCTCACCGGATCTCACACAAGCAGAACCACCTGTATTCAAACATTATTTCGCGAATGTTTCCATTTCGAAAAAACAGAGAGACGACACATTTTTCAAGTGAATCCGTGGTATCACCCAGGTTGTGCCACCCCCGCGCCGCGAAATGGAACATTCCACAATTTATTCCAGGGAAAGACTGACAGTTTTTTGGGTCATGAAGCAGCTGTTCAAGTCAGCGGCTGGTCCCCCCTCCGCTGGAATAAGAAATTAGTCCATTTTAAAGTAAATAACTAAAGCCTCTGGCCGATAAGAAGGAATTATAGAATGATGTGCAGGCTCAATTTGACGGAGAGAGAGACCCCAAAACAGTTAAATCCAATAAATATGATTTTTTTCCCCTCCCTCCTCCTCCATCAAATTATTAAACACATTGGTGCTAGAGTTACCCCAAGTTATTATCAACACAAGGGAAGATGGGAGGCTGTATACCATAAGCAACTTACTCATTATTGAAGAATTACATTTGCAATCTATTCCTATGTGGTTGCGTTAATAAGAACGACTTATTTTCAAAGTGGTATGATGTAAATGCACACATAATGATGTGAAATTATTTTTTTTGCTAGACCGTAACAGCTGGGCCAGCCCTATAAATGCGAATGTTCGGGAGTGACTGACTAACTGAGGCTACATCGTTTTAGTTTTAAAACAAATCACTTTTGCTACGCTTGCGCCTGCTGTCCACACTACTCCGGAGCGGCTAAAACTGAGACTTTTGGAAACCCTGCTAGCCCTATTTTAGTTTGAAAACTCAGGGGTTGTGTTGTAGTCTGGACAGGCAAAAACGCAGACCTTTGAAAACGATGACGCAGACACCCATGGTCGCTCCCTGATTGGGTCTTATCAATCATGACTACCAGTGATAAATCCTAAATAGATAACGTATTACATGTGTTACTGACCTTGTTGTTTTTGCCAGCAGCTGTTTGCAGTTGAATTCTGCATTTCAACACTACAATTTTGCTGCTTCTCATTCCTTGTATTCTCTGCAACTACCCAACTGCAGATTAGACAATCTCCTTCCAGTTTACACCGGCATGCGCATGCCTAGTGTATGTGAATGGTCATATGATACAGGTTTTCAGGTCTGATGGTATGGACAGAAATCAGTTCTGATACATAGCTTAAATGGTCATCTGGACGAAGATCGTTTTAATTTTAAAACGGCATTTTAAAATGAAGTTTAAGTTGAGTTGGAGTTTCCCCATTGGCCGTTGCTCTTTCAAAATGAATTGGTGCCAACACATTCTATTAAGGGGGAGTTTACAACCCAGAGTGTTGCCAATTTAGCGCATTTGTCGTTAGATTTAGAGACTCTTTTTTCAAACAAGACTAGGTATAATTGTAGTATATGGCTGGACTGTGAATGGGTGCCAATCCTGGGCTTAGGGCTACGCCTCTTACGGGCAGTCACCTCACCCTGGTTTCCTGGCTGCTCGACAGCTGCAGGAAAATGGAGTAGCGCTTTCAGTTCACTGAGCCTTGCCTCCATTATGGCAAATAAACTACTTTCATTACATGTACCATTATTATAAAAGGAGGCAGAGGAATAACTAAACATATGATACACTGAGCACAGAGAGCAGAAGAGTTGCAAGGAGAGAGAGAATTAACTCATCGGTAACTGCTAAGCTAAAGAAACTAGCAGATCTGAATAGGTTGTTTTGGTGTTTGAATGAAATTTTAGGCCCCTGAAAGTCATGCAGAGAACCTCCGTTTCCTAATTGTCAAAGCTAATTGCCAGTGTTACTGATGGTAATACTGTTTTGCTTATATTGCTGTAAACGCAGGTTCCATTTGTGTCAATTACCACTCCACTTAGTTGGAGTTTGACAATAATTTGATGAATGGGAAGCGAATGCATTACAGTGATATGCAATATTTGTACATTTCTAAAGTATTTTTTCTTCTCTCTGACTTATTAGGTCTTTACATGGAATTAATACATTTGTTGAATGAGACCTGTTTGCTGTAGTTAACACACTTATCTTTTTGACCTTTCACTGCAGGTGCTATACTTGTGTGTAATTAATACTTCACACTTTAAACAAATGCCATCTAACACCTTGAATCTATAAATTGAACATATTCCAGCTATTAAAGGGTTGCGCCTAGAGGCACTTAGTTAGGTAACATCCAAGTATTATGCCAACATATAATTAAGCTTCATGAATGGTTCCTGCTGCATCAAATCAGTTTGAATCCAGTTTGAATCCTGAGTTAGTAGTGTTTTTTGTTTCATTTCTGTGTTAAGGAAATGTCTTACTCCCTGTTTTCAGGACTGTGGAACTAATAATGACTGTGGTTCATAAAGTTAACGGTGAGACTTGTAATGTGTTGAGATTTCAGTTAAGAATAGGCTTGGCATATGTTGAAGATTTAGTTTTAAAGTGCCACTGAATCCTGCATCAGTGGAAGTGTGTAGGGGAGTACTGATAAATACATAAAGCTTCATTTGTGATCTCAGATTACTTAATTGTATAATTTTGCTGAAAACACAACTTTTTCACTTTTTCATTCAGATAAACTGGTCTCATGTGTAACTGTTTACATTTCCTTAGTATTATGTCTTGTCTGGTAAATGTAAGAACCTGAAATTAACCCAAACCACGGACAATGCACTGTAACATTTTTTTAACATAGGGAGATTCTCTGTTGAAATTTTTTTTTATTCTGCAGCACTTTGTTTATCTTTGTTTTTAGGAATGATTTGCATGTATGATGGTCTTGCGTGTTGTATGACACAGGTTTCATTTTCTACAGGTAAATATAAAGAAGTTAGGGCCCGGCTGCTATTAAACTTGTTAGTATTACAGTAACACCAAACCCATTCACTTTATTTAGGTGTTCCTCCACATGACATCTCATATCTTATTTCAGTTATTTCTTCTATTCTTTTTTCATCTTCTCTTCTTGTCTCGTCCACCTGATCCATTTGTCTCTCTGCCTCTACATTTCTCTGTCCCTCCACACCACTCTCCATCTGTTGGCTTCCCTCCATCTCTTCTTCCATCCCCCTCTCGCCTGTCTGCCCAGAGTCACCAGTCATCCACCAGCATGCGTTCCTCCTTTGGTCATAATGGAGATCATATGTTGAAGCCAGCGCTGAAACCCAACACGGGACGTCCACATCAAATAAAACCTGCTGTCAGCAGCGGGGCCTGGCTCTGCCAAGGGGAGTGAAACCATATCTGTGTCGGCCTCACCAACACACCATAAAATGGAAGCCCAAAAGACCAAGAGACATACAGACAGACAGACCACACCTCTCTGGTAGACATTCCAGTCTCCCCCTGCAAAACTACAGTTTCTGTCACATACAGGTTGAGAGGTTTTCAGCCTTTTTCAGCCGCAAAGGCTTGTAGTTGTCAATCACTCAAAAGAGTGAGATGCACACTGGTTTGACTGTCAAGCGATTTGTTTAATCGCATGACAATTCAGTGTATGTCATCTTAAAATGTTAACACAGTCTTTGCAGTTCGGTCATCATTATCATTGTGGTATTCTCATAAGTCATCTGATATTCTTGTTTGTTGCATTAGCTTCCTTGCCTGAATATATGGATTTTCCGACAGCACATAGAGTAATGCTGCTCATCCTGGTGCACTTTGTTGACTTGTGAAATGTGTACATTTTTTTTTGCCAATGAACAAAACGCAGCTGATTTCAAGTTGGCCCCAAACATGGCTAACCTAATCTACATGATTATGATTATAACCTTGATTTGAC
The DNA here is from genome assembly GCF_002260705.1 of Seriola dumerili. Taxonomy (NCBI): domain Eukaryota; kingdom Metazoa; phylum Chordata; class Actinopteri; order Carangiformes; family Carangidae; genus Seriola; species Seriola dumerili. Next base: position 1,297,461 of record NW_019174577.1, on the reverse strand, counting down.
CATGAAGAGTGATTTTCAAATTCAGAGAGAGTCTACACTGATCTGCAGAGAGCATGACAGGTCACCCTGGACAGCCGAGACTCTAAAATGTACATTAGCCTATAACTCCTGAACAAGCAGCAGCTCGAGTATGGGCTAGGTGTAGTTTGTTGCCATATTTGGAATGAGATCCAGTTGAATCCTTACCCAGCATTAATGAACTATACTTTGTTTGGAAGCACAAAATATTTCAATTCTATCTGTGCAAAGCATTTTAAGATCTGAGCAACACTGCAACAACAGGTACTTATTTCGTGCTATTGCTTAATTTGCTTATTTTTTGTGTAAAAACAGAAATATAAAAATACATCTGAGCAAGTTTGTGCCTCTGTAAGCAAACTCCAATGTCTTACCTTGCCAGACCAGAACCATGACTATAACAGCAACAGTCATTTTCAGGCTTCTATCCAAAAAGGGGGTGTTTATGTTTAACTGGTGAATATCAGATTATCAGAAATCTAAAATGGTGTATGTGTGTACGATTGTAATCGGCTGAAATCATTGGTTATTTTTATTTTTTTTTTTACAGTAGATTTGGATTTTAAAGGACTTCTTTCATGTGAGGGACTCCCTGTGCAGTGTTACACGCATGTTGCTTGCGGTCCTCCACCAGTTGTATAAGGTGGAGGCACCATTTCTTAGCAGATATGACTGAGATTGAATTCCCCTTGCAGTGCCCATGTCTGAACAGTGGAGATAGAGAGCCAGCGTAAGAGCTGGAAGATGGATGGAGGATTTGCGGTGATGGTACTGCTGCTGGGGGAAGGTGGAAGCTGGAGTGTCCTGTTGTTCGTCAAATAGCTGAGAGATCAGATGCTATCGGGCCAGGAGGTGTCTGCTCTGTTCGGCTCTTCTCTGCAGGCTGAGCACTTCACGCAGCGGCTAGTTTACGTAAAGGATAAACAGTGACCTGGGGGTTGTAATCCACTAGCAGGCCGAGCAAGAGCTGTGTGGATTACTGGAGGCTAACTGTAGCCTCTCCACTTGTTTTACACCTCAAGAGGATCCTAATTGAGTTAAATCTCATTATTTATGGCTGGCTATGGAGACAGTAATCAGAGTGGCTGGTGTGTCTTTAAACAGATCAGTCAGGAGCTGTGTCTGTTAATGCAAGAATGTGCACACGTGCCCACCACACACACACACCCACACACACACACACACACACACACACACACACACACACACACACACACACACAGTTCAGTTTTCAGGTTGCTCTCATGAGAAGACTTAGCAGTGGGAGGAGATATGTTCTGTGGTGTTTGGTGTGCGTTTAGATGCGTTGGGTGCACCTTTTATTCTTGTAGGTTTTGAAAGGTGCTATGTAAATACAATTTTACTTACTTACTTGCGTTAGACAGCAAGAAGAATCTCATGGAGGCATGAGGCACTTTAGCTTTGGGCAAAACGTACCTGGAGAAACGAACATCACCATCACTTGTAAATGACAAATATAATATTTTTTATTAAACAACAGTTAAGAAGATATTTTCCTCCCTTTTATTTCTTCTGATTTAATGAATCCAGCTGATGTAGATCCAGAATATTCATTGCATGCAGCTACCTAGACCAGCAATTTCCCGTATTATTAAAAGGCAGGGATCGTTGATATGAAGATATGAAGATATGCAGTTTCATTGCTGGCTGATATGAGAATTATGAATGGCGACAGAGGGCATGAGCTGACCCTGTGTGGAGTCACTGTGCTGAGGGGTCTGCAGCTCTACTGATAGACAATAGGGAAGAGAAACTCCAAGAGCAGTTCACATAAATGTCACGCTTTCTGGACTGTTAATAAAAAAAAGAACTGGGCTCACGATAAAAGCTTTGGAGGAGAAAAAGAAAGAGAAATTAAGCAAGCAAGAAAGAAAAATAAAGACAGAAGAGGAGGAGAAGAGAGGAGTGTGATAATATATTTTAGACAAAAGAGGAAAAGATATCACACAATATGGCGGTGGAGAGAATTCGCAAAGATTTTGAGATGGTTGGGGTGAGGTGATGTGGAGCCAAGTGAAAGAGAGAGAAAGAAAACGAAAGGAGAAAGATGGTGGTTTGGGAGTATAGAAACCTCTCAACCATATGCATTTTTATGTCTGCAATATACATGCAAATGCCGGCATGCATGAGCAATATGAAATCAATGAGCAGAGCAACATTACCCTGAACAGCGCCAAACTCCAGCCATCAACAAACGACAGACGGAGCTGCAGACAGCAGGACATCTTTGGCATTTTATCCTGTCAATCATGTCCTGGTTGTGACGGCGCCTAGGCCTCGAGACCAATGTCCTTCTTTGGTTGCTGGGATTTGGGGAGTGGCTCATGAGGAGTGATGGCTGACACTTGGGTTGGTGTGACTGCTAGGTGCCTGAGCAGACAGGTTATACTCGCTTGTGGACGTGTACACGGACAGCTGCAGAGACCATGGAGGCCTAGTTGTTTTCATTTATGCTCCCCTTGGAGCACGCATTACCTACACGCGCAGTGGATTGTCGACTATGTTTTCTGCCCATGCACATTACAAGTTGACGACATCCATACTAGAAGAAGAACAGCTGCTTTGGCTACTTTACTTATTCCCTGCTTTCAAGGTTATACACTTAGTTTGGCTGGACTTTCCTTGATTTATTGTTGGTAGTCTTACACCTATATTCACACATCCGCACACTGCACACATTACTGATGAACTGACTGCATACCTAATATATCTCTCTTTAAAAACTTATTTTACTTTAAAGGAGGCACTTGCAAGTTTTGCTTTTGCAACATAGCTAACTAGGCACGACCCGTCTTATCACTTTCCAATAGCGACTCACTGTAGCCTCCGATCTGCTCTGAAGCTGTAGCTCTGCTCAGAGGGCCTATTATAACCTTTTGTCTGGTAAACGCAACAATGGCTGAAGTTCTTGTCAAGTCCTGGCAAGAAACGACAATTGGCGTCAGAGAAAACGTACAAATAGCCCCTTTAAAGAGTCACATGTGGTCTCCACATTGGACATGGTGCGCAAAAATCTAATTCCCACTAATCTTGCTCAACTCTGCAAACCCCAGTCTGTATTCATGACTATAGAAAAGTGAAGTCATGTCTTGGGTTAAAAAAGTTATTCTAAAATAAAATTGATTCTTTTTCTTTTTCTTTGTCAACAGACTGAATGGGAAAAGAAATTAGATAAAAGAAAATTTAGAGCTGAGGTCAGACAAAAAACAGGCAGTGAGATGGATCCTGGTGTCTGTTGGTAGGGGGACCTGGCTTTTATTTTGGCATACAGCTTTTAAGGAGCGCCAGCATACACATAAAAAAACCCAGAAAGACATAAAGCCCCCAGAAGAGGAGCTCTGTTTTCGGCTGCCGATCAGGCAGCTGGATGGGGTAGAACTCTTGTGTAGCAGATGTTTTATTGGGACAAATGAATGCTTGAGAGTACGTTTTACTGTCCATTTTACATCAGACATTTTGGCCAGCGACAGGAGAAATATGTCACATTGTTTGAACTCCTGTACTTCGATCTTTGTGAGAATAATTGTGAGTTTCGACAGTGAGGACATTTTTGGAAATTGAAGATATTTTGATGATAGCTTTTTGAAATGGCTCTTTGGAGGTTAAGACATGTTTTACATCAACAGAGTTACAACTGTTGAAGTACAAAAATAGTATGTTTTTGTGTGTGTGTGTGTGTGTGTGTGTGTGTGTGTGTGTGTGTGTGTGTGTGTGTGTGTGTGTGTGCATTTTCACACCTGTTATTTTGCAAGAACAGTGAACGGAAACCATTCAGTCATCACTGAGTCCATGTTTTGACACAACCCGATATATGCAATGCATTAATCTTCGCACACATAATTCATGGCAGAACTTTGTGTGTTTGTGTACGAAAATAGCAGCAATTTTTAGCCACAGTAGCAACGTGGCTCCTGAGATGGCAGTGTCAGTTCACTCACTGATCTCAACAGCAACTGGATGGATTAACATTTACATTGTCTCCAGAAGATTTGTGCTAGTGCTAATTAACTCGCAATATGTTAAACTAAAATGGTGAACATAGTGATGTTCATCGCAATGAAGGAGACACAGCGATTCAAATGAGAAACAAAAGAATTAAAGAATTTTTAAGCGACTGTATTGAAACATAAATTGTGACTATGTTGAGGTCTCAATTGTGGTGCTTTCATTATCATTTTGTGTTGTTAAAATATATATGGAGGTAAACAGCATTTTTTTGTTTCTTGTTTCCACCTCTAACCGAACAGCTGCTATACATTATTAAGTGTCATTTTTCACTCTATATGACCAGTTAAAAATGGACTCCTCTTTGAAAGGTTTTGTGATTTTTATCATCACACATACAGAAAAGAAATGTTGCTTGTGTAAAAGGGGTTGCATTTTTGCTGGAATGGCAACAAACGGCACAGTCTGTGCTGTGAGGATGTAAATGGCTGTGTGTGACATGGCTTCTACAGTATATGGAGGGTTTGAGTGTTACACGTGGGAGTGTGTGTGAGCGTGGCTCCATAAACACAGGGGTGTTAGAACAGGAGTTTAAGAGGGCGGAGAGGTGTGGAAGAAGGAGAGCCAGTGTAAATGTTTGTCCGAGTGGGAGCTGTAAAAGCATTAATGTATGTCGCACTGTGTGTTTTAAGACCAAAAGGTGCACATACGTGTGTCATTGTGGATGTGTGTGTGTGTGTGTGTGTGTGTGTGTGTGTGTGTGTGTGTGTGTGTGTGTGTGTGTGTGTGTGTGTGAGGTCTGAAAGTGTGTCAACAGATCTACTGATCATATCTCTGTGAGTGAGCGTCCTTTTTTTTCATGTGTGGTAACGTGCATGTTCTGTTGTCTGCATTTGTACTGGCAGTAATGTAGCAGGCAGCAGAGAGATTTATTGTTTCTCTTGTGTGTGTGTGTATGTGTGTGTTTGTGCATGCATGTGTATTTTGTGTGTGTGTATGTGTGTGTGTATGTGTGTGTGTTAGTGTGTGTGTTAGTGTGTGCGCGCGCATTCAGGTCATTGTGAGAGGAGCTGGAAGCAGCTTCCTCTCTCCTCTTCTCTCCTGCAGTAATCAGTAAGAGTGGAGGCCTGGCCTTCTCTACCTCTCCCTGCCTGTGGTTTGTTCACATACCGTCTCAGCCGAGCGGGTAGGAATGTGTGTTTGTGTGTGTGTGTGTTGGTGTGTGTGTGTGCGCGCGCACACGCGTGTAAGCATTTCTATGTGTTCTCGTGTCTTTGCGTGTCCTACAAATTGTGTGCACAGTAAGGTGTTAGTGCATCTTTGTGTGTGTGTGTGTGTGTATGTGTGTACACATTTGTGTGTGTGTATGAGAAAGCGAGAGGAAGAGAGAGAGAGAGAGAGAGAGAGAGAGAGAGAAAGAGAGAGAGAGATTTGGTGTGTTTGTGTGTAAGAACGGGGGGTGGGGGTTGTGGAGGCCCTGTAAGGGAGAAGACAGAAAACCTGAAGGTAGTTAGTTGGCCTTTTCCCTGCAGTAAACAGCACATGATACACATGAATTCACATCAGTCCACTGAGGAGTTCATGCACATCACATAAACATGATAAACATTTTAATCAAACTGTGAACATAGCTGGTTGAATGTTAGTCTTGGGAAGGTTAATATCATAATGAAAAATGAAAAATATTGGAATCAGATCAGAGTTTTCCACCAGGGTACAGGCTTCATGTACAATGTGTTGGTGTGTTGTTGAAATGCAGCTGCAGGAATGTTGTCTGTTTTGGCTGTGTTCGTTAGAAAGTGAAGCGGACACACAAGCCTGCGAGCAGTGGTGTTTTTCAGTCAGATGTGGGAAGAAGAGGACAGAGGAAAGTATTAAAACACCACTGTTTATGCCTTTTCCCAGACAGTCTGCGGACTTGGTGAGCCTCTGCTGTTTCCCAGAAACTGCTACTACACACACACACACGCACACACACACACACACACACACACACACACATACATATTACACGCAGACACAAACACAGCACGACACACGTACTCACACACACACACACACACACACACACACACACACACACACACATACTTTCATGCAGAAACACCTACATTTCTCTTAGTCTGTCAAGACACGCACATGATGGACATGCAAACAAAACTCTCTCTCTCTCCCTCTCTCTCTCTATCTTCTCACACACACACACACACACACACACACACACACACACACACACACACACACACACACACACACACACACACACACATATACACACACACACTGCCGCTATCAAGTTCATTAATGAATTGCGGCTCCCGAACAAGGCACAACGCAGGGTTTATATTACACCAGCTTGGCACAATCCCTCAGCTGATATAATCACGATGTGATGAGAGGTTGTGATGACACATGAACAGAGAACATTTGGTGCCTCTTCAGTATATGTCACTGTTACAATAACCCACTTACTATGATGTTATGATGACTTTGCAGTCATGGCAAAAATGCTTAGCGTGTTTCAGTAGCATCAGTTCTATTACACAGCTTAATTAAATTGATCGGCTCATCTTACTCTTTGTTTTTGGTGTTTAAGTCATAAATGTTTGAGTCATTCTACATTATTGTGAAATAAGTCCTTAGCATTAAAACAAGGCAGTCAGAGCTGCAGTCTGATGTTATCAAGAACACTTCCTGGAGCTGGTCCATCACCTGTGTCTGGGCCAGCTGTGACTAGACGCCGTGCCATTTGCCAGGGTGATTTTCCAATGATGTAACTGCTTTATGTCATCCAAAAGATCTGCACAATTTGGTGGAAACACTCAAACAAATTAATTCTATGCAGGTATGCGCCCTGTAAAAACTGATGACTCATTTGTATTGAGCACAGAGTACAGAGCTCCAGTCAGACAGCACAGAATCACCAGGCCGTGATCAACTTCTGTTCTCAGAGTTGGGTGCAATACGAAAACATGGGAATTTAGTTTATAAAAAATATTTTCATGAATAAGCAACTTATAACTATAGGACTGCTCAAACAGTTTGGAAATCTCCCAGCAGTCAGTTTGTACTGTGTTGCCGTCGCTGTCGGTTGTGAAGATGAACTTTGCTGTGATATTCAGCCTCAGGTGTCATCGGGTGGTAAGCCTGAAATTGGTGAGTGAAATATATGTACAATATACAATTTGCTTTTGAAAGAAAAACATGGGAGGTTGTAGAGGAAGACACAGTCGCATAAAGAATTTTCTGAAATTTGTTACAAAAGCTGGTGTGGTCAAACTGTTGCGTTGGAGATTTGAAACAGTGTGACAACCTCTGATGACCTTTGCAGCCCTCTCTGTATCCGTCTTGAGTCTGTTACTCATGTACAGTGGGGTCGAGCGCTCTGAGACCACTATCCCATGTGCGCACATACCAAGCACACGCAATTAGCGTGTGGTACACCCAGTAATTACAAAAAGAATCTGCATGTTGTCTCTATAATGGGATTGATTCACAGCCGATTTCACAGGCTGTTATTAAACTGTCAGTGGACAAACTCCTGAGATATTGATAACATCACCAGATTTGCATATTTTTCCATCACATTCTAGTAGCTTTTAGACGGACTTCTTCGTACTCGCACACGTCTCGGTTGGATTCAAAGATTAGCATAGTAAATGAGTATTAGTGTCACATTGTCTGTGGTTTAGTTGCGATGAGAGGAAGATCACTGACTCTCTTGTAGAATCCATATGCAACGACGATCTGGCAGAAAAGCAGCACTTCTCACTCCCCAAGTGGGGTAGCAGTAGGTCAGCTGGAACGTGATGTCAGATCTATAATTCAGTGTAAAGCACGGCAGCAGTATTAGACGAGAGCTATACAAAAAGAAAGAAGGTGAGAGCAATGATAGGAGAGCGGGAGAGAGAAACGGACTTAAGTATGAAAACTTATGTATTAATTGAAAGAGTTCAGTCAAGTCAATTATATTTGTATAAAATCACAAATCACCAGATTGCCTCAAAGGATTTTAAAATCTGTACAACTGTAAGTCGTGTATTTTTGTGTTGTGTTCTCTCTCTTTGGAGTTGAGCTCCATTTATTCTGACAACTAATAAAGCAGAACCTCCATGTAAAGAACACTGTCCATCCCAGCTCCTACATGAATGAAATAAATTCACTGACAAAATGTTTGCTGCAACTTTAAGCTAGCAGCACTTAACTGTTAAAAACAACTTTTCACGTACCAGTGAAGTCTATTTACTGATGACTTAAGGTAGGCTTTATTATGTTAACAAAAATATGCATTAACATTAAGAAATAACAAGATAGATTATGACAATAAATGGATAGCAAAATGGAGAGGTGTGGGGGCAACGGGAACTTATAATGAGACGAACCACAGAAGAAGAAATGAAGGAGGAGGGGCTTTGAAATTGATCTTTATAGATACATGGGGGTAGATATACTTGGTTTGGAGGCCTTTCTAGCCAGATATTAATATATGGCAAACGTAGAGCTTGGTTCGACTTTAGCTGTATGACCCTGTTTTCTTTTTGTTTTCTTTTTTTCCCTGGGGCACCACACCCTCCCCCATACTCCAAAACTCTCAAACTCTCCACGCTACCAACAGCTGGTTTCTGCTTTTGAAAGCCTTGAAACTGGTGGCATTTCCCTAATCGGACTGAAGGGGATCGGCATAAAGTACATATAGATTTCTTTGGGGTTTGTTTTTATTTTTTAACTAGTAGGATTTACCTGATTTGATTTGCGCTGGAGGCAAATAACTTACATTGCAATGAACACGTCAGATCTCACTTCATGGTATTTCTTTTATGCCTGAACATATATATAACATATATAATGGAAACTTACCTAACCACCTTCATGTTGTTTGTATGATTTGACTGGTTAATGATTACAGGACTTCAGTGATTCAGGTTTAGGTGCTGCTGGGTGCTTCTGAATGAGGCTTCTTCTGACCCGCCTTGATATCCCCACCTCTACCCCCTGCCACACAAGCACACATGAGCAGAGCTGCATCTCTGAGTAAAAAGGACAGTACAGTATGCTCCCATCTCTCTGTCTCTCTCCTCTCTTTGAGCTCTTCCTAAGCCACCGCCCAGTCTAATTCCAGCCTGCATCTCAGTGCCTGGGAAAAAAAAGGAAAACACAGAGTCATAAACACACCAGATTAGGTCAGAGTTGGTTTCATAACCACTCCGTGACCTCTTTACTCTCCCTCTCTTTTTCTTTCTCTTTCCCTTTCTATCTGTCTTGCTCTTTTTCTCCTTTCCTTTCTCTCTTTTCCTTTCTTCTCATCTCCCTGCTCTCCACTTTGTGCAGACCAATCTGTCTTCTATTTGGCTTTGCTCTCTTTTCCAATCTTCCCAATCCCCCGCTCTCTTTTTATGTGATCTTCACACTCTTTCGCCCACTTTATAAGGTCCCGCTGTACCTCTAAACTTCACAAGTCCCGCGCTCCTTGTATATCCCTTTTTCCTTTTCTCAGTCTTTTCTTTTTCTTTTTTCCCTCAACTCGCTCGCACAGAATTTATTCTCACTTTTTCTGTGCTGCAGCCATCTTAGTCACAAACTCTCAGCAGCACGGTGTCTCAACTTGGCAAAAAAAACATTTCATAACAGCATCTATAGCCAAGTCATAGGAAGTCAGTCTATATATGACTTCCACCAACCATAAAAAAGACAGTGAGATTGATGAAAATAGCATTGTGGTGCAGATTCCTGGTATATAGGGGTAAAAAACAGCACATTGACTGCTCTTGTAAAGTTGTGGGTTTACTGTAAATCTTATGCAGGATCTTTGCTGTTTGTTATCTCTTCCCTCATTTGTTCTGTTTCTCATGTATAAATTGAGTAATAAGTTTTAACATCGCACTCCACCAATTTTACGCATGAAGATCTCTACTTGACCTGATACTCAGCCCGTGAAAACGGTTAAATAATGTTTTCTATGGTTCTGGAGGAGATTTGTCAAATCTGAGAAAATGACATCGATGATGTCACAGTGATGTCATCAGTGTTGTCTCCACTTGGGTTGAGACAAAAAGGAAACCAAAAGCAAACCACAAAAACCTCACATTTTAAACCGTGTGTGGACTTTTACAAGTGTAGGTAGGAAAGCTTTAAAAAGTGGCCGTTGAGTTGTATTAAATGTACAGTCCAGCGTTGTTGGACCTTGACTTACAGGGCAACCCTGTCTCCTAGAAATTATGTTCATGCTGCTAAACTGTTTTCTTAATTATGCTGCAGTGGCAGTGTAATCACTTTCTGGGTTGTTGCCCGTTGTTGTTCACTGAATGAATGAAGCTCTACATTTATGAATGGCAGCGGAGTCACCAGGAGGTGGCTGAGGTGTATGGCAGGTGTACAACAAACCGTATGATTGTGTAACCACAGACCGGAGTCCTGTGTCTGTGGTTAGATTTACAAAACACTTTGGTTAAGGTTAGTGAAAGATGACAGTTTGGGTTAAATGTAAATGTAAATGTCACTGTGAACTTTTTTCTGTATTAAACCAGATCTAACCTTAACCAAGTGCGGTGGGAGTCTAACGATAAAATAAGTTTAATGATGCTGTAGTCAATACCAGTGGATATTGTTCTGTAAGATCAGAAAAAAACATCATCATTTTACTGATATGTTCAGTATCAACATATTTTCCACTTGACAAATAAATAAATTAACTGCATTTCCTCATTATATTAATAGAAAACATAATCTGGCTGCAATTTCGTTTCCCTCAAAATGTATTTGCTGTTGTAAATTAGTCCTATATAAATCTACTGTAAATAATTCCAAGTTCATTCAACTTACAGAGTTCCCCTGCTGCCTAACAAATGTGAGTTAACTGAACTTACATTACATTGTTACTTTAAAGTTGTTTTATGAAATTTTTTTTGAAAATGTAAAACTGAGTTCAATAAACAGAAGATATTAAGTTGAATCGACTGTGTTGTCCCACAGACAGTATTACAGACGGACTGGCTTTCCCTGTACAACATCACAGAGGAATCTAACACAAAGGAATGAAGAATGAGAAATGATTTTCCATTAAACGCAAAAACGTGAATACTCCAAAACCTACAAACTACTCCAGTCAAAATGCATTTGTAATTCCAGACTCTGGTGTTGCTCAGAGGAAACCAGAACAACCATCTGAACCAACCAACTCTCATTCCCACTGAGTTTCAGTGTGAGGGAATGAAGAGATAAAACCACGGGAATAAAACCGTACAGTGCGGCCTAAGCTTGGATAAGACAGATCAACTAATCTATATCTGGGCCAAAGGACAGCATGTACAATATCAACACAGGAGAATATTGAAATACACAAAACCACTGTGTTGTTCACTGGTTAATATATTTTGTCACTATATGTAAACACTGTATGTTTATGTGCAGCACTAGAACGGGGAGGAGTAATATAGAGAAGTATGTATGTAATATGCAGTGTATATTCCATATTATCATGAGCATATGTGGAATTTCACAATCAAGACCATCTGCATGAAAACACACAGCATCATGTGTGCTGAGTAGCTGACTACACTGGTATATATTTTACTACCTGAATTATTGTGTGTATATGTTTTTGAAAGCACAATTCCTGCTATGGATCTTGAATGATTTATCGGCCATAAAAATTCATCGATCACAGCTTTTTAGAGACACATAATCTAACTCAGAGTTAAAAACAAACAGCATGGCTGCCGGATACGTTTGCGGCCAAATATTCTGTAATCTGTTGTGGTAATTTAATTAGTCAAGAAAGAATGTGATTAATCAAATCAATTATATTGCACTACGAAACATAAATCATGTTTCCCCAGTCTCATTATCAACCTCGGGGTGCAGAGTGGACGTGTGTGTGTGTGTATGTGTGTGTGTGTGTGTGTGTGTGTGTGTGTGTGTGTAAACATATATGCATCTCTCAGTGTGCCACTGTGGCCAAGTGTGACAGTGAGAAAATGTGGATCTATCCTTCAGCAGCAACCATTTTAGCTACAGAGGGTGGCAGCCTCTGTATGTGTGTGTGTGTGTGTGTGTGTGTGTGTGTGTGTGTGTGTGTGTGTGTGTGTGTGTGTG